>NC_041390.1:179978681-180047039 GCF_002162155.2 Triticum dicoccoides
TAGACGATCCATTTTACCTAAGTTAGCTCTAAAATGACCCATTTTACCTAGGTTAGCTTATAAATGATCCAGTTCATCCAAGTTAGCTCAAAAATGACCCATTTTACCTAGATTAGCTCCTAAATGATCCATTTTACCTATGTTAGCTTTAAAATGACCCATTTCACCTAGGTTAACTCCAAAATGACCCATCTTACCTAGGTTATCTCATAAACGATCCATTTCAACTAATTTAGCTCATAAACGATCCATTTCACCAAGTTAGCTAAAAAACGATCCATTTCACCTAAATTAGCTCTTAAATGATCCATTTCACCTAAGTTAGCTCAAAAAGATCCATTTCAACTAAATTAGCTCATGAATGATCCATTTCACCTAAGTTAGCTCAAAAACGATCCATTTCAACTAAGTTAGCTCATAAATGATCCATTTCACCTAAGTTAGCTAAAAAACGATCCATTTCACCTTAGTTACCTCAAAAACAATCCATTTGACCTTAGTTAGCTCATAAACAACCCATTTCAACTAAGTTAGCTCATAAATGATCCATTTCACCTTAGCTAGCTCTTAAACGACCCATTTCAACTTAGTTAGCTCATATATGATCCATTTCACGTAAGTTAGCTCATAAATGACATACTCTTCTTGTTCTACTCTTCTTCTTGTTCTACTCTTCTTGTTCTACTCTTCTTGTTCTAGTCTTCTTCTTGTTCTACTCTTCTTCTTGTTCTACTCTTCTTGTTCTAACTTTCTTATTTTTCATTTTGCAGATTTCATTCACTTGACGAAAGCTTGCATAGATGGAGTGCTCCTTATCCCTTTCTCTGTTTCTTTTGTATCGTTGAACTATGCATGTATCATTGGATGAAACTATTGTAATATATATGGTTGGATGCCTCTCTGTTGAACTTCTTATGTATGATGGAACTATGCATGTAATATATATGGTTGGATGATGAAGTTATGTGTTGGATATCTTATATGTTTGCTCTGTAATGGCCTTTTCAAATATATCTATATATGTCATATATATTTGTGATGAAAATTGTTGGATTTAATAAAAAACAGATAAAAGAGCCAATATGCAGGCTCTTTGCCGTCTGCCACCGACGGCAACGGGCTCTTTGCCGTCTGCCACAGATGGCAAAGAAGACACGTGGCATCCAGCTGTGCTTCCTGGGAGATGACCCATTTGGTCAGTTTGCCTATAGTGGCAGACGGCAAAGACTTTGCCATCAGTGGTAGATGGCAAAGACTTTGCCATCATTGGCAGACGGCAAAGAACCTGCACTTTGCCATCAGTGGCAGACGGCAAAGAACCTGCCATGTAGTGATGTGTAGATGACATCATACGGCGGACGGCAAAGACCCTAGCAATTTTGCCGTCAGCGGCGGACGGCAAAGGCCTGCCGTTAGCCACTTAACGGACTGACAGCGAATTATTGCCGTCCGCTCTCTTTGCCGTCCGCCGCGGACGGCACAGGGCCGTTGCCATCTGCCGCCAGGAAGCAGACAGCAAAGTAGCTGTTTACCGTAGCCTACTTTGCCGGAGCCTTCTGCCGTCCGCGGCTGACGGCAAAGGCCTTTGCTGTCCGCCGTTCATGCCTTTGCCGTCCGCCGTGGCAGACGGCAAAGTAGCTGATTCCTGTTGTGATCAGTGCCACTCTTGACCCTAAATAGGAAAGCGCGCTCATTGCTTTCCTGCGGGCGAACGTCGACGTGTTTGTGTGGCAACCGTCTGACATCCCCGGTGTTCCCAGGAAAGTAATTGAGCACCATCTTGCCGTTTGTCCTCATGCGTGGCCCGTCAAGCAGAAGGTCAGGAAGCAAGCAGTGGAGCACCAAGAATTCATCGCAGAAGAGATCAAGAAATTGGAAGCAGCAGGCCCTGTTAGAGGAGTGCTCCATCCTACGTGGTTGGCCAATGTTGTAGTCGTGCGCAAGGCGAATGGGGAATGGAGACTTTGTATCGACTTTACCGATGTTAACAAAGCTTGTCCCAAAGACCCATTTCCTTTGCCGCACATTGACCAGATTGTTGACTCCACGGCTGGATGTGACTTGCTTTCATTTCTTGACGCATACTCAGGATACCATCAGATCTTCATGGCAGAAGAGGATGAGGAGAAGACCGCATTCATCACTCCATGTGGCACGTACGGTTTCATACGGATGCCTTTCGGTTTAAAAAATGCTGGTTCAACATTTGCAAGGGTGGTCCATGTCGCTCTTGAGCCACAAATACACAGAAATGTGGAAGCCTACATGGATGACATAGTGGTCAAGAGCAAGGACAAGGCAACTCTGATTCAAGATTTAGACGAGACCTTTGCAAATCTGCGCAAGATCAGCCTCAAGCTCAACCCCGAGAAGTGTGTGTTTGGAGTCCCCTCCGGCAAGCTTCTCGGGTTCTTCGTGTCTCAGCGGGGAATCGAAGCCAATCCCGACAAGATCAAGGCCATTGAGCAGATTGAAGCACCAAAGCGCGTCAAGGATGTACAAAGACTTGCCGGTTGCGTGGCTGCTCTCAGCAGGTTTATCTCTAGGTCTGCTGAGCGCGCCCTGCCGTTTTTCAAAATATTGAAAAAGGCAGGTCCAATGAAATGGACTCTGGAAGCGGAGGCTGCGCTGCAAGACTTGAAGAGATACCTGTCCTCCACTCCAACACTTGTCGCACCTAAGCCACAAGAGAAGTTGCTGCTGTATATAGCGGCAACCAATCAAGTGGTTAGTGCTGCGTTAGTAGCAGAGAGGGAGGCAGATGAAGAGCCAGCAACCACGGCAGGCGCATCCAGCGACAAGCAGGGGGCTTCCCCGACAAGCTCTGGTCCTGACAAGGATGGATCTGCGTAGACGCGCGAGGAGATACAGAAGAGAATGGTACAGCGCCCAGTTTACTTTGTCAGTTCCCTTCTGCAGGGGGCTAGGTCAAGGTACTCTGGCATGCAGAAATTTCTTTTCGGCCTTCTCATGGCCTCGAGAAAGCTGCGCCATTACCTCCAAGCACATGAGATCACAGTTGTCACTCGTTTTCCACTGAAGAGGATACTACATAATCCAGAAGCGACAGGCAGGATTGTTGAGTGGGCACTGGAATTGTCAAGCTTTGGCCTCAAGTTTGAGAGTACTTCAACTATCCAAAGCAGAGCATTGGAAGAGTTCATAGCAGAATGGACGCCAACACCAGATGAAGAAATTCCAGAAACGAGCATCCCCATCGAGGAAGCAAGCAAAGAGTGGCTGATGTACTTTGATGGTGCCTTTTCACTGCAAGGTGCCGGCGCTGGCGTGCTGCTTGTCGCACCCACCGGAGAGCACCTCAAGTACGTAGTCCAGATGCACTTTCCCAAGGAGCAAGCAACAAACAATACTGCAGAGTATGAAGGCTTGCTTGCCGGTCTCAGGATCGCGGCAGACCTTGGGATCAAGAAGCTCATTGTCAGGGGTGACTCGCAGCTTGTCGTCCACCAAGTGAACAAGAGCTATCAGAGTACGTTGATGGAAGCCTACGTCGATGAAGTGAGAAAGCTAGAAGAGCACTTTGACGGCCTACAGATGGAGCATGTTACAAGAGCTTAGAACGCCATTGCCGATGGCCTATCAAAGTGCGGCGCACTTAAGTTACCTGTGGAACTAGGGATCTTTGTGCTCAAGCTGACTCAACCATCTGTAACGCCATCAACTGGACAGAGCAAGAAGAGGAAGTTGATTTCTAGTGACTATTTTCCGGCAGAGCTTCCCGAAGCCACCGCCAAGAAGGTCCCCAAGATCAACGCCAAGAGCGCTGAGGAGCAGTCTGCTCTGGCAAGCGATAGGGTTTGTTCCGTTGAAGCACAAACTCCCGACAAGTTTTGCTCCGGCAAGCTTGCCGGGGAACGTCAAGCTCCAGCAGAGCCGCAGGTTCTCGCCGTAGAAGTGGATGTTCCCGCAGCAGCAGATTTGCCTTTAGTCCTTGTTGTCGAGCCACAAGCTCCAGCATGGACACAGCAGATTGTCCGTTTCCTTCAGACAGGAGAACTTCCCGAAGAGCAAGAAGAAGCGGAAAGAGTAGCCCGGCAGTCAAGTATGTACCAGATTGTCGACAACACACTGTACAGAAGAAGACTCAATGGTGTGAAATTGAAGTGTATTCACCGGGAAGACGGACAAAAGCTGTTGGCAGAGATACATGGAGGCATATGTGGTCACCACATTGGCGCAAGAGCACTTGCCGGCAAAGCACTCCGGCAAGGTTTCTTTTGGCCAACAGCCGTCCAGGATGCAACTGCACAAGTAACCAAGTGTGAAGCGTGCCAGTTCCATTCCAAGCAGATACACCAACCAGCTCAAGCTCTCCAGACGATCCCTTTATCCTGGCCATTTTCGGTCTGGGGGCTCGACATCCTCGGCCCCTTTCCCTGAGCAGTCGGGGGCTTTGAGTACTTGTACATTGCAATCGACAAGTTCACAAAGTGGCCGGAAGTGGAAGTAGTGAGGAAGGTGACAGCACAGTCAGCAGTCAAGTTCTTCAGGTTGATTGTTTGCCGCTTCGGGATCCCTAACAGGATAATCACCGACAACGGTACGCAATTCACGAGCCGCACCTTCATGCAGTACGTCCAAGATCTTGGCACCAAGGTCTGCTTCGCTTCTGTTGCTCATCCGAGAAGCAACGGTCAAGCGGAGAGGGCAAATGCTGAAGTGCTGCGTGGGCTCAAGACCAAGACTTTCGACAGGCTGCACAAGTGCGGAAGAAACTGGATCGAGGAGCTACCGGTGGTTCTTTGGTCGATCAGGACGACGCCAAATCGAGCCACTGTCCAGACACCTTTCGCTCTAGTCTATGGAGCAGAGGCAGTTCTCCCCATGGAACTCGTATACGGGTCCCCTCGAGTGCTCGCTTATGATGAGGTTGAGCAAGAGCAGCTGTGACAAGATGATGCGCTGCTCCTTGAGGAAGACCGTCTTCAGGCTGCTGTACGAGCTGCTCGCTACCAGCAAGCTTTGCGCCGCTACCATAGCCGCAAAGTTAACGCCAGAAGTCTCGAGGAAGGTGACCTTGTTCTTCGGCGTGTTCAGGCCACCAAGAATTCCAACAAGTTGACGCCGAAGTGGGAAGAACCTTACCGTGTGAAACGAGTCACTAGGCCTGGCGCTGTCCGCCTTGAGACCGAAGATAGCATTCCGGTGAGCAATTCCTGGAACATTGAGCATCTTCGTAAGTTTTACCCATAAGGTTCCGGCAACCACCTTTTGTACAAGTCTTGCCGCTGTTGCATGTAATCCTTTGTACAAAGCCGGGCGCAGACCCCGTGCATAAAGCTCATGTGCTCCGCACACCTTGTCAATTTCATGCTTTCTATTTTTTGCATGTGTTATCTGACACTTTGTGCAGCACTTACCCCCGGTAAGCAACAAGGAGCCATAAGGCTCCATATCTTTATTTTCTCCTCGTTCTTTTTTCTCAAGGAAAGGAAGGTTCCCTCGCCCACAAGTTTGCTGGGGGGGAAAGGAGAAGATAATGGTATGGGCCAGGCGTCGTTCAAGAAAGTTTCGCCTTACCGGGAAGCAAACAACAGAAAAGCTAAGTTGCCAAAGTTTGAGCAATCAGATTTTTAAAATTTTTAAGTTATCTCCCTTGAACGACTGCACTTTGTATGGAAAACCTGTGCGCGGATGAACCAACTCGTAGCTAGTTGCGCCCTTACTTTGTTTCGAGTCCGCTCAACAACTTAAGTGAGCTGCGACTAGTTGCGACAAGGTTTCTTGTCGGTAGTGGCACCGCCAGCAGGCTGCTGACGTCCCGCACTCAGCGCTCGCGGCTAAGGTGCCTGCACCGGCAACTTCCCTAAAAGCGTAGGGCAAAAACATACAAAGGGAGGAATCAAGTAAAGGGAATAACATTGCAATCATTACCTAGAATAGAGTTATATTACAAGGTAGCTTGTCGCGGCTCTAACAGATTGTTCTCATAACATGACCAGCAGCGACAAGAAAAGAAGAAAACGGGCGTCCTAGTCTACGCGATCGCCCTCAATCCTCTTGATCCCACTCACCTTATCCACAATTGGTGCGACAAGGGTCTTGAGCGCCTCCAGATCAGCATCCGGCAAAAGGGTCTTGAGGACGTTGGTGAGGTTGAGGCCCGGGTTGCGGAAGGCCACCTTCACCAACACCTTTTGAAGAGCTCCCGCGCAGATCATGTGCGACTCGTTGGCCAGCTGCTTCAGGATCTTCTCCCGGAGCCGCTGGAGGGCCGTCGCCACGCCTTTGAAGAATAAGGTGAGGTTGGTGCTGGGTTGGAGGTTCTCATCAGAAGGATACCCGAGATCCTCCACCCCCAGCTGCGCCAGCTCCCTGTCGATATCTGTGGCAGCATTCACGAGACCCTCCGTCCAGTGCTCCAGCGTCTTGGTCAAAGTGGTCAGCTTCAACTCAAGATCTGCGTTGGAGTCCTTGGCGGCGCTAAGCTCATTGCCCTTCTCGGCAAGACGAACCTGCAGCTCTGAGTTGCTGTGGGCGTCCTTCTCCCGCTCACGCTTGAGCGCGGCAAGCTCTTCACCACTCGCCTTGAGATCGGCCTCCAGCTGCGCCACCTTCGTCTCCAGCTCCTTCTTGGCGGCCTCGGCAACTGCAGCAGCATCCCTTGCTTGCTTAAGGGCTCCGCCGAATTTTTGCTCACGCGCGGCAAGCTCCTCCTCGTGGCTGTCGAGGTTAACTTTCCGCTGCACCAGCTCGCCCTCCTGCGCAGACAGCTTCTCTGCGGCAAGCCGTTGTTGCTCTTCAACTTTGGCCTTCTCGAGGAAGAAGGCCTTCTGCTCTTCGGCAAGTTGCTCCCGCTCCTCTGCCAGGGACCGGAGAGCTTCCTGGTTGAGACCCCGGAGCTCCTCCGCGCGCTTCTCGATGTCAGCTCCCGCCTTTGCGACAAGCGCCTCGCAGGATTCCAGCTTGGCTTGCCGTGCGCGGTAGAGCGACAACAGCTTCCGCAGCAGCTGCTCCTCCTCAAGCTCGCCGCTGCTACTGCTCGGTGCATCAACTAGCGTCAGCCCAGCGGAGGCGAGCACCTCTCCATCAATGCTCTCTCCCTCGACCGGCGCCCTGGAGCTTGACGCCCAGGGGAGGTTTATGAAGACGCCATCGCCGGCCTTCAAGTAGACGCCTGGCTGGGGCTCTTCGGAGCCTGGCGCTGCGGCAGCGGCGGACGGGTCGGCGGTCGATGTAGCGCCTGGCACTCCTGCGGCCTCAGGGCCGTCAGTGCGATCGCCAGACCCCTCGCCAGCTGCTGCGGCGGCAGCTTTGGCGGCCTCGTCGCCGGCGGGATCATCAGCGCCGGCTGCTTCTTCAGTAGCAGCAGCGTCGCCGGCAGCAACCTTGGTCTCCATCGGCTCCGCAACAGATGGGTCTGATGGCCGGAAAAGTGAGAAAAGTCAAGCAAATACCCAAAAAGAAGAAGAACCCAAGGGAAGCTTTGAAGAGAAGATTACCTGTACTGGGTTCGGCAGTCGTAGTCTTCGCCGCCAGAGGGACGCTGGTGATGTCCCTTGCCGGAGAACTCTCCCTTGCCGGAGGACTCTCCCTTGGAATTTTGGGGGCGGCCTCCGGGCGCTCCTGGTGGGGCTGCTCTGCTCCTACACAAACCAACAGTCAGATGTCAGCAAAGAAAGAGTATCCATGCGCGCCTAACAGCGGAAAGCGAACCATATACGTACGCTGGGGGCTGCTCTGGAGAACAGTTGCCGGGTCCGGCAAGGTTGTCTCGGATGCACCCCCTGCTGTCGCGGTGGGTTCGTCCTCGATGACAATCACCGGGACCTTGGCTCTCTTCGTTGCTCTCTGGGCCAGAGTCCTAAAAAGGAATAAGTTCAGAGTAAAGCAAATGAGATACAAGACAAGACAGCAAGAATTGAAGAACTACAAGTACAACAAGAGAATCTTACTCTTCTTCTTCCTCGTCGGAGCTGAACGCGGAGAAGTCGAAGTCCGGCTCACGTCCGGCGCGAGGAGGTGGAGGAGTAGTTTCCCTTGGCTGCTTGGCAGGAACAGTGGCGGTGGTCTGAGACGACCCCGCTCCGGCTGCCGTCGCGGCGTGAGAAGCGGCAGGAGCAGAAGCGGTGGTCCGGGTGGACCCCGCTCCAGTTGCCGCAGCAGCGTGAGGTGCTCCCGCAGCAACAGTACTTGCCGTGGTGGAGCGTGTCGCGCGGCGCGGCGACTGTTCACTCGCCCGCCGCCCCGCTACGTCCCCGGCCTTGCGGAGACGCCTTCTTGGAGGGGATGGAGGCTCTGCTAGCGGCGAGCTGCCTGAAGATGAGGAGGAAGAGGAGTTGATCTCCAGCGAGCCGCTCGTATCCTCGGCGGGCTCGCTCGACTCGACGTCATGCCCGGCAAGGTCTTTCTCGCCGACGAGCTCCTCTCGCTCGGCACGGCTTGCCGCCTCTGCTGCCTCTGCCTCCTTCATGGTGAATCCAAATTCGCCCGCGGCTGCGGCTGCCTCCGCCTCTTCCAGCCTAGTGGCGATGCGTGTCATCTCCGCATCGGTGGTGTTGCGGGTGAGGCTATTCTTTTCGTTGGAACGAACCGGCACTTCTACCAAGCCGTCAAAGAACTCCTGCACGACGTCGTCTGCAGGCTCTTGCCAAGTTAGGACAATTCCATGCGAATCGCACAGCGGCATCATTGCACGGATGCGGTCGAGCGTGGAGTTGTTGCACAGCGGAACGACACCCTTCGGCAACCTGAACACTTCGAGATGTTGAGGGTCGTACTTGAACAGCTCCTGGAGCATCGCGTTAAGCTCCAGAACAGTGAAGTTGAAGTTGAGGCCCAGACGCAGCCTCATGACATCCGCCGCATTCTTGAATTCCCAGGCAGGTCTCCTCCGTTCCTGCAGGGGGGCGATGCGGCGGCGAAGAAAATCTACGCCAACAACGCCTACAGTGAGCCCGGCAAGCCTGAGGCGTTGGATCCGGGTGACGGCAATCTTAAGCCTATCGTCTTCCGGGGCCACGTCACTCCAATCGCTGCCGCGTGCTACTGGGGCTTGGCGCCGGGCGGTAAACGGCTGCGGGTTCTCCTCGACAATCCAGCACAAGTCTGCTCTCCATTCCTCCCACTTGCTGCGGAACTCTCCCTCCAGATAAGTGTCCTTCTTGCCGGCCCTCGAGATCCAGGCGATTCCGCCGGATAAAGGCTCTCCTCTCTCTACTCGGGGCATAAAGAAGTGGCGAAAAAGGGCTACATTGGGATAGACTCCGACAAAGTTTTCGCAGAGATGTGCGAAAACTGCCATGGTCAGAACAGCATTGGGGGTGAAGTCAAGGAGGTGGAACCCGTAGGTGTTCATAATATCGCAGAAAAACTCAGAGAAGGGCGGGCAGAGCCCGCAGTATAAGAAAGGATATCCGTTTGGAGCCATTTTCCAAGCGGCGGCTGGAAGTACCTTCGTGCGCGGATGCGCTCGCGTCTCCGTCGACCAGAAGAGGTAGTAATTCTCCATCAGCTCCCTCGCGGCGAGCTTGGGGGGGAAGATTGCCCACTCCTTTCGCAGCGCCGCAAGCCGCTGCGCCTCGGTTGACTTCACAACCTTCCCTTTGTCGGCTCTCGGAGCCATGGCGGAAGTGGTGGAGGAGGTCGACGGCGTTGGTGGTGCTGGTGGCGATGGGGGGAGGGGCGCTGCTCTCTTTCAGCTTTGGGAAGACGAGGGAGCGGCGGAGGTTTCCGATATTGGAGTAGCAACTGGCGAATGGGCGAACTACCCCGGTTTCCCATGCTTATAAAGAGGGAGGGGGCGGACGTTCCGCCTTTCCGAATAAAGAAACCACCCACGATCTCTCCCACGACGCCGCATTCAACGCGTGTCGTTCGGGGAGGGCGCAGTGGATACGGGGAGAGATACGGCGTAACCCAGGCCGCGCGTGCCCGTGCCCTGTTTTGGGCCTGGCCCAACAGCACTTGGCACCATGTACGGCCCAGGCCCGGGGGCTCCTGTCGGTGTACTAGAGTAGGGGTACCCTAGTATCCCGAACTTGTGCACGGGCAGTGGCAGCATCCCGCGGCAAGGCTTGCCGGGTGACCGCCAAGGTCCTCCGTGGTTCCTTTGGAGCCATTCAAGAACAAAGTATCCAAGCCAAGGAGACAAGACCCCGGCAAGAGGAGCTTGCCAGGAAGGCCAACCAAGGCATCTCAAGGAACTTGCCGCGACGCGCCACGCGTCCGAGCAAGGCCCGGTGAGCGACAAACTCCCGGACGCAACAAGACAACGACCGCGGCAAGGCGCTTGCCAGGGCAAGCTGCCACTCTGTGCCCGTGCTCCAGCACATCCACCAACGTGTCGCTCTGGGACCCTTCCAGGCATACGTGGCGGGAGGATGTGCAGCCAGCGGTGTGCGGTGGCAAGCGGCGCTGACAAGATTGCCATCGTGGCGAGCGGTGGCGTCCCTGACGGTCCCTTTTGCACTATTTGAGCGACGCAGACAGGCATTTAATGCCTTTGTCCCCTGCCGTCAGGGTTAGGTATGATACATTGTAGCAGGTAGCTGTACCAACCGCAACACCTTTCCATTTTTACCCTTGTCTACGTTGCCACCTGTCGGTGACCCCTTGAGCATATAAAAGGAGGCCCATGCGCAACGTAGAGGGAGGGGGAGGAAGAGAACACTCACGCTCGGTCTCGTTAGCTGCTGGGGTATACTGTAGAACTCCGCGCTCCCGAGCAAGAACTCAATACAAACCACAAAGCAGGAGTAGGGTTTTACGCATCCGTGCGGCCCGAAACTGGGTAAACTGCTCGTGTGCTCCACCTCAATCCGCTCTTCGTGCGACCCTCGCCCCCGCCGAACCGAAAGGGACTCGGTCCGCCGGTCCCATGGGTGCTCGTGGATTAGTCCCCCGACACTTTGCTCTTGAACGAGTGGTTCTCGACAGTGATACTGGATTTCATGGTGGATTTTTTGTTTACTGTTAAGAGTTTTGGTTTGTATGGCATGTCTCGTCTCTGAAATAGGTTAGAGCCCTAATTTTTGTTCATGTGTCTTGCAGTAGATTTTGGGTCTGTAGATCTCAATGGGTACATCATCCAATCCGGATAAGTTGAATGCAGGTAATTTTCCCTCTAATTTGGATGATTTTTTAGTAGATCCGGTTTTTAGGTTGTATAGGTGTTGTCGTATCGATTTTATAAGTTGTATGTATTTTGATAGCTGTTAATTTTGCCCTGGAATTTTTGGTGTGTATAGTTTTGGCGGTTGATGTGACCTGCAGACAGGTTGTAGTACTGATCACCATGTGTAGTTTGAACTACTGTCCTGACATTTGAATATGTTGTAGTAGTCAGTGAAGAACTACTATGATGTTGAAAGAGTTATCATTTCTGAAGTTTGTTGTGCTAGTGGTGGGTTGATATTGTTTTATTGGGTGCACTTGTAGTGTTGGTATAGTTGAGCCGATTACTTGTTCATGTACTTTTTGGCTAATTATGATGTTGTTGCAGATGTTGGAGTGACGGTGCCTCCTGATTCTGACAAATCAGAACGCTTTCAAGATCTCGTGAATGTTATTTTTGAGAAACTTGCGAATGTTGCTGGTGTTTCCCTTATATTTCCTCTTTTTTTTATCAGCCTTGAATACATAAATATGCTTAGCTACATCAGTTGTTCCTTTTGTTTGTTTCTGATGATATGTGTTTTATTTATCTTGTCTCTGCAATGTTAATTGTGTTTTAGTTTTCTATGTGCGTGCTTATGTTATTGGCTTATGCAGTTAATGATAGCCATGGTGCTCCTAAGGACATTTTTGATGTTGTCAAAGATATTAATGATGGAATGTATTCTCTTAACGTTGATGATGGTGATGGAAGCTTGTAGTTGTCTGTTACTCAGTCACAGAGTGTTGATGGCACTGAGCCTGTTACTCAGGTTAAGGATGTTCCTATGCAGTTACAGCTCGAGGATGAAATGATAAGAAAGAAGAAGTGTGATTTCCAGAGGAGAAAGGAGTTGGAATGGAGTCAAAAGGCTGCTTGTGTGCAACGAAGTGATGGGGATGTTGCTCAAGCTCCTAAAGGTGTAGGTGATGAAGGTGGTGACGCGTCCTTTTCAACTGTTGATGCTGGATCTCATAGAAGTGACATGCATGTGAAGACAAACCTGATGCAAACTCGTTTTACACAAGTGTTTACTCATGATGCAGTTAAGGAGAAGAAAGATGTTTTGAAGAGGAAGATATCAGATCGAAATCCTGATGGCACACAGAGGCGTAGCCCACGTGTGAAAGCCGGTTCCCAACCTGGTAATAGCAAAGCTGATGGGGATAGTGTTGCTGTGAAGATTGGTCCAAGCACACTTGATGGCTCCCCTATTCGTCGGAGTGCATGAGTTTTGACAAATAAGAAGCCTTCTTCGTCTCCTCTTCCAGAGCGCTCTTTGTTGAAAGAAAATAAGAAGCGTAAAGTTGCTCCTGCGAAGGTGAACAAAGGTGTGAAGAAGCATGCTCGTGTCGAAGCTGAAGGTGTTGTATCTGATGAAGATGATATTGAAGTTGATTCTGAATATGAATTTGTAGTGGTACGTGTCTATATTGTATGTGACTTACTAGTTGTACTTGCAATGATTTAATTCTGTTTGGGCTGGTATGCTGGCCAGGTGAGGCTAGTCATTGTTTGCATCAATTGAGGGTGGTACTGATGTTGTTTTAAGAGTTGAACTTGTGCAATCTTTTCTTTTTTCTACTTGCCTTCATATGCTTGTTTTTTTCTATATTCATTTGTTTAAGTTGTGGCTTCTTTATTTTAATTTACAGCCTGTTAGCGTTATGAGTCCGGTCAAGCTGGTGGGAGGCAATGCCGGAAAAGTTGCTTTGGATGAAGGTGACCAACGACGATTGAACTTAACTGTGTGATGTTCATTGGGAGAGGTTGAAGCTTGTGCTAAATTGTTTGAGAGACGCCATGTGGCTAGGGTTCATGCAGCTGGTTTTGGTTCTATCTTCAGGTGGAAGGTGAAGTTTAACATTTCCCGCCCTCCGATGAGAGCTTTGTACCTGAGGATAAATCCTGATACGATGACTCTTGACATTGGTGAGGCTAATAAGAAGCTTCACATCACTAGCAATGGTATACAACAATTATTAGGGTTCCCTCGTGGTGGTCATTCTGCACCAAGGCCGTCAGAGGACGGATATGACGACGCTCTGATGAAGTTAAGATCGGAGCTTGACATTAGCAGGAACAAAGATATCAAGACAAAGGATTTGAGGGATAGGCTCAAGTTGCTTGTCAAGGATCCTAGCAATAATGACCTTGCTCTGAAAGTGTTCTTCATTATTGTGTTTATGAAGGTTGTGTTGCCTAGTGCCACCCCGCGTGTTTCTAGAGAGGCAACAATGTTTGAGGGTCTCGTCATTGAGGACATGGCTCATATGGATTATTGCCAGCTGATGGTTGATGAGCTTAGAAGGGCTGTTGTCAGGTACCAAGATGGTGTTACCCTTGGGAAGGCAATCACAAGCTGTGCTATAGGACATGTACTAATCTACCTTGACTGCCTTATCAGTGGAAAGACTACGGAGCCTGACATGCGAGTCCCCCGCATATGTTTTATGGATCCTGTCAAGATTTTCGATCTGGTTGATGCAGATTTGATTAAAAAAGGCAACTCAGATCCAAAGACTTGGGTGTTTAGGAAGCTTCTGGTGAGTTTTATTTCTTTCGTTTCTTGCAGACCTTTTTTTATTTAGGTATAGCTATTTTTGCTGGAGTGAACATGTGTCCCGCAGAGTTACCTATTTAGATTTTGTCATTTCTTAAGCTTTGTGAGGTTTAGGTACGATTTTCAGAACCGTTGTTTCATGTGTGGTTGAACTGAATATCTTTGTTCAACTGGCTTGTTGGTAAATACTAACGAATTGGCACTGATAGTTAAAGATTGATAGTGATGTTGATTTAAATCTGTTAATATCATGTTTTATTTTTACGTATGTGTTGCATTGATTAATAAAGTCTTTTCCCCTTGTTTGTAGTTGAAAACTCAAGAGGAGGTTGTTTTTTCCGAGTGTATAAATGGCCAGTCCTGGAGATGTCGTCGTCTCAGGTTCCCAAGATTTCATCTCTGCATGATGAGTTGAGAGATGGCCGTGGTGTTGAAGGTGCTCGTTATGTTCCCCTAGCCCTAGTAATGCTAGTACTTCACAGAGGCAGGGTTTTGGTATTGATGTTGCTGTTGTTGTTGCTGTTTCTGCGTTGGAGCACGCCGAGCATATTTTTAGTAATGTGTGTTCTGAGCTGCAAAAGGTCCCAACTACAGTTGAGTGTCTGAGCTGTATCAATGGTATCCTTCCAGAAGGTCATCAATTTAACACTGAGGAAGCAGTGGACTATATTGAGATGGAAAGAATTTTAATTGGTGATATGCAGGACGGTGCTGCTCATCTAGTTCAGAGCTCGGTTCGTCTGTTGAAGAACATGAAGCGTTTCAAAACTTTGCAAGACTCTCTCTGCAAGCCATATGAAGAAAGTGCAAATGTTGTTATTAGGCAGATTGAGGAGGATGAGGCTGCTGCCACCGACAGCAGGGCTGGTGATGGTACTTAGGCTAATGTTTCTGATCACCATACGAATGATGTTGGTTTGGAGCGCCCTGTTGTTGATGTGAGTCAGTCCTTGGTGTTTGCAATTTTTATTATGTTGTTCTGCTGTCCGTATTGTAGTTGAACTTCCTCATCTTCATCTGTTTCTTAATTTTTCTTTCATGCAGATTAAGCAGGATGAGGCTGCTGCCACCGACAGCAGGGCTGGTGATGGTACTGAGGCTAATGTTTCTAATCACCATCTGAATGATGTTGGCTTGGAGCGCCCTGTTGTTGATGTGAGTCAGTCCTTGGTGTTTGCAATTTTTACTATGTTGTTCTACTGTCAGTATTGTAGTTGAACTTCCTCATCTTCACCTGTTTATTAATTTTTCTTTCATGCAGATTGAGGAGGATGAGGCTGCTGCCACCGACAGCAGGGCTCGTGATGGTACTGAGGCTAATGTTTCTGATCACCATATGAATGATGTTGGCTTGGAGCGCCATGTTTTTGATGTGAGTCAGTCCTTGGTGTTTGCAATTTTTATTATGTTGTTCTGCTGTCAGTATTATAGTTGAACTTCCTCATCTTCATCTGTTTATTAATTTTTCTTTTATGCAGATTGAGCAGGATGAGGCTGCTGCCACAGCAGGGCTGGTGATGGTACCGAGGCTAATGTTTCTGATCACCATACGAATGATGTTGGCTTGGAGCGCCCTGTTGTTGATGTGAGTCAGTTCTCGGTGTTTGCAATTTTTACTATGTTGTTATGTTGTCAGTATTGCAGTTAAACTTCCTCATCTTCATCTGTTTATTATTTTTTCTTTCATGCAGATTGAGCAGGATGAGGCTGCTGCCACCAACAGCAGGGCTGGTGATGGTACTGAGGCCAATGTTTCTGATCACCATATGAATGATGTTGGTTTGGAGCGCCCTATTGTTTATGTGAGTCAGTCCTCGGTGTTTGCAATTTTTACTATGTTGTTCTGCTATCAGTATTGTAGTTGAACTTCCTCATCTTCATCTGTTTATTATTTTTTCTTTCATGCAGGAGACCAGTCATAATGTTGAGGCCGCTCTTGATCGTGGAGTTAATGATCCATCTACTGATAAGTGCAAGGTTATATTAATTTTTATCGTGTTTATACATATTTCTTGAATTTTCATGCGCACCAATGTGCGTTGCTCATTCATTTTTCTGTCCCACACTGTTAAGAGTTTGTAGGTGATACCTAACTTTTTGTTACTGTGGTTTAATTCCTTGTGTTTATTGTTGCTAATAGTAGCATTCCTTTTTTTGCTTCATTACATATGAATCAGGGTCCTGTTGTTGGCGACGAGCCTTGTTCGACCATTGGTGATGTTCCTTTGAATGTTAGCAGCAGCAAGATCGATGATGTTACTGTGAATGCTCCTAAGGTTTGTTTTTCTGTGCACCTCTTGCTAGCTTATTTTTGATTGTTAGTTTTGCTTATATTATTCACTTTTTCTAAATTTTTATTTCTTTAGATGACTGATGTTGAGCGTGAGGCTGCCGTTAGTGTTGGAGATGATGCTCGTGGTGTTCCATTGAGTAGTGGGCGCGACGTTGGTACCAAAGCTGCGGATGAGGATGTTGGTGCTGCCAGCATACTTGATGCCAAATCGTCTGGTGTTGGTATTAATGCTGAGAATGAAAATCTTTCTGATTGTGAAGATTTCCCATCGAAAAATTTCCCGCCTAGAGGGCTTGATTACGGTGATGCATTGCAAGATGCCTCTAGCGTGGAGGAGGTGCCATCCGAGGATGATGATTTAGTTCTCTCGATTTCTTCTGGCCCCTTGACACGGGAGGCGCTACTGTCGTCCCAAAATTTTCTTTCTTCAGACCTTGAAAGCGTAGCCATGAACCGTGCGAAATAGTTAGTTTGGGATTTTGCCCGTATCATTTTCGTCTCTTTTTCTTTCTCTCATATGAATATTGTTGTTATTGCGGTAGTTTTAATTCATGTCATCTTTTAAGTTTTCTTAGTGACAAGCCGATGTTTCCAAATAGTGAATGTGATGCCATTGTTGGTTCTATTGCTAAAGCATCTGTCCCCACTGGCATGCTCAACACAGATAGTGTTGACTATTTTTTATATTCTCCACGTTAGAAGTACCGAGAAACTGACAAGATGATAGTTCCCAGATGGGTGACAGTCAGTATTTTATTTTGTAGATAGGATGATAACTTGTTTTGGAAATTTTCTAGGTATTGTTGTTCTTTTTGTACAACAGACCAAGATCCGTGATGGAAATATTGATTCCAATGTGCTAAATTGGTTCACGAGATCAGGGGCTGATGGTTTTGACCAAGTAGGTGAACTTGAACTTTTTGTACTCATGAACTCGAACTGTCTTGTTTTCTTGCAAGTTTGGGAGGTGGGGGAATGAACTTGAGTAGCCTGCTTTTACCCCTGTACTTATGAATGTTTTGTGCTTCTTTTTTTAAAGCTGCACTTATTGTCGCAAGGAAATTGAACTGATATGTTTGTTGCAAGTTTGGGCGGTGGATATAAACTTGAGTAGCATTTATTTTTTGTAGTGGGTTGCTTACTTAATTAGAACTTATGATTATCTGATTTTTGTTTGTACTTCTGAATTTCAATTTCCTTCTTTTATTTTATTGTTTGGAGACAAATTTTTTGTTTCATTTATGATTTGTTAAATTCATTGTTCCTCTGCGATATTTTTGCCAGCTTCTTTTCCCTACTTTTGATCCGCCATCATTTGCGGCTAGCATGAAGCCTAGTGAAGAATTTGGGAATTGGTGCTTGATTGTTCTGAATTTGAGGTTTCATCATTTCGAGTGTCTTGATTCACTCCATGATGGAACCTGGAGTGATGTAGTTAGATTCTTAAGGACAATGACAGATAACATAAAGAAGCTCTGGAGGGAGTGCAGCATAGACAGGGCCAAACAGTTCTCGCCGACGCATATTGACGGTTTCTCTTGCGAGTTTGTGTGGGTGCCGCAGCAGAAAAACACGTGAGTATCCATTTTAATGATTTTTGTTAGTTGTTTTGTTGCTGGGAGGATGGTGTTCCTGTTTTTTCGAATTTGTGATGTACCCTTTTGTATTTTCTTTTGTTAACAGGCATGATTGTGGCTTCCTTATGCTACAAAACTGCAAGACGTATCGTTGCCGGGAGGATGGTGTGATTGAAATGTTGGATTACACCCATGAAGACATTCTTGACATTAGGAAGACTTTGTTATATACCTGCGCAACTAGCCATGTGTTTGATGTTGACTTCCGGGGTTTGTTTGGCATAAACCCTATACTTATGCATGACCTTTTGTAATTTTTTGCAGCTTGTACTTCTTGATTAGTACTATCATGAATTATGTATTTGAACTTTACCCTTGATGCGGTCTTTTTTTTGCAGGTGAGTGGATGGATCTTGGTGAGCATGACTACAGGATCTTTGGCAGCCAGTTCTCGGAGCTCGAGCGCGTAGCTATTGATCTTAGCCAGGGGCATTCTCTAGAAAATACAAGATCTGGTGTTATTAAGGGGTGTTGGGAGCTCTGAAAGGTTCTACGGCTACTTGTGCAGAGAGCCCCTCTACACCCAGGAATCCCATTGTGGAATTGATAGACAGCGATGATGATGCCTTTGACAAGATTGCTGGCATGGGAAGAGTCACCAGGAGCGCTGCTGCCAAGGGTTTATCTCCCCTTGCTGGAATAGTGGCCCGTAGAGCTAGTGGTGCTAGGAAGGATCCTTCTTTGGATTCTGGCAATGTTGTAAGCACGAAGCGTGCGCCCATAGCTCCTATAAAGTTTTGCTCCCCTGTGCAGCAGCTTCAGCCTCATAATTTCCCTCATCTGGACAAGGCTCGCAAGTTGTATAATTTGTTGCTTAGTGATGAAGCATGTGAGAAGTATGCCGAGTGAGTTTGTCTGATTATGTTTCCTCTTCTTTTCTTCTGTTGTTTGTAACTGCTAGATAAATATGGCCTGAACTGTTGCTTTTTATACAACTTGAACTGCTATGAATGCCTTATCTTGCTTCGCCTGCTTTTTGTTCTTGTGTGTGTTGTAGGAATACATTCTCAATGATACCTCATCCTGTTGATAACGTAACTAGCTTCACTGGGAAACGCATCTGGGAAGTTTTTGCACCTGGGCAAATGATGGAGGGTGATGTAATGGACTTCCTCATTGATGATTGGAAGAAAGACCCTGAGAGAAATGCTGATTTTGCATCTGGAAAAAGGGTATTGCTGAGTCCATATTTCGTCACGGTAATCAATCAGATCATTTGTTTCTATTAAACAAGACTGCCTATTGTTTTACGAGTTTTAATAAAACTTTGCTTGTTGATCCTTTCCCCTATCTATTTCTTTTTTGGCTTTTTTGCAGGTTGTACTTGACTGTATGTTTTATGGTGATGAAGATAAAGAGTTTAATGTGGAGAGTGCAGCGAGAGATTTCAAGAGCTATGTTAAAGATAATGAAGACTTGCTCAGTGCCGACCTTGTGAGATCTACTAGCTGATTTTTGGTTTTATTTGTTTGTTGTCATGCTGGTTTTTATTTTGAATATTTAATATCTCTTTTTTGGTCATTTGTTTATAGATCATGATGCCTCTATTCAAACCTATGATTTTACCAAATGATAGGAAAGTAGCATTGACATCCTTGACTCTTTACCTTATCCGAAGAACCATCATCCTTCAAAGAACACCTATCATAAAGACTGCAAGAAGATTGTGAGTGACATTTATTATCTGTACTGGATTAATTTTTCTGCATCTTTGTTTCTGCTTTTCTGAGACCTGAAAATGTGTGGTTTCTTTTATTTTTAACATATCTCCAGATTGGTCCAAGCAATGCAGGCTATATATGGTGATGCTCAGTACAATGCAAGCAAGCAGCCCAAATGGGAGGTTTTTGCACAGAAACCAACGTTTGTGAAGGTTTCACTTCAAGGGGCAAATGAATGTGGCCATTGTACTCTGAAGTATGCTGGATGCTATGATGGTGAAAAGATCATTGAGAACATTTGAAATAATGACGTGGGTTCTATTTGAGCTTTTCACTTTTCTATGTTTGGCTGATTGTGTATTCTTCTTTTTATGTGTCATGATTTTTGATAATTTGTTTTATTGTTTTCCAGCCTCGTATTGTCGATTGGAATGCTGAGGATCTGTATAGAGTTGTGTTCAACCGAAATAACCAGCTTCTGGTGACGGAGCTTCCCAAGGAGGTTCAGGCTTTGGCTCGTGATGCATAGAAGAAATGGTCATCATTTGCATAGTGAAACAGATAGTTGTGTGATATATCTCTTGAAAGCATTGTAGGCTTTGTTTGTAGTGTTTGGATGTCTTGTCAAGTACTATGTAATAACTGGTATATTTTGTGTTGTGTTTAAGTGTGGCACAATGTTTAACAAACTTTTTTTCCATGATGATAGTGTGGTTGAATAGCTGTTTTCACTCATCTATGTATCATTGGGAATTCATTTTGGTGAAGTTCTATTTTTTGTACTGAAGTCTTATAAACTAGTTGAACTGAAAACACCTTTTTCCAAGTTCATTACGAGTTGTTGCTGAAAAAGTGAGATTTACTTTATTTTCATCTGTCCCAACCTAGGTTGGACCTTTATAGTTTCTATACCCTCTTTTCTTGTACTTATGGTATAGTTCTGTTAGTACTTAAATTGTAATCTCATTCAGCCTAAGGCATTTAAAATTTGGTGTCGCGATAGCACTTGTGGATCTAGCGTGAGTGGAGTGACGCTTCCTTGTGTATGTAGAACTGATTTCATATAATGTATTAGAACTGAAGTTGTTTTTGGGGGTTGAAACTATTTACGACAAAGTTTCTACGTGATCTCTAGCCAGATTTTATTTAAGTATAAGAAATTTAGCAAAATTTGAGAGCCAATTTTTTATTTGAACTTCTTGAATTTTACTAGTTGAGCTTCATAGTAAAAGTTAAAGCACTTGTTTAAATTAGCTACATTTAATAGATAGCTGTATAAAGTTCATAATTACTTCACTAGTCAATGTGGGCCGATGCTTATGTTGTTTGTTTTTTGGTTAATTTTTGTCCTTGGTTGAACTGTAATCTATTTGGTTGAGTCTTGGCCTTCTTTCTTAAGGCATTAATTGGTATCATCATAGCACTTACCGAATAAACTTAGTTGTACTGAGATTTCAATTGTACTAGTACATTGATCATTTTATTTTTTGTGTTGTTTGAAACTAGTACCTCACTGGTCAATGTGGGTGATGCTTCTATTGTATTTCCTGTGATTTTTCTCCTTGGTCGAACTGATATCTTTTTGATTTAGTTTTGGCCTTCTTTTTTCTAGGCTGTGGTTCTTCTCAAGGCAATGTTTGGTATGATCATAGTACTTGCCGTATAAACTAAGGTGTACTGAGATTTTAGTTGTACTATTACTGTTATTCTTAGTGTGTCACTGTTTTAGGTAATGTGAACTGAAACTTCCCGTTCCTTTTCATATTTTGTAGAATGAATGTACCGTGTGTTCAAATGTACAAGAACTTTCAGTCCTAGCATGCTAGTGACTAGGAAATATGTACTGATGGTTCTTTTGCTTTTCCTGTTTGCAGTACTTATTAAATTTCTAACTACTATTAGCACGATGTTTTTAGTACTGAATGTTGTCCTCGGCTGAAACCTAGTCTTTTTAGTGTTCTTCTGACACTAAAAACTGATTTTTAGTGTGATAGTACTACCGTACATGTGTAAGCTGTACTGAGCATCCAAGGCTACTATTTGTTGTTGTCCTTAGCTAGTCTGCCACTGTTTTTTTGTGAAAATATCCATGTGTGATTTTGTTGCTCCATGACTAGTGTTGTGTGGCAGACATCAAGTTTCAACTTCAACCTACTTCAACTTCAAATGATGGATCAACAAAAAAGGAAGCTAGCAAACTTGTTGAGCGACATAAGCAAACGATGTACTTGATAGACACAGGCAAACTTGTTCAAACCCTGACCCACATAACATAATGTAGCTGGTTCAACATAATGAAAGCAAACTACAAAGATGAAACAACAAGATTAAGGACAAGCATAAGCGCGGGCAAAACGAAGGCAGACTTTCATGCATCTTCATCCCGTGAAGTTGCAGTGGTAGTAGGGGTCAGCCTCCTGCTCTTTTGAAATATCCCGACCTGACCCGATGTTGTCGATTGTCTTCCATGACTTGTACGTGGCGTACGCATCTTTTCCTGCGTACTCGATGAGCTTGTCTGGCAGCGGGTTGGTCCCCCATAGTTTGTGGTCTTGCTGCGTGTTGATGTTCTTCTTCATGCCTTTGTAGAATAGGTCGATGACGCTGGCTGCAACATCGGCCAAGGAGTCGTAGTATTTGTTGGTGTATGGATCTTTCCACTTGCGCTGCATGTTGATGAAGTTTCTGGGGTTGATCTCCAAACTAGACTTGTTCAGCATCCGCTTGTCACCTCCAATGCTGAAACCGACAAATGTGTACAATTTCTCCTCCCACGGGAAGTCTTTGAGGCGCTTCGGCCTGGAAGGGGGGAGACACGTATTGAAGGTCAGTGTTCTTTTTTGAAGATTTAATTGTTCTGCATTTTGGTTTTACAAGTGATAATCCATGAGGTGGATGCTTATATAGTATAAGTCATGGATGAATGTAGTTCAGAAACTAGTACACAAAGTCCTGAAATTAAATTCAACTACACCATGTTATTTTTCCTTTTTACTATCTTTAGTGCTTCACCAAATGCTACACCAAATTCAAGAATCATTTTACCAGAGTCAGTGATATATGTGCTGTTTGATTAAAGTTTAGTTTTCTTTTTTGTTGAATAAAAGGTCTATACCAGTGCTTGATACATCTTTCTGCATCAATTCTATATCAAGTTCAGAAATTAATTTGAGAAACATGTGCATCAAGATCTGGACCTATACCACTTCACCAAACATCTTTTAATACATCAATTCTATAAACTATACTAGTGGATCAAGATCAGAATCTATGCTAGTACTTCAAGTTTAGAGATTGATTTGGTACACCAAGTTCAGAATTCTATAAACATTTTCAGATGCTAATCCAGTGCATCAGATTCAGATGCTAATCTGGTGAAAGAATCCACTTCACAGTTTCAGAAATGCATGTAACTTGAGAATCATGTACTCGTGCATCCACTTCACAAACTATAGTAGTTCATCTAGTTGAGAAACAAGTTTAATGAAGTTTTTAAGGAGTGGTACTAGTACAATAAATGAATGAACAGTAGTATGGATTACCATTTTGTGGCCGCTGCGATGTAGTACACCAAGAAGAGTTCCTCCACGCACAACTGCAGGACTGCTGCCATCTGTGCAGGTTCATCTTCGCATGTGTATTCCACATCAACTCCGATGAATCTCGGATACAAGTCGTCGCCTTTCATCCTGAGCCTGCTCATCATCTGGTCGGCCTTGTCTGGTCCGCTAGTGTAGACGATCTCCAGCGTCTCCTTGCCATGGAGCTCCACCCCTGTGAGGGTTCTTGTGTACTCGCGCTTCACTCTGGGGACGTGAACGTCGACGAGGTTTTCCCTTGAAGAGGAAACGGTGGTGCAGTAAAGCAGCGTAAGTATTTCCCTCAGTTTTTTAGAACAAGGTATCAATCCAGTAGGAGTCCACGCGCAAGTCACCTCGTACCAACACAATCAAATAAGAACCTCACAACCAACGGGATAAAAGGGGTTGTCAATCCCTTCACGGCCACTTGCAAGAGTGAGATCTGATAGAGATGATAATAATAAGATAAGTACTTTTGGTATTTTTATGATATAGATTGAAAGTAAAGATTGCAAAATAAAATAGATTGGAAACTTGTATGATGGAAAATAGACCCGGGGGGCCATAGGTTTCACTAGTGCCTTCTCTCAAGATAGCATAAGTATTACGGTGGGTGAACAAATTACTGTCGAGCAATTGATAGAAAAGCGAATAATTATGATAATATCTAGGTATGATCATGTATATAGGCATCATGTCCATGACAGGTAGACCGACTCCAGCCTGCATCTACTACTATTACTACACATATCGACCACTATCTAGCATGCATCTAGAGCATTAAATTTATAAGAACAGAGTAACGCCTTAAGCAAGATGACATGATGTAGAGGGATAAACTCATGCAATATGATATAAACCCCATCTTTTTATCCTCGATGGCAATAATACAATACGTGTCGTTTCCCTTTCTGTCACTGGGATCGAGCACCGCAAGATTGAACCCAAAGCTAAGCACTTCTCCCATTGCAAGGAAGATCAATCTAGTAGGCCAAACCAAACTGATAATTCGAAGAGTCTTGCAAAGATAAACCAATCATACATAAAAGAATTCAGAGAAGATTCAAATATTTTTCATAGATAATCTGGATCATAAACCCACGATTCATCGGATCTCGACAAACACACCGCAAAAGAAGATTACATCGAATAGATCTCCAAGAGAATCGATGAGAACTTTGTATTGAGATCCAAAGAGAAGGAAGAAGCCATCTAGTTACTAGCTATGGACCCGAAGGTCTGAGGTAAACTACTCACACATCATCGGAGGGGCCATGGGGTTGATGTAGAGGCCTTCTGTGATCAATGCCCCCTCTGGCGGAGCTCCGGAAAAGGCCCGAAGATGGGATCTCTTGGGTGCAGAAGGTTGCGACGGTGGAAATAGGGTTTCATGGTGCTCCTAGTTGTTTGTGGGGTATATGAATATATATAGGAGGAAGAAGTAGGTCGGTGGAGCAACGAGGGGCCCACGTGGGTGGAGGGCGCGCCCCCCTGCCTCGTGGCCTCCTTGTTGATTTCTTGACGTCCACTCCAAGTCCTCCGGATCACGTTTGTTCCAAAAATAACGTTCCCGAAGGTTTCATTCCGTTTGGACTCCGTTTGATATTCCTGTTCTACGAAACACGGAAATAGGCAAAAAACAACAATTTGGGCTAGGCCTCCGGTTAATAGGTTAGTCCCAAAAATAATATGAAAGTGTAAAATAAAGCCTGTTATCGTCCAAAATAGATAACATAATAGCATGGAACAATAAAAAATTATAGATACGTTGGAGACGTATCAAGCATCCCCAAGCTCAATTACTGCTTGTCCTCGAGTAGGTAAATGATAAAAACAGAATTTTTGATGTGGAATGCTTCCTAACATATTTCTCAATGTAATTTTCTTAATTGTGGCATGAATGTTCAGATCCAAAAGATTCAATATAAAAGTTTAATATTGACATAAAATAATAATACTTCAAGCATACTAACTAAGCAATCATGTCTTCTCAAAATAACATGGCCAAAGAAAGTTCATCCCTACAAAATCATATAGTTTGGTCATGCTCCATTTTCGTCACACAAGAATGCTCTCATCATGCACAACCCCGATGACAAGCCAAGCAATTGTTTCATACTTTAGTAATCTCAAACTTTTTTCAACTTTCATGCAATACATGAGCGCGAGCCATGGATATAGCACTATGGGTGGAATAGAATATAAGGAAGGAGGTTATGTGGAGAAGACAAAAAAGGAGAAAGTCTCACATTGACGCGGCTAATCAATGGGCTAGGGAGATGCCCATCAATTGATGTCAATGCAAGGAGTAGGGATTGCCATGCAACAGATGCACTAGAGCTATAAATGTATTAAAGCTCAACAAAAGAAACTAAGTGGATGTGCATCCAACTTGCTTGCTCACGAAGACCTAGGGCACTTGAGGAGGCCCATTGTTGGAATATACAAGCCAAGTTCTATAATGAAAAATTCCCACTAGTATATGAAAATGACAAAACAAGAGACTCTCTATCATAAAGATCATGGTGCTACTTTGAAGCACAAGTGTGGAAAAAAGGATAGTAGCATTGCCCCCTTTTTTTATTTTTTTATTTTTTATTTTTTTGGGCCTTCTTTTCTTATTATTTGGCCTTTTTATGGGATAATGTTGTATTACTGATGATCATCACACTTCTATTTACTTACGACTCAATACTAGAACAAGATATGACTCTATATGAATGCCTCCGGCGGTGTACCGGGATGTGCAATGACTCATGAGTGACATGTATGAAAGAATTATGAATGGTGGCTTTGCCACAAATACGATGTCAACTACATGATCATGCAAGGCAATATGACAATGATGATGCGTGTCATAATAAACAGAATGGTGGAAAGTTGCATAGCAATATATCTCGAAATGGCTATGGAAATGCCATACTAGGTAGGTATGGTGGCTGTTTTGAGGAGGATATAAGGAGGTTTATGTGTGATAGAGTGTATCGTATCACAGGGTTTGGATGCACCAGCAAAGTTTGCACCAACTCTCAAGGTGAGAAAGGGTAATGCACAGTACCGCAGAGGCTATCAATGGTGGAAGGGCGAGAGTGCGTATAATCCATGGACTCAACATTAGTCATAAAAAACTCACATACTTATTGCAAAAATCTACAAGTCATCAAAAACCAAGTATTATGCGCATGCTCCTAGGGGGATAGATTGTTAGGAAAAGACCATCGCTCGTCCCCGACCGCCACTCATAAGGAAGACAATCAAATAACACCTCATGTTTCAAATTTGTTACACAACATTTACCATACGTGCATACTACGGGACTTGCAAACTTCAACACAAGTATTCCTCAAATTCACAACTACTCAACTAGCACAACTTTGATATCACTATCTCCATATCTCAAACAATCATCAAGTATCAAACTTCTCTTAGTATTTAATGCACTTATATGAAATTTTTTATTATGCCTAAAAGAAAATTGCCATGTTGTTCTAAAGGACTCTCAAAATAATATAAGTGAAGCATGAGAGATCAATTATTTCTATAAAATAAAACCACCACCGTGCTCTAAAAGATATAAGTGAAGTACTAGAGCAAAAACTATATAGCTCAAAAGATATAAGTGAAGCACATAGAGAATTCTAATAAATTACAATTCATGTGTGTCTCTATCAAAAGGTGTGTACAGAAAGGATGATTGTGGTAAATTAAAAAGCAAAGACTCAAATCATACAAGATGCTCCAAGCAAAACACATATCACGTGGCAAATAAAAATATAGCTCCAAGTAAACTTACCAATGAACGGAGACAAAGGAGGGGATGCCTTCCGGGGCATCCCCAAGCCTAGGCTTTTTGGTGTCCTTCGATTTTACCTTGGGGTGCCTTGAGCATCCGCAAGCTTAGGCTCTTGCCACTCCTTGTTCCATAATCCATCAAATCTTTACCCAAAACTTTAAAACTTCACAACACAAGACTTAAAAGAAAATCTTCGTGAGCTCCGTTAGTAAAAGAAAACAAACCACCACTTCAAGGTACTGTAATGAACTCATTCTTTATTTATATTGGTGTTAAACCTACTGTATTCCAACTTTTCTATGGTTCATAAACTCTATTACTGGCCATAGATTCATCAAAATAAGCAAACAACACACGAAAAACAGAATTTCGCGAGGAAGACGGGGTCAGATTCCTCCTTGTAATGAACAAGGTCAAGGATTGTCGCGAGGAAGACGCAATTTCGTTCTTTTGCAACAATGGAACGGACAAGGGAATCCCTAACGCCATAAGTCGCCGTGACATAGCACACTTCGCTGACTTGGCAGCCATAGTATGGAAATACTGTGCGATGGAAAGCGCCTGGAAAACCCAAACACAATTTTGGGACAATCTGGCTCTGACAAAATCCCCAGTCCGAACTAAAAGGGTGCACTCTCATTAGTCACCCGACTCAATTACAAAAAACCAAAAAGCCCACTACAGGGCGTGGAACCGTATTGGAGGGATGGCTTAATGGGCCCTGCAAAATTCATAGTACGGCGGACACCATACCAACACATAGCCTTAGTGAGGGATTCCTGGATTAGGGGTTGTCCGGGTAGCCGGCCTATACCTTCGGCCGGACTCCTGGACTATGTAGCTATAAGATTGAAGACTTCGTCCCGTGTCCGGAAGGGACTTTCCTTGGCGTGGAAGGCAAGCTTGGCGATACAGATATGTAGATCTCCTACTATTGTAATCGACTCTGTGTAACCCTAGCCCTCTCTGGTGTCTATATAAACCGGAGGGTTTTAGTCCATAGAGGAACAACAATCATACCATAGGCTAGCTTTTAGGGTTTAGCCTCTCTGATCTCGTGGTAGATCTACTCTTGTACTACCCATATCATCAATATTAATGAAGCAGGACATAGGATTTTACCTCCATCAAGAGGGCCCGAACCTGGGTAAAACATTGTGTCCCCTGCCTCCTGCTACCATCCGGCCTAGACGCACAGTTCGGGACCCCCTACCCGAGATCCGCCGGTTTTGACACCGACATTGGTGCTTTCATTGAGAGTTCCTCTGTGTCGTCACCATCAGGAAGGATGACTCTTCCCGTCTTTAAAGATGGCACCGTTGCTAAGGGAGCTTTGGCTGTCGGCCAGACTCTCAGGCTAGGTGGTTTCCTTATGACCACCCGTTCGGCTGCTGCACCGACGATGACCTCTCGGGTCATCGAAAGCAATCTTCACGTCAGCTCGGAATTCGCTGAGCAGCTAGATCCAATGGAGCTCTCTTCCCTAAACCAGCTCTTGGATCGCTTCGCCGCCCTGGGAGTCACTACGGATTACGACCAGATTGGGTCTAAACCCGATCTGAGAGAGATTAACTCCCCCCAGGTCACCCATCACATTGCCGTGGTAGAGGGACAGTGCAGCGACCCTTCATCTATCTTAAGGACTAGATATGTCCGGATTCCCGATCCCTCCAAGTCGGATACCTGCGGAGGGGAGGACATCACCCAAGACCTGAACTTAAAGTTAGGTGACGGGCTAGATTCATTGGACAGCATCCAAGAATCCAAACTTCCGAGTTCGGAAACTCCTTGGCCCCTGGTTCTCAGATTGGGTGAGGTTTCGGAATTGGATTCCACCCACCCACCCGTACATAAGCGATCTATCCCAGATTAGGCAAGAGCCCGAAGAAACAGTACATCATTACTAGGCCAGATTCCTCCTAGTTATGAACAGGATAAAGGACTGCCGCGAGGAAGACACAATTTTATTCTTCTGCAATAATTGCATGGACAAGGGAATCCTCAACGCCATAAGTTGCCGTGATATTACACGCTTTGCTGACTTGGCGTCCATAGTATGAAAGTACTGTGCGATGAAAAGCGCCTGGAAAACCGAAATAAAATTTTGGGACAATCCGGCCCTGAATTCAAACCCAGTCCGAAACAAAAGGGTGCATCATCACCAGACACCCGGGTTCAATACCAAAAAGCAAAAGCCCTCTGCAGGGCACGAAACCGTACTGGAAGGATGGCTTAATGGACCCTATAAAATCCACAGTGCAGAGGGCGCCACACCAAGTCACAGCCTTAGAGCATGTTGGATACTCCGGCAGGTGGCAAAAATTGGCAAAGATCTTCTAATTCCAGGAGCCACAGAAAGCCACCCCAGAGAAACCAGTACGGTATCAACAGTCTTCGAGACTTTCGCATCAAATAATATGCGAAAAAGAACACTCTGCGGCCTTGCCGAAGTCTACCAAGTAGCAACAATAAACCCATGGAGTGACATGGCTATTACTTTTAATGCTAGTGATGAACCTAAATTCCGAACAGCCCGAGCACCAGCTGCATTGGTCCTCAGTCCAATAGTGGACGGCTTTCGTCTTACCAAGGTACTCATGGATGGCGGCAGCGGATTGAACCTCATTTATGAGGAAACCCTTCAAAAAATGGAAATAGACTGGAACCGCATTGAGCGAAGCAGCACAACCTTTAGAGGAATAATCCCCAGTCGGGAAACGCGCTATACAGGAAAAATGACACTAGATGTGGTGTTCGGCACGCCGGATAATTACAGGTCCGAAGAGGTCATGTTCGAGGTGGCCCCGTTCAGTAGCGGATGTCACGCTCTGCTAGGGCGGGAAGCGTTTATAGTCTTCCAGGCAATACCCCATTACGGGTACATGAAGCTCAAGATGCCCGGGCCTAACGGAATCATCACTCTCGTTAGTGATCTGGACATAGCACTCCGCGCCGAAAACAAGACAGCCGCACTGGCCCTGAGGCGCTATCCGAAGCCCTAGTGGCTGAGGAACTGACTGCGCCGCGCTCCACGGTAAATAGGGACGATGTGATACTCTATAAAAGATCCAAGTCCACCTCCTTTAAACCGGAGGACGAAGTAGTCAAATTCCAGGTCCATCCAATGGACCCCAATAAAATAGCTTCCATCAGGGCACAGTTAAACCCTGATGTAGACGCCGCACTGTGAGAGTTCCTACGAGAGAACTGGGACATTTTCGCCTGGCACCCTTCATACATGCCAGGAATCCCACGCAGGCTTGCCGAACACAGCTTAAATATCCTAAAAGGATTCAAGCCACTCAAACAGGCTCTTCAGTGTTTTTCCGAACCTAAGAGACATGCCATGGGAGAGGAACTAGCCAAGCTATTGGAGGCCGGATTCATCAAAGATATAAAACATCCGGACTCGCTAGCAAACCTGGTGATGGCACCAAAGAAGGACAAATCTTGGCGCCTGTGCGTTGATTTCAAAGACCTTAACAAGGCTTTCCCAAAGGACCCCTTCCCTCTCCCCCGCATCGATCAAATTATCGACGCTACCGCAGGACACGATTCCTTGTGTTTCCTCGACGCATACTCCGGCTACCATCAAATAAGGATGGCAGAGTCAGACCAAGCCGCAACGACATTCATCACACCATACATCCCATTCTGCTTCAACACAATGCCCTTCGGGCTCAAAAACGCCGGCGCAACATATCAGCGCATGATTCAGACATGTCTGGCAAACCAGATCGGCAGAACAATGGAGGCATACGTAGATGATGTGGTCGTTAAAACAAGACATGTCGAATCTCTAGTAGACGACTTGAGGCTAACATTCAATAACCTCCGAACATACAACATCAAGATCAACCCGGAAAAATGCGTTTTCGGTGTTCCAGTCGAAAAGCTCTTGGGCTTCATTGTATCCGGTAGAGGAATTGAAGCAAATCCAGCCAAGATCCGAGCTCTGTCACAATTGGATATCCCGAAGGACCTCAAACAAATACAAAAATTAACCGGATGCGTGGCGGCTCTAAGCCGCTTTATCTCCCGCCTAGGAGAAAAGGCCCTACCCCTTTACCGCCTCCTTTGGCGCAACGAACACTTCCAGTGGACGGATGCAGCCACAGCCGGACTCGACGAAATAAAAGCCATCTTAGCAACAAACCCAGTCCTGGCCACGCCAAACATTGGCGAACCAATGCTATTATACATCGCACTAACCCATCAGGTCATAAGCGTAGTGCTTGTCATCGAACGACAAACGGACGGACACAAATTCCCCCTTCAAAAGCCGGTCTATTACGTGTCCACTGTCCTTACTCTGTGCAAGTCACGGTACCCGCATTATCAAAAGATTGCGTACGCGGTATTTATGGCATCCCGGAAGCTGCGGCACTACTTTCAAGAGTGTTCAATAACAGTAGCCTCGGAAGTGCCACTTAACGATATTATAAATAATCGTGACGCGACGGGCCGGATTGCAAAATGGGCCATTGAGCTCCTCCCATTTGACATAACTTACAAGCCACGGCGAGCTATCAAGTCGCAAGTTTTGGCCGAGTTCGTCGCAGAATGGACGGAGGCCGAACTCCCTAAAGCGTATGGCACATATTCAAACTGGGTCATGCACTTCGACAACTCCAAAATGTTGGCCGGTCTAGGGGCTGGCGTCGTTTTGACGTCCCCCACAGGAGACGCAGTTCAATATGTACTCCAGATAATGTACACAGACTCCAACAACGCAGCCGAATATGAGGCCCTTTTACACGGTCTCCGGATGGCAGTATCCACGGGCATTCAACGCCTGGAGGTGCGCGGGGACTCGAACCTTGCAATATCCCAAATAAATGGAGACTTTGATGCGAAGGATCCAAAAATGGCAGCTTATCGCAACGCCGTCCTAAAAATGTTAGCTCGGTTCGAAGGGCTCGAATGTCACCATATAGCCCGGGAAAATAATCAGGCGGCAGATGTCCTGGCACGCATCGGTGCAAAACACGATGTAGTCCCCCCCAACAACTTCTTGGAAAGGCTGTTCAGGCCGTCCGTAGTATGGTAAGGGGAAACTGGCAATAACAGCCTGGACCCAACCGCACTGCCCGACACCGAACACTCTGACATAATTGGAGGCTCTGCCAATGAAATAACACCTTCAGCCCATGTAATAATGGCCGTCATCGCCTCGTGGACAGAACCATTCCTCGCCTACCTTACCAGACAGGAACTCCCTGAGGACCAAAATGAGGCACGCTGCATAGTGCGGTGATCTAAAGCCCATAAAGTCCATGAGGGAGAGCTTTATAAGAAAAGCACTACCGGAGTCCTTCAAAGGTGCATCTCCGAAGAGGAAGGGCGGAACCTCCTGGCGGAAATTCATGCCGAACTCGGCGGACATCATGCTGCAGCTTGTTCCCTTGTAAGCAAGGCCTTCCGTACAGGCTTTTATTGGCCGACGGCCCGGGCAGACGCCCAGGACTTAGTCCAACGATGCGTCGGTTGCCAGCTTTTTGCAAACCAAAGCCATATGCCACCCACCGCCCTCCAAACTATCCCCATCACTTGGCCCTTCGCGATGTGGGGGCTTGACATGGTTGGACCCCTTAAAGGCGGAACCCACAAGAAAAAATACTTACTGGTCATGGTGGATAAGTTCACGAAATGGATAGAAGCCAAGCCTGTTAAGACGGCCGAATCTGGACCGGTGATAGACTTTATATCCGGGGTTGTACACCATTACGGCGTCCCCACAGCATCATCACTGATAACGGCACAAACTTTATGGCCGATGAGGTAAAACTCTGGTGCAAAAACATGGGTATCAAGCTCGATTAGGCTTCCATCTATCACCCACAAACCAACGGCCAGGTCAAACGTGCAAATGGACTTATCATGAGCGGCATCAAACCCAGATTAGTGCGGTCCCTTAAGGAATCTAATACGCACTGGGTAGAGGAGCTCGACTCCATACTTTGGGGGCTACGGACCACGCCGAATCGCACCACCGGATACACACCATTCTTCATGGTGTACAGCGCAGAGGCAGTTTTGCCTTGCGACATAATTCATGACTCACCTCGAGTGCGCATGTACGAAGAAAGAGAGGCCGAGCTCGATCGGCAGGACAGTTTGGACGCCTTGGACGAAGAACGTGACGTGGCAAAAGCCCGTTCCGCATTCTATCAACAGGAGGCTCGAAGATACCAAAGCAGAGAAGTACGGGCCAAAAATTACAACATTGGCGAATTAGTTCTACGCCTGTCGGACAAGAAAAAGGACAAACTCAAGCCCAAGTGGGAAGGTCCCTTCATAATCGACCAAGTCCTAACTGGTAGAGCGTACCGCCTGTGAGATGCATCGGATAACCGACTCGAGCCGAACCCATGGAACGCAGCCCGTCTACGAAGATTCTATGCCTAGCGCCGGACTCTGTGTTCGTCCCATTCCTCTGTCCATTTTTTATATACTTTCTGTCTTACATTTGTCTCTTTCTCTCTCTCTCTTATAGCCTTTAAAGGCTCATAAAGTGACGCGCTATCCGCGCTCATTAAACCTGGGGGCTTCTTTAAACAGAAGCTTATTTATACGGGCTTCATGCCCAACACATGTGTCATATTTCTGCATGTACCTTTTATTCGCCATTATATGCATCGATATGACTTATGTTTTGGCCAAGCTGGGTTGCCTGGCTCCTGTGCTTACCCCTACGTTCCCGATTGTTCGGCTAGGTGGTAAAGGGAGCACTTCTGTGATTGCTACTGCCGGGTCAGCCGGATGTGTACCTCAGACTGGGTGAAGCCGAAAGCAAGCGTTCTTAAGGGAATATTCGGTCGATGACCTAAAGATGATCCTTTTTTTATCTATACGCCCCCAGATGTTTTTCCTGCGTCTCTTTTCATAGAATGGACATGCACTTTAGGGCATGCCACCCAGGGAAAGGAACCCCTAACGGAACTATTCTCCCTGGAAGATGTTTCTTACTAACCATGTAATATAACATAACTAGTTGGGCACTTGTCTGTTCCAGCACGTATGACCCCTACGCCTGGTCTCCATGCATACCCCGGTTCTTCTATAACCGCGAGGATATTCGGACACACTCCGGACCGTCAGGTCCCGAGGTTGAAGCGAAAAGGTCGGCCATGACAAACGATCTATAATCCGGCTAGAAGGCATTACACATGTCAATTAAAATTACATAGTGAATCTGACTGATTGTATTCTTCTTCAATACCATCTAACAGGCTATCTAGCATACAGTCCTATTAGGAATACTTTGCGGCCAGTTCTACTTGGGCGTATACTAAGCTCACAGGGATCTCCTTCCCATCGGGCCCCACGGGTCTGACCTCGGCCATGTGGTTTGGGTCAGCCTTCGTGTACCGCGTCTTCACCATGGCCCAGGCCTCCCTAGCGCCTTGACGGCAGGCCGACATCTTCCACAATCGGAAGCGCCGCCGCTCTCCCTTCAGCTTCTCTACAAGCTCTCCAAGGCCTTCGGGCATGGAGACGGATGGCCACAAGGCCTGGGAGACGCCTTGCATCACCTGCCGAATTCGCTCATGCAGTTGTGAGAGCTCGGGAAGAAGTTCACCCTAGAACCGGGCATTTCCTCTGCCGGACGACTTGTCAGCATACCTACAGACATTATTCTGTAAGTCGACTTCCTCGCCGAACTCTTTTTTTCAAAGTTCGTTTAAGCACTTACTAAATATGCCGCGTTGAAGCCGTTGATTCTCCTTAACGGAGTCCAATAGCTGGGCACGAACATCGTTCAGTTCAATGCCTAGCTCGGTGTTGGCATCTTGGAGATCGTTCTTCTCCCGCCTCACCTTTGTCCGGATTAAATCCGGTGCCATCTGCAATTCCATTTGTCAGATTTGCACCCATGCCGCACTTCGCAAAATACTTATCTTTCGAAGCGTATATTACAAGAGGGGGTCTCCTTAGGCTCCCCTGCTGCGGCTAATGCGGCCTCAAGTTGGGCTTTGCACTCTTCCAGCTCCTGGGACAGTAGGGTATTCTTTTCTGTAAGAACCTGCATAACAAATGATCCTTAAATCATTTATTCTAACTGTTTCAAGTCTCGAGGGCTACTGGTATATATATAATTACCAAAATTTTCTTACCCGTATGTCTTTTACATATTGCTCCGTGGCTCTGGATAGACCATTTTGAGCGGCACGGAGGTAAGCATCTCCCGAATTGGAGGCATCCAATGCCTCTTGGGAGAAACAAGCGTCGAGAAGAACAGTCCGGCGACGCCTGTGGTTCATGGCATTCTCCACCTCGGAATTGGTGGCAGACAGCCTGTCCACATCCTCTGTTGGAGGAGCGTCCGGTGCGCGCCTTGTGTTCGCCTCCGCTTCCGGACCAGGCTTTGGAGCCTGACTGGTGGAGGCGCGATTGGCAACCTCTCCGGATATAGTTCGGCGGGATCTCTTCGTCCTGAAGAAAGCACAAGCATTAATATGCCTTGAAGGAATAACCCCTGGGAATAAGATGGCGCGCTATACCTTTGCGCTGGCATCTCAGTCTGGACCGCGCTTCTTTTCAGCCTGCGGGGCCTCGCCGCCCCTCGTTGGCTAGTCACCGCAGGCTCGGCCTCCCGTCTCAAGGACCTCCCCTGCAAAACATGGTTGTCATACGGCTATCAAAAACACGCGAGGACAGATCCCTTTTCAAAGTGCTGGGACTTCGGTCTCAGTTACCTGTGAGGCTGGGAGTAGCCCTGGGTAATCGGTCGTAATGGCCACCAAGGCGTTGTCCTTGCTCAGTTGATGAAATACCCCATCAATTAGCTCCACAGATAAGAACGGATCCTCTTGAGGGGACGGTTCGAGGGACCGACCTGGGTCCTCGGGGGGTGGAGGAGGGTTGTTTATTTCTTTAACAGCCTGGCGCACTTCCTGCGTTGAAGTCATTAGACTGAATTTTTAACGATGGGAATATGAAGCGGATGGGCAAGTAAAAGTGACCACTTACCCAGATTGGGGGATTGTACATAGAAAATCCACCCTGTGGGTTGATGCAGAGAAATTCCTCCTCTTCTCCCTTGTACAAAGTGGACAAGATCTTTAGTAGAGCGGCAGCCGAATCCGGCCCCTTACGGCCGTAGCGGGTGGCGTCGTCCTCCCCGTTGAAGTCCCACATGGGGTGGCCTCTATACTGAAGCGGTTGCACCCCTCGCATGATGCATTCGGCCATAACCCCGATCATGGTCAGTCCGAAATGAGCTAACAATCTTATCCGGCCCATCAGGTAAAGAACGTCCTTGTCGCTTTCCCTCTGAGGGCTCCGTGGACGCCAGCTTAGGCGCTTCTTCAGGGGAGCACTATCGAACTCAGGGAGGCCGATCCGGACAGGATCCAGTAGAGGGACATCCTCTATATAAAACCATTCCAAAGGCCAGTCCTCAGACGCCTTCTTTGGGGTTCCAGATAGATATCCGGTCCCGGAGATGCGCCACACTTCGGCTCCGCCCACTTGATATATTAACCCCTTCTGAGAATGGGGCGCAAGGCAGAATAGCCTTTTCCACAGCATGAAATGAGCCTCGCAGCCCAAAAATAGCTCGCAAAGCGCTATGAAGCCCGCGATATGCAATATGGAGGCAGGTGTGAGGTTGTGCAGCTGTAGGCCATAGAACACCAGGAGCCCCCGGAGAAACGGATGAATCGGAAATCCGAGCCCTCTTATTAAGTAAGGGACAAGGCATACCCGCTCTCCTTTGGAGGGATTGGGGGCGCTCTCCGCTTGCTCTCCGCCATTATTGGTGGCAAGTCCGGCTCGAACCGGGACCATATAGGCCGGAGGGAGAAATCCCTTGGTCTGGAGCGTCACTAGCTCGCTGTGTGGGATGGAGCATCTCTTCCAATCTCCAGGCTGAGGGCTGGAAGGGCGAGAGGAGGAGCTGTGGCGGACGGCCATGATAGAATGGACCTCTATTGGACATGCTCTGATGAATACTCGCGGAAGGGAGAAGATGTGGTTTGGATCTAAATCCTCGTCTCCTTAAATAGGCGGCTCATTTACGCGGCTAGGGGTGTAAATATGAAAACACCCTGACTTTTCGTATCCGTTTAACACGTGGAAGACGGCCATTATTAGGCGTAGAAGCCAAGGAGCGCTACATTTACAAGAAACCGGACATTATTCGACAGGTACACAAAATTTGAAGGAGAACCCGCCTTGCAATGCCGAAGACAATATGCGCGCCGGACTTGTCATCATTGAAGCCTGGTTCGGGGGCTACTGAGGGAGTCCTGGATTAGGGGGTGTCCGGGTAGCCAGACTATACCTTCAGCCGGACTCCTGGACTATGAAGATATAAGATTGAAGACTTCGTCCCCTGTCCGGAAGGGACTTTCCTTAGCGTGGAAGGCAAGCTAGGCGATACGGATATGTAGGTCTCCTACTATTGTAACCGACTCTGTGTAACCCTAGCCCTCTCCGGTGTCTATATAAACCGGAGGGTTTTAGTCTGTAGAGGAACAACAATCATACCATAGGCTAGCTTTTAGGGTTTAGCCTCTCTGATCTCGTGGTAGATCTACTCTTGTACTACCCATATCATCAATATTAATCAAGCAGGACGTAGGGTTTTACCTCCATCTAGAAGGCCCGAACCTAGGTAAAACATCATGTCCCCTGCCTCCTGTTACCATCCGGCCTAGACGCACAGTTCGGGACGCCCTACCCGAGATCCGCCGGTTTTGACACCGACACTTAGAGCATGTTGGGTACTCCGGCAGGTGGCTAAGAGCGGTGAGGATCTCCTCATCCAAAACACCCAAGAACACCCTCCCATGGATAATAATACAGTATTAACAGTCTTCGAGACCTTCGCCTCAAATAATAGGCATAAGCGAGCACTCCGCAGCCTTACCAAAGTCTTCCACGTAGCGGCAATAAATCCATGGAGCGACACGGCCATTACTTTCAATGCAGTGACGAACCTAAATTCCAAACAGCCCGAGCACCAGCCGCTCTAGTCCTCAGTCCGATTGTGGATGGCTTTCGGCTCACTAAAGTGCTCATGGACGGCAGCAGCGGATTAAACCTCATTTATGAGGAAACCCTTCAAAAAATGGAAGTAGATAGCAACCGTATTGAAGAAAGCACTACGACCTTTCGAGGAATCATCCCTAATAGGGAGGCACGTTGCGCTGGGAAAATCACACTAGATGTGGTATTCGGCACTCCGAAGAATTACAGGTCCGAAGAAATCACATTCCAAGTGGTCCCATTCAGTAGCGGATACCACACCCTTCTAGAGCGGGAGGCATTCACGATTTTTCAAGCCATACCCCATTATGGGTACATGAAGCTCAAAATGCCCGGACCCAATGGAATCATCACTCTAGCTAGTGATCCGGACATAGCACTCCGCGCCAAGAACAAAACAGCCGCACAGGCCCTTGAGGCATTATCCGAAGCCCTTGTGGCGGAGGAGTTAACCGCGCTGCGCTCCAAAGTGGAAAGGGACGACGTGATACTAGATAACAGATCCAAGTCCACCTCCTTTAAACCAGCAGATGAAATAGTCAAATTCCAAGTCCATCCAACAGACCCCACAAAAACTACGTCCATTGGGGCACAGTTAAACCCCGCCGTAGATACCGCACTACGGGAGTTCCTGCGCGAGAATTGGGACATATTCGCCTGGCATCCTTCAGACATGCCAGGAATCCCACGCAGGCTGGCCGAGCATAGCCTTAACATTCTAAAAGGATTCAGGTCGGTCAAGAAGACTCTTCGGCGTTTCTCCGAATCTAAGCGACAAGCTATGGGAGAGGAGCTAGCCAAATTACTGGAGGCTGGATTCACTAGAGAAATAAAGCATCCGGACTGGCTAGCAAACCTGGTGATGGTGCCAAAGAAGGAAAAATCCTGGCGCCTATGCATCGACTTCAAGGACCTTAATAAGGCTTGCCCAAAGGATCCCTTCCCCCTCCCTCGCATCGATCAAATTATCGATGCTACCGCAGGACACAACTCATTGTGCTTCCTCGGCGCATACTCACGTTACCACCAAATTAAGATGGCGGAGTCCGACCAAGCCGCAATGGCATTTATCACTCCATACGGCCCCCTCTGTTTCAACACAATGCCCTTCGGGCTCAAAAACGCCGGCACAACGTATCAACGCATGATTCAGACATTCCTGGAAAAGCATATCGGCAAAACAGTGGAGGCATACGTCGATGATGTGGTCGTTAAAACCAGACACGTCGACTCCTTAATAGACGACTTGAGGCTCACGTTCGATAATCTCCGAACATATGACATTAAGCTCAATCCGGAAAAATACGTTTTCGGCGTACCCGCCGGAAAGCTCCTGGGCTTTATCGTCTCCAGCAGAGGAATGAACCAAATCCGGCCAAAATCCGGGCTCTGTCATAGTTGGCCATCCCAACTGACCTCAAGCAAATCCAGAAGTTAACCGGATGTGTGGCGGCTTTGAGCCGCTTTATCTCCTGACTAGGAGAAAAGGTACTCCCCCTTTATCGCCTTCTTTGGCGCACCGAACACTTCGAGTGGACGAACGCAGCCACGGTCGGACTGGAAGAAATAAAAGCCATCCTGGCCACCAACCCAATCTTGGCCGTGCCAACTGTTGGCAAACCAATGCAATTATATATAGCGGCAACTCACCAAGTTGTAAGCGCAGTGCTCATCGTCGATCGAGAGATGGACGGACATAAATTCCCACTTCAAAATCCGGTATATTATGTATCCACCGTCCTCACTCCATGCAAATCACGGTACCCACATTATCAAAAGATAGCATACGCGGTATTCATGGCATCCCGGAAATTACGACACTACTTTCAAGAGTGTTCAATTATGGTGGCCTCCGAAGTACCACTCAACGACATAATAAACAACCGCGATGCCACGGGCCGGATTGCCAAATGGGCTATCAAGCTCCTCCCATTTGACATAACATATAAACCACGGCGAGCCAATAGGTCGCAAGTACTGGCCGATTTCGTAGCCGAATGGACAGAAGCCGAACTCCCTAAAGAGTACGATGCATACTCCAATTGGATCATGCACTTTGATGGCTCTAAAATGCTGGCTGGTCTGGGGGCTGGCGTCGTCTTGACATCCCCCATCGGAGATACAGTGCAATACATACTCCAAATACTATCTACAGACTCCAATAATGCAGCCGAATACGAGGCCCTATTACACGGTCTCCGGATGGCAGTCTCCATGGGCATTAAACGCGTGGAGGTGCGTGGGGACTCGAACCTTGCAATATCCCAAATAAATGGAGACTTCGATGCCAAGGTTCCGAAAATGGCGGCATATCGCAACGCCGTCCTCAAAATGTCAGCTCGGTTCGAGGGGCCTGAATTCCACCATGTGGCTCAGGAAAACAACCAGGCGGCGGACATCCTCGCCCATATCGGCGCTTCTCGGTGTCAAAACCGGCGGATCTCGGGTAGGGGGTCCTGAACTATGTGTCTAAGGCGGATGGTAACAGGAGGCAGGGGACACGATGTTTTACCCAGGTTCGGGCCCTCTTGATGGAGGTAAAACCCTACGTCCTGCTTGATTATTCTTGATAGTATGAGTAGTACAAGAGTAGATCTACCATGAGATCGCAGAGGCTAAACCCTAGAAGCTAGCCTATGGTATGATTGTTGTATATTATCTATCGACTAGCCTGGCCTCGGTTTATATAATGCACTAGAGGCCTAGGATAACAAGAGTCCTAGCCGAATACGCCGATGGGGAGAAGTCCTTGTCTTGATTGCCAAGTCTTGTGGAATCTTCCTTGTATGCGGCAACTGTCAGAACTGGCCCATGAGTATATGGCCATGGGGGTCCTCGGCCCAATCTAACAGATCGGGAGATGACGTGGTGAGTACCCCCTAGTCCAGGACACCGTTAGTGCTAAACACGACCCTGTCCCACCGAACATCTTCCTGGAAAAACTGTTTAAACCATCCGTGGTATAGGAAGGGGACACCGGCAAAAATAGTCCAGACCCGGCCACAACCCCAGATACCGAACACTCTAACACAATCGGGGGCACTGCCATCGAAATAACACATTCAGCCCATGTAATAATGGCCGTCATCGCCCCGTGGACAGAACCATTCCTGGCCTACCTAACCAGGCATGAACTACCCGAGGACCAAAATGAGGCACACTGCATAGTGCAGCGATCTAAAGCCTACAAGCTCCATGAGGGAGAGCTTTATAAGAAAAGCACTACCAGAGTCCTTCAAAGGTGTATCTCCGAAGAAGAAGGGTGGGAGCTTTTGGCAGAAATCCATGCCGGACTCGGCGGCCATCACGCCGCAGCCCGGGCCCTTGTAAGCAAGGCCTTCCGTACATGTTTCTATTAGCCGATGACCCAGGCAGATATACAGCATCTGGTCCAACATTGCATCGGTTGCCAGCTATTTGCAAACCAAAGCCGTATGCCGCCCACCGCCCTCCAAACAATCCCCATTACATGGCCCTTTGCGGTCTGGGGGCTTGATATGGTCGGACCCCTTAAAGGGGGAGCCCATAAGAAAAAATACTTACTGGTCATGGTGGATAAATTCACCAAATGGATAGAAGCCAAACCTGTCAAAACGGCTGAATCCGGACCGGTGATAGACTTCATATCCGGGGTCGTACACCGTTATGGCGTCCCCCACAGCATCATCACTGACAACGGCACAAACTATACAGCTGACGAGGTGAAACTTTGGTGCAGCAACATGGGCATCAAGCTCGATTATGCTTCTGTCTATCACCCGCAAACTAATGGTCAAGTCGAGCAAGTGAATGGTCTTATCATGAGCGGCATTAAACCCAGATTAGTGCGGTCCTTAAAGGAGTCAAACACGCACTGGGTAGAGGACCTTGACTCCATACTATGGGGGCTGCGGACCACGCCGAATCGCACTACCGGATACACACCGTTCTTCATGGTGTACGGTGCAGAGGCGGTTCTGCCTTGCGACATAATCCATGACTCACCTCGAGTGCCCATGTACAAAGAAAAAGAGGTCTTGCTTGATCGGCAGGATAGTTTGGAAGCCTTGGAGGAGGAGCGCGATGTGGCAAAAGCCCGTTTCGCATTCTATCAGCAACAGGCTCGAAGGTATCAAAGCAGAGAAGTACGGGCCAAAAACTATAACGTCGGCGAACTAGTTCTATGCCTGCCGGAGAAGAAAAAGAACAAGCTCAAGCCCAAATGGGAGGGTCCCTTCATTATTGACCAGGTTCTGACCAGTGGAGCATACCGTCTGCAGGATGCATCGGATAATCTACTCGAGCCAAACCCATGGAATGCAGCCAGACTCCGAAGATTCTACGCCTAGCGCCGGACTCTATGTTCGTCCACTCACCTCTGTCAATTTTTTGCATATCTGTCTTTTCTCTCTTTCTCCCTTTTTTACTCTCTTCAAGGCCCTTCAAGGCTATACTTGTGTCCTGGTTACACAATCTTGACGCGCTAACCATGCTCATTATACCTGGGGGCTTCCTATACAGAAGATTAATCTAACTATTTTCCTGGGCTTTATGTCCCATACATGTGTTATTGTTCTGCATATACCTTTTTTCGCCATTATATGCATCGATATGACTTAAGTTTTGGCCAAGCTGGGTTGCTTGGCTCTTGTATTTATGCCCTATGTTCCCGTTAATTTGGCAAGGGCATAAGGGGAGCACCTCTACGATAGTTACTAACGGGTCAGCCAGATGTGTACCTCAGACTGGGTGAAGCCAAAAGCTAGTGTTCTTAAGGGACTATTCGGTCGGTGAATAAAAGACAACTTTTATCTAATTCGAAACATGCCCCAGATGTTTATATCCCGCATCTCTTTTCGCAGTTCGGACATGCACATTAGGTCATGCGTACCCAGGGAAAGGAACCCTTAACGGAACTATTCTCCCTGGAAGATGTTTCTTACTACCCATGTAATAAACATAACTAGTTGGGTACTTGTCTGTTCAAGCACTTATGACCCCTATGCCTGGTCTCCATGCATGCCCTGCTTTTTACATAACCGAGTGGATACTCGGATACACTCCGGACTGTCGGGTCCAGAGGTCGAAGCAAAAAGGTCCGCCATGACAAATGATTTACAATCCGGCTAGGGACATTACATATGTTACTTGAATTACACAGTCGCTAAGAGTGATTCAATTCTTCTTCTATACCATCCAACAGGCTGTCTAGCCTACAATCCTGTTGGGAATACTTTGCGGCTAATTCTACATGATCATACAGTAAACTGACGAGGATCTCTTTCCTATCGGGCCCCACAGGTCCGACTTCGACCATGTGGTTTGGGTCCGCTTTGGTATATCATGTCTTCACCATAGCCCAGGCTTCCCTTGCACCTTGTCAGCAGGCTGATATCTTCCATAATCGGAAGCGCCGCCGCGCTCCCTTAAGCTTCTCTATAAGCCCCCCCATGCCTCCTGGCGGGGACACAAATGGCCACAAGGCTTGGGCAATACCCTACATCACCTGCCGAACTTGCTCGTGCATTTGCGAGAGCTCTGGTAGAAGATTACCCGAAGACCTGGGCATCTCCTCTGTGGGACGACCCGTCAGCATACCTGCAGACATAACTCTGTTAGCCGGCTTCTTCGCCGAACTCCTTTAAGAGTTCATTCAAGCACTTACTAAAAATGCCGCGCCGAAGCCGTTTATTCTCCTTCACGGAGTCCACAAGCTGAGCTCAAACATCTTTTAGTTCCACGCCCAGCCGGATATTGGCATCGTGGAGATCATTTTTCTCCTGCGTGACTCGCGTCAGCACGCGCTCGCCAGCATTTCGCTGTCGATCATCACATGCCGCATCCGCCTCCACGGCCTCCGGATTCACTCCGGGGCCACCTGCAACATCTATTGTTAGGTTTGCATACATGCCGCATACTACCTGGTACCCGTATTCTTTGCAATAGATACAAGTGTTACCAGGGGGACCCTTCTTGGACTCCTTCAACGCGGCAACAGTGGCCCCTAGCTGGGCCTTGCACTCGTCCAGCTCTTGAGACAATTGGGAATTCTTCTCTGTAAGAACCTACACAAATAATGATCCTTAAATTAGTTGCGTCAACTGTTTCAAGTCTCAGGGGCTACTAATACATATAATCGTCATATTTGCTTACCCGTATATCCCTTACATACTGGTCCGTGGCTCTGGCTAGACCATTTTGAGCAGCACAGATGTACGCGTCTCCGAAATTGAAGGCATCAAATGCCTTTGGTGAGAGACAAGCGTCACGGAGTACGGCCCGACGATGCATGTGATTCATGGAGCTCTCCACTTCAGAATTTGTAGTGGATAGTCTATCCGCATCCTCTGTAGAAGGATCATCCAGCGTCTGCCCCGCGTTGGCTTCCGCCTCCATGTCCGGACCTGGAGCCCGACTAGTCAAGGCGTGATTGGCAGCCTCTCCGGATATAGTCCGGCGAGCGTTCTTTCTCTTAAGAAACACGGACGTCATATGTTTTAAGTAAGACAAAAACCACGGAGTGAGATTTTGCGGCATACCTCTATGCCGGCATCTCCGTCCTGACCGCCTTCCTTTTTGGCCTGCTCGGCTTCGGTGCCTCTTGTTGGCGAGTTGCTGCGGGCTCGGCACGGCGTCCCGAATTCCTTCCTTGTAAAACACCATATGTGTATGTTAGGTGAAGTGCATAAAAGGGGATCCTTTTGGGGAGTTGGGACTTTTGGTTTTTCTTACGTGTGATGAAGGGAGTAATCCGGGATAGTCAGCCATTATGGCCACCATGGCGTCATCACAGCTCAATTGGTAGAATTCCATGTCTATCAGCTCCACGAATATGTCCGGATCCTCTTCGAGTCTGGGATCGAGGGCCCGGCGAGGGTCCTCTGCTTGTGGAGGTGGGCTGATGATCTCCCTTACAGCCTTTCGTAGTTCCTACCATGAAAAGGCAAGGTGAGTATCTACCACGAAGAATGCGGGAAGGATGGGAGTAAAGAGGTACAACTCACCCAGCTTGGAGGGTTGTACATGGAGAATCCATCCCATGGCTTGATAAGGATGAACTCCTCTTCCTCTCCCTTGAACAACTTGGACAGAATTTTTGCTAAAGCAACAACAGAGTCCGGTCCCTTATGCCTGCAATGGGTGGCATCATCTTCCCCGTTAAAACACCACAGGGGGTGCCCTCGATATTGAAGTGGCTGCACTCCCCGCATTATGCATACTGACATAAGCTCAGTTATTGTCAATCCCGATTGAGCCAGCGCTTTAATCTGGTTCATCAGGTAAAGGACTTCTCCATTGTCTTCCTCCTAGGGGCTCCGTGGATGCCAGCTGTGGTGTTTCTTCAGAGCAGCATTGTTGAGCTCAGGAAGACCCCGCCGAAGAGGGTCTGGAAGTGGGACGTCCTCCATATAAAACCACTCCGAAGGCCAGTCTTCGGACGTCTTCTTCGAAGTACCGGACAGGTATCCGGTCTCGGCGATGCGCCAAATTTTGGCTCCACCGACCTAATAAAGTGACCCCTTCTGTGTGCGGGGCACAAGGCAAAATAACCTTTTCCACAGTTTGAAATGAGCTTCGTAGCCGAGAAACATCTCACAAACGGCAACGTAACCGGCGATGTGCAATATGGAAGCTGGGGTGAAATTATGCAGTTGGAGGCCGTAAAACTCCAAGAGCCCGTGAAGGAACGGATGAATTGGAAATTCGAGTCCCCTTAGTAAGTAAGGGACAAGGCATACCCGCTCCCCCTTAGAGGGATTGGGGAAGCTCTCCGCTTGCTCCCCGCCATTATAGGTGGTGAGCCCGGCTCGGACGGGGACCATATACGCTAGAGGGAGAAATCCCTGGGTCTGCAACTCTACTAATCGGATGTGCGGGACGGAACACCTCTCCCAATCATCGGGCTTAGGGCTATGGGGGCGGGAGGAGGAGCTGCGGTGGCCGGTCATGTTGGAATGGATTTTTCGGAGTGCGCTCCAATGAATTCTTGCCGTGGGAGGATGGTGTGGATTGGATATGAGAATCCCTATCCCTTTAATAGACGATTTATTTACCTGGCTAGGGGGGCGAATGTAAAAACGCCATGGCTCCTCGCATTTGCTCGACGCATGGAAGATGACCCTTATTGCGCGTAGAAGCCAAGAAATCCAACATTTATGGGAGCTGGACACTACTTAGCAGATATTCAGGATTTGGAGAAGAACCCGCCTTGCTATGCCGAAGATAATACTGCGTGCCGGACTCATCGTCATTGAAGCCTGGTTCAGGGGCTACTGAGGTAGTCCTGGATTAGGGGGTCTCCGAACGGCCGAACTATATCCTTTGGTCGGACTGTTGGACTATGAAGGTACAAGATTGAAGACTTCGTCTCATGTCTGGATGGGACTCTACTTGGCGTGGAAGGCAAGCTAGGCAATACGGATATGTATATCTCCTCGCTTGTAACTGACCTTGTGTAACCCTAGCCCCCTCCGTTGTCTATATAACCGGAGGGTTTTAGTCCGTAGGACAACATACAATCATACCATAGGGTAGCTTCTAGGGTTTAGCCTCTCTGATCTCATGGTAGATCATATCTTGTAATACTCATATCATCAAGAACAATCAAGCAGGACGTAGGGTATTACCTCCATGAAGAGGGCCCGAACCTGGGTAAACATTGTGTCCCCTGCCTCCTGTTACCATCCGCCTTAGACGCATAGTTCGGGACCCCCTACCCGAGATCCGCCGGTTTTGACACCGACATTCACAGAAGTCATTTTCAGAATATATAAAAAATACTGAGCACAAGAAGTTCCGGAGGGGGTCCACACCCTACCCACGAGGGTGGGGGCGCGCCCTACCCCCTAGGCGCGCCCCCTGCCTCCTGGGCCCCCTGGTGGCCCTCCGATGCCCATGTATGTTATATGGAGTCTTTCATTGAGGAAAAAATTATAAGCCACCTTTCAGGACGAGACTCCGCCGCCACGAGGCGGAACCTTGGCAGAATCAATCTAGGGCTCCGACGGAGCTATTCTGCCAGGGAAACTTCCCTTCTTGAGGGGGAAATCATCAACATCGTCATCACCAACGCTCCTCTCATCGGGAGAGGGCAATCTCCATCAACATCGTCACCAGCACCATCTCCTCTCAAACCCTAGTTCATCTCTAGTATCCAATTCTTGTCTCTAAGTCCGGGATTGGTACCTGTAGGTTGCTAGTAGTGTTGATTACTCCTTGTAGTTGATGCTAGTTGGTTTATTTGGTGGAAGATCATATGTTCTGATCCTATATGCGTATTAATACTCCTCTGATTATGAACATGAATATGCTTTGTGAGTAGTAACGTTTGTTCCTGAGGACATGGGAGAAGTCTTGCTATTAGTAGTCATGTGAATTTGGTATTCGTTCGATATATTGATGAGATGTATGTTGTCTCTCCTCTAGTGGTGTTATGTGAACGTCGACTACATGACACTTCACCATTATTTGGGCCTAGAGGAAGGCATTGGGAAGTAATAAGTAGATTATGGGTTGCTAGAGTGACAGAATCTTAAACCCTAGTTTATGCATTGCTTCGTAAGGGGCTAATTTGGATCCATATGTTTCATGCTATGGTTAGTTTTACCTTAATACTTTCGTTGTAGTTGTGGATGCTTGCAATAGAGGTTAATCATAAGTGGGATGCTTGTCCAAGTAAGGACATTACCCAAGCACCGGTCCACCCACATACCAAATTATCAAAGTACCGAACGCGAATCATATGATCGTGATGAAACCTAGCTTGACGACAATTCCCATGTGTCCTCGGCAGCGCTTTTCTCTATATAAGAATTTTTCCAGGCTTGTCCTTTGCTATAAAAAGGATTGGGCCACCTAGCTGCACTTTATTTACTTTTGTTACTTGTTGATCATTACAAATTATGTTATCACAAAACTATCTATTACCTATAATTTTTGTGCTTGCAGAGAATACCTTGCTGAAAACCGCTTATCATTTCCTTCTGCTCCTCGTTGGGTTCGACACTCTTACTTATCGAAAGGACTAAGATAGATCCCCTGTACCTGTGGGTCATCAGGTTCAGGGGAGGTCGCGGCGGCAGTGGAAGGCGGTTAGGCGTGTGGCGGGCTGAGAAGATGAACTGTGCATCAATTTCGGAGGTTGAAGAAGCCCTTCTAGCCATCCATGTTGCATCAAAGGGCTCATGAGAGTGGACTGACCCAAATTGCTCCTCCAGATTGCAGGATCCACATGGCATTCAGGGTCTCGAAGGTAGATTCCGCGTCCGCACCCGGTTTGCGGGCTCGACACTCGCGCGGCCGGCTTCTGCCGCGACAGCCACCATGCGTTCCTATTCCGCGCGGGCGGAGACGACAATGACACACTAGTTCCTCCTCGCCGGCGTGCTGGAGCATCTGCTAGTCCTCCTCTTCGTATGCTGCGTGCATAGACGCGGCTCCACTAGTTGCTCGCGTGCTTGGCAGCACGGCGGCATCGCGAGGAGGGACTACAGACGACGTGAGCGACGGCGAGCCTTCGGCTTAGCGGCGACACGGCGGTGATGGGCGAGAAATTGTTGGCCGGACGACGTGGGCGCCGGCATGCGTGATACGCCTTTGTCGTATCTATAATTTTTGATTGTTCCATGCCAATATTCTACAACTTCCATATACTTTTGGCAATGTTTTATACTATTTTTTGGGACTAACATATTGATCCAGTGCCCAGTGCCAGTTCCTGTTTGTTGCATGTTTTTTGTTTCGCAGAATATCCATATCAAACAGAATCTAAACGGAATAAAAACTAACGGAGATTTTTTTGGAATATATATGATTTTTGGGAAGAAAAATCCACGTGAGACGGTGCCCGAGGGAGGCACGATGCAGGGGGCGCGCCCCACCCCCCTGGGCGCGCCCCTGACCCTTGTGGCCACCTCATAAGGCGGTTGGTGCCCTTCTTTTTCCGCAAGAAAGCTAGTATCCGAATAGAGACCGTGTTAAAATTTCAGCCCAATCGGAGTTACGGATCTCCGGGAATATAAAAAACGTTGAAAGGGTAGGATCTGGGAATGCAGAAAGAGAGAGAGACAGAGAGACAGATCCAATCACTGAGGAGCTCTCGCCTCTCCCATGCCACGGAGACCAAGGGCCAGAGGGGAAAACCTTCTCCCATCTAGGGAGGAGGTTAAGGAAGAAGAAGGAGGAGGGGGGCTCTCTCCCCTCGCTTCCGGTGGCACCAGAGTGCCACTGGGGGCCATCATCATCACCGCAATCTTCACCAACAAGTTCACCGCCATGATCACCAATTCTTCTCCCCTCTATGCAGTGGTGTAACCTCTCTTTTACCCGATGTAACCTCTTCTTAAACGTGGTGCTCAGCGCTATATATTATTTCCCAATGATGTATGGCTATCCTATGATGTTTGTGTAGATCCGTTTTGTCCAATGGGTTAATTGATGATCGTGATTGGTTTGAGTTGCACGTTTTATTATTGGTGCTGCCCTATTGTGTTCTTCGTGTCGCGCGAGCATGATTGATTGCTGCTGTAGGGTTTGCAATATGTTCACGATTTCCTTATGGTGGGTGGCGTGAATGACAGAAGCACAGACTCGAGTAAGTAGGTTGTTTGCATATGGGATAAAGAGGACTTGATACTTTAATGCTATGGTTGTGTTTTACCTTAATGATCTTTAGTAGTTGCGGATGCTTGCTAGAGTTCCAATCATAAGTGCATATGATCCAAGTAGAGAAAGTATGTTAGCTTATGCCTCTCCCTCAAATAAAATTGCAATCATGATTACCGGTCTAGTTGTCGGTTACCTAGGGGACAAATAACTTTCTCGTAACAAAAAGCTCTTTACTAAAATTAATTTAGTTGTGTCTTTATCTAACCAGCCCCTACTTTTTATTTACGTGCTCTTTATTATCTTGCAAACCTATCCAAAAACACCTACAAAGTACTTCTAGTTTCATACTTGTTCTAGGTAAAGCGAACATGAAGCGTGCGTAGAGTTGTATCGGTGGTCGATAGAACTTGAGGGAGTATTTGTTCTACCTTTAGCTCCTCGTTGGGTTCAACAGTCTTACTTATCGAAAACTGTTGCGATCCCCGATACTTGTGGGTTATCTGGACCTTTTTCTGGCGCCGTTGCCGGGGAGCAATAGCGTGGGGTGAATATTCTCGTGTGTGCTTGTTTGCTTTGTCACTAAGTAATTTTTATTTGCTATTGTTAGTTGTTCTTTATCTTTAGTTATGGATATGGAACACGAAATACCAAAAAAATTAGGTGCACTTGCTGCTCATGGAGATGAGGAACCTCCTAAAACCCTCGATGCTCGTTATGTGACAGATATTATGTACTACTTTGATAATCCAGAGAAAACCCCATTCAATTTGGTAATGGGAGACACGTTGGATCAACGTTAATACTTTAGGGATTATCGCTTGACTCAAAAAGGTAAACTATTATGGGATCAAATTTATATGTTGAAATGGTATGCTAGGAAACTATGCTTGAGATATGATTATACCTGTTGCTCTAGGATGAAGGCTCCACACCTTCCCTTTTTATCCAAATTTAATGATAATGAAACTTTGACTTCTTATGCTAGAGGTATATATGACTATTATGATGTGGAACAAATAGAAGAATTTGTTGCTTTTATGGGTGCTTATGAAATTGAATCTATGTTCAAAGAATATGTAAATCTTTATGATGCTGTCTACAGACTTGAAATTTTTGCTATCCATAAATATTGTTATGAGAATTATGAATACAATTCCAATATTGATGCATTTATTGAGAAACTCTCCGCTGTCCCAGAAAAGACTAATATTTTGCAGGAATCAATGGAAGAAGAAATTGATGAATAAGATGAGGAGGAGAGCGAAGAACAAAATGAGGAAGAGCGGATTGATCACCCGTGCCCACCTTCTAATGAGAGTAACTCTTCAACTCATACATTGTTTATTTTCCCTTCATGCTTACCGAAGGATGAATGCTATGATAATTGCTATGATCCCGTTGATTCTTTTGAAATATCCCTTTTTGACGATGCTTGCTATGCTTGTGGCCAAGATGCCAATATGAATTATGCTTATGGAGATGAACTTGCTATAGTTCCTTATGTTAAACATGAAATTGCTGCTATTGCACTCACACATGATAGTCCTATTATCTTTTTGAATTCTCCAAACTACACTATATCCGAGAAGTTCGTGCTTATTAAGGATTATATTGATGGGTTGCCTTTTACACATGATGATTTTGATAGATATAATATGCATGTGCTTGCTGCTCCTACTTGCAATTATTATGAGAGAGGAACTATATCTCCACCTCTCTATGTTTCCAATACGATAAAATTGCAAGAAACTGTTTATAATATGCATTGGCCTTTACTATGGGTGCATGAATTGTTCTTTTATGACATGCCGATGCATAGGAAGAGAGTTAGACTTTGTTGTTGCATGATATATGTTACTTTGTGCTTACTACTAAATTATAAATCATTGCTAATTAAAATTGGCTTTGATATACCTTGGGATCCGGGGGGATTCACTACTTGAGCACTATATGCCTAGGTTAATGGATTTAAAGAAAGCGCTGCCAGGGAGACAGCCCGTATGTTTTAGAGAGTCATTTATTTCTGTTGAGTTCTTTCATATTGTTTAAAAACAAAAAAATAAAGAGGGGAACCCAAAACTTTTTCAGAAAGAAAAGCGAAAGTGAGAAAGACAAGCATTGTTGAAGTGGGAGCTAGCCTTGAACTTTGTTCATGATCACGGAAACTTTTCAACAAAAATAATTATCCCTTGTACAATTCCATTGAATTATAAAAATAATGTGCCAAGGTTTGCTTTTAGCATGTTTACTTTGCTTGTTTGTTTGTACGGTGCAGGACAGAAACTTTGGCTGTAGTGCGCGATTTTACAATTTTTTACTGGAACAACGAATGATTCTGATTCTTTTTGAACTGTCTTTCTGTACTAATTGTTTATTTTTCGTAATTTTGGTAGAATTTTTGAAGTATCATAAGTATGGTGAATGTTCAGATTATTACAGACTGTTCTGTTTTAGACAAATTCTGTTTTTGATGCATAGTTTGCTTGTTTTGATGAAACTATCAATTTATATCAGTGGATTAAGCCATGGAAAAGTTATATTACAGTATCTACAATGCTAAAACAAAATACGAATTGGGTTGCAACAGTACTTAGGGTAGTGATTTGCTTTATTATACTAATGGATCTTATCGAGTTTTCTGTTGAAGTCTTGTGTGTATGAAGTGTTCGATGATCGAGAAGGTTTCGATGTGAGAAGAAGGAAGAGAGGCAAGAGCTCAAGCTTGGGGATACCCGAGGCATCCCAAGTAAATATTCAAGGATACTCAAGCATCTAATCTTGGGGATGCCCCGGAAGGCATCCCCTCTTTCTTCAACAAGTATCGGTATGTTTTCGGATTCGTTTCGTTCATGCGATATGTGCAATCTTGGAGTGTGTTTTGCATTTAGTTTTGACTTTTCTTTTATGCATCATGCTGGTATGAGATAGTCCTTGGTTGATTTATAGAATGCTCTATGCACTTCACTTATATCTTTTGAGTATGGCTTTATAGAATGCTTCATGTGCTTCGCTTATATCATTTGAAGTTTGGATTGCTTGTTTCTCTTTACTTAGAAAACTGTCATTTGTAGAATGCTGTTTTGCTTCACTTATATTTGTTAGAGCATGGGCATACCTTTTGTAGAAAGAATTAAACTCTCTTGCTTCACTTCTATCTATTTAGAGAGATGACAAGAATTGGTAATTCACATGGTTAGTCATAAAATCCTACATAAAACTTGTAGATCACTGAATATGATATGTTTGATTCCATGCAATAGTTTTGCGATATAAAGATGGTGATATTAGAGTCATGCTCATGGGTAGTTGTGGATTAGTAGAAATACTTGTGTTGAGGTTTGTGATTCCCGTAGCATGCACGTATGGTGAACCGTTATGTGATGAAGTCGGAGCATGATTTATTTATTGACTGTCTTCCTTATGAGTGGCGGTCGGGGACGAGCGATGGTCTTTTCCTACCAATCTATCCCCCTAGGAGCATGCGCGTAGTACTTTGTTTCGATGACTAATAGATCTTTGCAATAAGTGTGTGAGTTCTTCATGACTAATGTTGAGTCCATGGATTATACGCACTCTCACCCTTCCACCATTGCTAGCCTCTCTAGTATCGCGCAACTTTCACCGGTACCTTAAACCCACCATATACCTTCCTCAAAACAGCCACCATACCTACCTATTATGCAATTTCCATAGCCATTCCGAGATATATTGCCATGCAACTTCCATCATCATCATCATATACATGACTTGAGCATTCATTGTCATATTGCTTTGCATGATCGTAAGATAGCTAGCATGATATTTTCATGGCTTGTCCATTTTTTGATGTCATTGCTACGCTAGATCATTGCACATTTTGGTACACCGCCAGAGGCATTCATATAGAGTCATATTTTGTTCTAGTATAGAGTTGTAATATTGAGTTGTAAGTAAATAAAAGTGTGATGATCATCATTATTAGAGCATTGTCCCATGTGAGGAAAGGATGATGGAAGCTATGATTCCCTCAAAAGTTGGGATGAGTCTCCGGACTTTACAAAAAAAGAGGCCAAAGAAGCTCAAATAAAAAAAGAGGCCAAGGAAGCCCACCAAAAAAACAAAAAAACAAAAAAATGAGAGAAAAAGAGAGAAGGGGCAATGTTACTATCATTTTACCACACTTGTGCTTCAGAGTAGCACCATGTTCTTAATATAGAGAGTCTCTTGAGTTATCACTTTCATATACTAGTGGGAATTTTCATTATAGAACTTGGCTTGTATATTTTGATGATGGGCTTCCTCAAACGCCCGAGGTCTTCATGAGCAAGCAAGTTGGATGCACACCCACTTAGTTTTCAGTCTGAGCTTTCATACACTTATAGCTCTTAGTTCATCCATTGCATGGCAATCCCTGCTCACTCACATTGATATCTACTGATGGGCGTCTCCATAGCCCGTTGATACGCCTAGTTGATGTGAGACTATCTTCTCCTTTTTGTCTTCTCCACAACCACCATTCTATTCCACCTATAGTGCTATGTCTGTGGCTCACGCTCATGTATTGCGTGAAAGTTGAAAAGGTTTGAGAATGTAAAAAGTATGAAACAATTGCTTGGCTTGTCATCGGGGTTGTGCATGATGTGAATATTTTGTGTGGTGAAGATGGAGCATAGCCAGACTATATGATTTTGTAGGGATAACTTTCTTTGGCCATTTTATTTTGAAAAGACATGATTTCTTTATTAGTAGGCTTGAAGTATTATTGTTTTTATGTGAAATGATAGACTATTGCTTTGAATCACTCGTGTCTTAATATTCATGCCATGATTAGATTACATGATCAAAATTATGCTTGGTAGCATTCCACATCAAAAATTATCTTTTTTATCATTTACCTACTCGAGGACGAGCAGGAATTAAGCTTGGGGATGTTGATACGTCCCCGTCGTATCTATAATTTTTGATTGTTCCATGCCAATATTCTACAACTTTCATATACTTTTGGGAACTTTTTATACTATTTTTGGGCCTAACATATTGATCCAGTGCCCAGTGCCAGTTCCTGTTTGTTGCATGTTTTTTGTTTCGCGGAATATCCATATCAAACGGAGTCCAAACGGAATAAAAGCTAACAGAGATTTTTTTGGAATATATATGATTTTTGGGAATAAAAATCCACGCGAGACAGTGCCCAAGGGAGGCACGAGGCAGGGGGCGCGCACCTGACCATCGTGGCCACCCCATAAGGCGGTTGGTGCCCTTCGTTCGCCGCAAGAAAGCTAATATCCGGATAGAGATCGTGTTAAAATTTCAGCCCAATCGGAGTTACGGATCTCCGGGAATATAAAAAACGGTGAAAGGGTAGAATCTGGGAACGCAGAAAGAGAGAGAGACAGAGAGACAGATCCAATCTCGGAGGGGCTCTCGCCCCTCCCATGCCATGGAGACCAAGGACTAGAGGGGAAACCCTTCTCCCATCTAGGGAGGAGGTCAAGGAAGAAGAAGAAGGAGGGGGGCTCTCTCCCCCTCGCTTCCGGTGGCACCAGAGTGCCACCGGGGGCCATCATCATCACCGCAATCTTCACCAACAACTTCACCGCCATCATCACCAACTCTTCTCCCCTCTATGCAGCAGTGTAACCTCTCTTTTACCCGTTGTAATCTCTACTTAAACATGGTGCTGAACGCTATATATTATTTCCCAATGATGTATGGCTATCCTATGATGTTTGAGTAGATCTGTTTTGTCCAATGGGTTAATTGATGATCGTGATTGGTTTGATTTGCATATTTTATTATTGGTGCTGTCCTATGGTGCTCTCCGTGTCGCGCAAGCGTGATGGATTCCCGCTGTATGGTTTGCAATATGTTCATGATTTTCTTATGGTGGGTGGCGTGAGTGACAGAAGCACAGACCCGAGTAAGTAGGTTGTTTGCGTATGGGATAAAGAGGACTTGATACTTTAATGCTATGGTTGGGTTTTACCTTAATGATCTTTAGTTGTTGCGGATGCTTGCTAGAGTTCCAATCATAAGTGCATATGATCCAAGTGGAGAAAGTATGTTAGCTTATGCCTCTCCCTCAAATAAAATTGCAATAATGATTACCGGTCTAGTTGTCGGTTGCCTAGGGGACAAATAACTTTCTCGTAACAAAAAACTCTTTACTAAAATTAATTTAGTTGTGTCTTTATCTAAACAGCCCCTACTTTTATTTATGTTCTCTTTATTATCTTGCAAACCTATCCAAAAACACCTACAAAGTACTTCTAGTTTCATACTTGGTCTAGGTAAAGCGAACATCAAGCATGTGTAGAGTTGTATTGGTGGTCGATAGAACTTGAGGGAGTATTTGTTCTACCTTTAGCTCCTCGTTGGGTTCGACACTCTTACTTATCAAAAACTGTTGCGATCCCCTATACTTGTGGGTTATCAATGCACAACGGCGGCGGCATATTGATGAGTGTGCGTATGGGAGCTTAGTTCAGTTTTATATAGGGTTGGTCAAACTTAAAAGAAAACCGTACTAGTACACGTAAACATTAGACTTAGGCAGCGCTTTTATTAGTTACCACAGCCGCGACACATAATCCTGTGCAAGTGCGTGAACCGTGGCCGTGCGGTCGATCAAACGGTGTGTCACCGTGTCGCACTCGAAGGACATCCACCTAACCTTTTTGTGTGTGCGAAAACAATCCCCGAATATTCCTCAACTTTTTTTCCTGGAAAAGTTCTTCACGCTACAATATTTCCATATATTTGAATTTAGCTCAAGTTCGTGTTTATTTGGATTTGGACGTTTTAGGTGCGCCCTAGTTTTTTTAATACTGATTTTGTGTGTGTGACTGGGAGAGAATGTGTGTATGTGTCCATATGTGTGTTGTGGTGGAAGGGTAATGTGGAGACGGTGTGCATGTGATAGAGGCATAGAGAGGTGTGAATGTGCAAATAATCATGCATGAGTGAGACATAGACAGATGTCGATACATTGTGTACTTTTGTATACATGAGAGAACGGTCTTCTATTTTACTTGTGAGAGAGAGAGGAGCATCCGTAACACAACAACCATCTCTCTCGATTCGTCCGTCCCTCGCACGATCGCTTGTAACACATGCATCAACGCACACATTTTGACACCCTCAATCGGCCCCTGCCCACCTCAAGGCCCGCACATCGCTCTCTATCTCGCACACACAATCTCTTCGTGAATACCCTGTTTAGCATGTAGATTTCCGTCACATACACACATTTCTCTCCTTTGGTTTGTTTTCTCTCAATATCTGACACACAAACACAGACACGCACACACACACACACACACACACACACAGCACATAGCACGCACACACCCCCTCCCCCAAGCACACAATTCATCCCCATCCAAGGTTATATGGCGAGCACTCTCGCTTGTGCTTCTCTGCACCCCAGCATGCACAACACCTCAATCTTAAAACAGGGCATCGAGGAGATCTATGATGGTGACCACACTGCGCTAGAGAATGCGAGGCCATTTGGAAGCAAGATGATGTGATGACGGCCGACTGACTCCTCCCCCCACCCTCTCTCTCTCGCACAAAATTACCAATCCCTCTCTCCCCCGCACAAATTTATCAATCCCTCAACCCACGAGATCCTTCCCCTCTCATCCATGTTTTTCCAGCTCTCTCATTGAACCTGTTGTCTCTTCTCCTTCCACATGTACAGAATCCGGATGCACATGCATCTCACGTATATTACATGTCTCCATCTTTCTCACAGACCTAACTTCCTCCTCTCTCTTTCTCTCTCTATCTCCCTCTCTCTGTTTCATTAGGTTTGTCTCCTACTCTCTCGTCCACATGCATACAGTCTTTCCCACCCTATCTGCTCCATCTTTGCAAGCTCTCTCTACACGTTTCATTCACACATTGGGATATATGTTCAAAATTTCGCTTTTATAATGGCTGATGTAGAGTTATTGTTGGTTTTGTTGCATCCTACAAAGTAATAACTATGAAATGAATTTTGATGGTCATTTGACTGGGATTATGCGAGTTTGAGCATGTTGTGAAGTACTATAGACCTCGTATACATCTTGGAATTCAACAATGATTGTAACTATTGAATTGTATAGACCATTACATTCGAAGTCAGTAGCCTAATATATTTATTTCACAATTTCAACAAATGATTAATTCACTACATACTAAGAAAACAAATGTGTAAACCCTCCGTTTTTATTTAAGTCAGCGTATTAGCATTGGTCAAAGTCAAGTTTTGTAAACTCTTAGAAAGTTTATAACAAAAAATATTAACATATACAATAACAAATAAATACCATTAGATTCATTATTGAATGTACTTTCACACCATACATATCTGTTATGGTAAATATTTATATTTTTCTATGAACTTGGTCAAACTTTAGGAAGTTTGACTTTGGTCAAACCTAATATGCAAAGTTTACTAGTAATACTCGCTAGTTGCTTAGCCGAATCACCCAACACGCCACACAGGGAGTTTAGTGTCATAAAATTTTGAGGTCGGCAGGAAAATCTCCCGTGACCCTGGTTCGAGCAGTGGGAAGTTACCATCATAGCCTTCAAAACAGGCCTACGGATGACGGTTGGTAGGGGGCTGTTTCCGTAACTTCAGGTTCACCCTACCCAGCCCACCCCACCCCGTCACCCAGAGTATTACACCTGAATACTCCCCATTTTCTATCCCCACCGCAAAATAGACTTCTCCATGGCACCGCAACCTTCATGCTCCTCCCCTTCTACATCGGCGCACTTGTCCACCGTAGCGCATCTGCCTCATCGACGACCTTGTATGCTGCACTGGAGCTGGTCCACCATCGTCATCGTACACGGAGCCTCTTCCCTGGCACCATCTTCCATGGTCTCAGATCTGCTTCCCGGAAGCCGACGCCAAGCGCAGAAGCACCACCGTCGTGGACAATGAAGTGACTCCCGTTGCCGACCATGACTCACAGAGGCCGCCGCGACCATCGTTCTCCTCCTCGATTGGTAATGTGTGTATTGAATCACTTAGCAGTACATGTCCAGTTCCAATTTTTTTCATACCTACCCTTCAAATTTCCTGGGTGCTATTGTTCCCGTAAAAGTAATTGGTTATAGCCTCCATTTTTCTTGCCATGTTGAGATTTTAAAACCATGAGTGCAGACATGTAGAGGGGCAATGAAGACCAAACATGGGATATTGGGTACATCTTCAAGGAGCATGGCAAGTTAAAGAGGAGCTGCACCGAACCTGTAAAACGAGCTTTGGTAAGTAACACCCTTTCAATTACTTTTGTTTAGCCTCGTGTTCTTCGATGTGTATATGTTGTAGTTTTTGTTTCTCTCAAGCCTTGTGTTCTTCGATGTTTCATAAGAAGAGTCTTAATCATCCTAATGCTTTCGTTTTTAGCTTGATGTAGGAAGTGGGTGTTCTCACCTTGTAGTATGTTTTTATATTTTTTTCCTTTTGAATTCACTTCTCCTAGTTTTGTTTATCTGGCTTCTACTAAATGGATCTGGGTTGCTGTGAGTATTGATCTAAAAAAGAAGTAACTTCATGTCAGGATGCAGTTCCTGCGAGGAGGGAAGTATGGTCAACCTCGAGATCATGTTTCCAGAATGAGGCTGGATTACACACAAGGTGCCAGTTCCCTAATGATGCTGGATTAGACACAAGCCAGGTGGAGTCGTCAGCTGTTCGTGTCCTCGTGGCTCTAGTAAAGGCTGAAAGAAAGCGTGCAGCAGCCCTTGAGAATGTAGTTGAGTTCCTGAAGAAGCGAAAAGAGCAATCAGATGCTCTCTTCACCCATGCCAAAGAAGAGATGGAAGAAGCCAGGAATAAGCTAGCAGAGGCAGAGCAGGCTACGCATCTCCTGCTATCTAAAACTGTTGTCAATACAATATTTCCTTCATAGTAGCTAGGTTCAAATGTTTATCCAGTCAGCATGCATGTTGTGATGTCCGTGCATCTACTGATGTGGCACAAAAAAATTCGGGTCATGTAGTAACAGCAATTACTTTCCAAACAATAACAGACGAAGCATTGGACATGGTATAGTTCACGCACAAGCTCGACATTCCAAATTCAACTTCCACATCAAACTCATCTTCACAAATATCTCCACATTCATACATAATGTCCACAACCATGATTCACTTCAAAGCCGAAAAAATTGAGGAGAGTTATGAATTAAAAAACCTCTAGTTCCTACTACTTGTGCAAGCACAACAAGTCAAGACCATGCGTAATTAATTATATTTTGGTCATTTTTTGTGTCCAAAAATGCCGGCCGGGTCGCGGAAGGACATGTTGCCGGCACATGCACAGATTCAATGAAGGCAGGCGGGGTAGTCTGAAGCCAGTTGCATGCGGCGAGGAGGTGTGTTCAGCCGGGCCTACAGTGAGTGGGGCCCTCTTGGCCGGCGCCCCGGTTCAATGCCTGCTCTACGAGAGGTCGCATCTGTGTCAGAGCAATCACTCCCTCTAGTGCTTTTTTGTTTGCGTATAACAAAATCTCGTTTTCCATTCACATTTTACAAGTAAAATTCGTGGACAAACTTTGACCAAAAATACGATGCGGACTAGTAAACCAGAACGGAGGTAGTAGTTTTTTAATCAAAGAAGGGTTTCCCCCTTCCGATTTTCATTACTGAAAACCAACATCTAAATCTAAACCATAGTATTTTCCCTAGAACTACCAGGTTCAACATCTTGCAACATAAACCCATACAACCATACGCCAAGGAGGTATGTAGTACTATGAATTCCATTTTCGCTCCATACCAATCGTTCTAAAAACTACTTAGTACTTATAACGCGCCATTGAAAATCGGAACTCTTAACCCCGCTAAAAATGATATTTTAAACATGGCTACTCGGTCTATGGCAACTAGCGAGCCACCGCCCACAAGTCGTTCACCTGTGGTCCCGACCATCAACTCCTATGGATCAAATTATCATGTGAGTTGACTATTCCTACAAAGGTGCGAACATACCCGGTACCCGCAAATGCAGCAATCGTGCACCTAGGGTTTTAGGGTTTATTTGTTAACGTTGCCTTTACGTAACACTCATGCGTGCGAGACAGCGAGAGACCTACTACGTGCGTGCGCCTCTTCTCTTCGTATGGTGTCCAAAAAATTATAATAACTACTAGCAATGTGCTAATGCGTTGCCACACGATCAAAGTAGATTAATACATATTCACCGATTTGATAGAAAAAAAGTCTAGTTTTGAAATACGTATATCACTAAATAAATGTTATGTTTCACTCAAAATATATTCCTTTGGCGGTTTTGATGAGATAATGGAGGAATGTTGTTGGTTTCAAGATTCGAGAAGTGGTATATGTCTAATTTCTACTCTTACTAGCAAGATGCCCGTGCGTTACACAGAACATCAAGATCTTGTGGGAGGAAAGGATGAATGAGGGAAGGCCTTATCTGCAAATGTGGAGAGGAGTGCGGGTAAATTTCCATAGTTTCGTTCCTATCCGTCAGATATAAATCGGACGGCCTATATTGCAAGATGGCAGGCCCACCATCATCACCAACTCTATATTTTATCCCTACTCTTACAAAAATCATAGTCGGTGATGATCGTGTGCCTGCCATCCTGCAATATAGGCCGTCCGATCTATATCTGACGGATAGGAAGGAAACTATGGCAATTTTGCAAAAAGATACCCACACCCCTCTCCACACTTGCAAATAAGGCCTTCCCTTGTTCATCCTTTTCTCCCACAAGATAAACTACTCATACAAATGCATCTTCATGTTCCGTGCAATGCATGGGAATCTTGCTAGTCGTTGCAAAAATCCCATGTGTGTGAGAGAGAGGGAGAGAGGAGGAGGACAGAGTGCATGTGTGACAAAGACACAACGAGTGTGTGTGCGAGAGGTATCAGCTTAAAATGAGGCGATAGTGTGTGTGCACGATCGAGAGGGCGTTTCTTAAGAAGGGAAGAAAAATCTATATAGATACAAGGAGCGGGAGAGAGACATGTATGCGATAGTGGAAGCACGAGTGTGTGGGTGTATGAACCTATCTGGAGGCTAGTCGATAAATGTTTGTGAGAGAAATACGAGTCGGGGTGGGAAAGCGAGAGTTTTGTGAGAGAGAGAGACGGTCGTCGGGAAGGGGAGTGGAAGCAGGAGTTGTGTGTGTGTGTGAGAGAGAGAGGGGGAATTTTTCTGATCAGTAAACAAATGAATAATGTCAGTCTGGGATGGAGACGAAAAGGAGACCGCAACAAATGTTGTGTCTACAGGAGAGAGAGAGAGTAATTTTAGTGGTATGATTCATATCTAGAGACATATAGGGTGTGTGAGAGAATCCCATAGAGAGAAAGACAAAGTGAAAGACGAGTGGAGACTGTGTGTGTGGCGGTGAAAATGAAAGCTTAGGTACCTAGTGATACGAGAGAACGGCAGAGACGTGAGAGATAATGAAAACCGTGGAATGTATAATGATGGGGAGAGTGTGACACTTCTCAAGGGAGACGTCGAGAGACCATGTTTGCAAGGATAGGAGAAACATGAAGTGAGCGTGCGGGTGAGCTAGAGAAAAGAGAATGATAGGTACATGAAGGAGCATGCATGCGAGAGAGATGGGCGTGAAAGGAGTGAACATAAAAGGGATTCAAATATTTCAATTCGAGATGATGATACATGTAATTCATACTCGAACCAAAATTGATCTATCAAACATGCATACTCATATGAATACACACGCATATATGTTATTTAATATGTAGATATTACTGATCCATACATTTCAGTAGAACATAATTTGGTTTAATTTTTTGAATTCAACCTTATGATTTTGAGATCGTTGTATTTGTAAATCATATTATACATATAAAGGAGCAGAATTCTTTGTTGTGCTTTTGAAAGTATATATATATAAAATGATGTATATAGAATATTATTCCAGTCGAAAATGGATCCCGCCTGAGAAAAAATGGAATACAAACGGGATTCGAATTGAGTTGGCACGGTAAACGTGCACTCTACAAAATTTGAATGATGTGGGGAAAGTCACAGTAACCGCCTGAAACCAAAATCTGCGAGATGGAAATTGCTACTGCCTATCCCTGCCACGCAAAGCCTATCTACTCAATTTCTATAGATTTCGATAGGGGTAGGTATGTAATTCCGCTCAAACGTGACATAACCGCCTCTCACCCGGATTCATACACGGTGGGCGCCAAAACACATTGTGTCCTCGGCCGAAATCGACCCCCAATTCATACACGGTGGGCGCCAAAAACAAACTCTCGTCGGCAAATATTCGGTGTATGCGAGATTAGCGTCCTATCCCCAACCGACTAATATTGTTGTGATGTAGGAAATTTGAAATGGGGGCTAAGTTTGTAAATTTCCTCGCATTTGAGACAAGCGCGCCCTCAAGACATGGTTCCCCCCTTCCTCTCCACCTTCATTTCCCCATTCGTACTCCGTGGGCGCCCAAACACCCTCTCTACCCCAGCCTCCTCTGTCCGCCACCCCATCCACCATCGTCCTCCTCCACCATGCCGGAGCTGATACCCCGACGCCGCCGTCCATTACAAGATATCGACCTCTCTCATCCACGGCTTTGGACCGGGATCCTTGCATCCCGTCCTCTTGCTTCATCCCCGTCGTCGTCCACCTTGCCAGCGCTGCTCCTACGACCATCTCGTCCACCGCGCCCCGCCGCCACCGTCTACCCTCCTAGATGTGCTTCCATGCCAGCGACAGCCATCGCTACCGCAGCACCATCAAATTCTCAGCAGATGCATACACGGCGCTGCGCCAGAGGCGGTACTCTTTCGTATCTGCTCAACTTATTTATCGCAGAAAGAAAATAGATCGCCACTGCTTTACTCTGATTTCTTGTCCATCACTTACTTGCTAGTTGAAAGCAAACATTGGTTGCGAAGTTGCCTTTGTCTAGTTTGCACCTTCAGATCCGCCATGGCACGCTCAACACTATACTCCCAATGCTTATGGTTTTCCCCTTTTATATTCCACGGTAGTTAAATCACAATAGACTAAATTTCAAAATTCGGTCAGTCAATTTTTCAGAGCTCGCCGGAGTTCGCCGATGCGAATGAAGGGGCTCGGGTGGGGACTTTGGTTGTGGAGGGGCGGTGCTGGGGCCTCGCTGAGAAGAAAACTCGACGTGGGTGGGGCGGGTTGGGGGTGGGGGTGGCGGAGGAACACAGGCGGTGGGGGCCGGTGGTCCGGCCGGCGGCCCGTGCGTTGTTTTGTATGTGAAGATTCAGAGATGAGGAATAAGAAGGGTTAGGAGACGTAGGATCTTCATCCAACCACCTGAAATGGTCGACTGACCCAAATGACAAAAGTCACGCGACTTGCATAGAGACATGCCTTTATATTCAGTACCATCATTGTACCTGCTTAGCACTGCTCCTGAACCCATCAAGCTAAAAAATGTGCCACTCATAATTCCAAACTTGTTGCTCAAGTACGAATCTGATATGATGCTGATATTACTAAAACAGATAACATTTAATTGGTCAGCTAATGTTCCTACTTTAGGTCCTAAAAAGCACGTGCACCACATATAGAGAGACAGCAGGGAGTTATTTTCTTAATGCGCTCTGGTTCATCATGTATGGGCGCTGCGCAATGAACATTTTATTATCCAAAATCTGCTTTCTCTTCTTTAGCATGTTCCTCTTCCGTTCTTCTTTAATAAGTACTCTCTCCATTCCTAAATAGAAGTCTTTGTATAGATTCCCCCATGGACTACATATGGAGCAAAATGAGTGAGTCTACACTCTAAAATGTATCTGGATACATCTGTATGTGATCCATAGTGGAAATCTCTACCAAGACTTATATTTTGGAACGGAGGGAGTATGATAGTAGTACTGTATGTTCCTTCTAGTGAAGATGAGCAGGGACATTTGTAGTGTAGAGGTCTATACGGTCGGTTGGTATGGACACTTTGAAATCTTCAGGACTCTTTGATTCGTAGGATTTTGTAAACATGGGAATAGGATTTGTAGTGGCCTACCCACTTGAATCCTATAAGAATAGCACGGAAATTAGGGGAGCTGTGCCGCCTTTGAGAGTTACACTGATATTAACAGTACCACATCTTCAATTGAAGAGAGCTGGTATTCCAGCAAGTTCCACTTTGCTGATTTTACTCTGATGCTTACGGTTTTCCCGTTATATCTACACTATAACCTGTGTAGCTGCTTTGTGTCGCACTAGCAGCAGTCCACTCTTGAAGCTAAACAACGTAATGACTTACAAAATTGGCACCAAGGCATTGAGTACCATTTTGGATGCAATGAAACTCATGCGCTCCCCACCTATTGATTCTTATTCAGAATATGATCCTAATGACTATTATAACTTCGAGGAGTCAAAGGCAGATGGCCTGTCCTATTCACTCATAAAGGTGCATGTTCTAATTTGGCAAGGTCGTATTGATTTCGCGTATCTTGCATATGTTGTATTGCATTTCTTCTACTTTGTTGCACCGCCATCTGCTTAGTTTACTCATCATAAATGTCATGATGCCATGCCCGTCCATTATCAATACATTTTCCATCTGTCATCATACCATGTTTTTCCACTCAAATGATGTTCATGTGCATCAGACATCAAAAAGGAAGAGGGTGATTATCGAACCTGAAGGAGCACCAGCAAAGTCCTTGAAAAACGTGGTTGTGCCGGAGAAATCAGACAGCACCCCATTATATTGGTTGTACAACCAGTGACACAAAACATAGGACCGACTCCAGCAGACTGTACCCATACTTCACTGGCCACACCACTAGCCGCACCACACAGGACCTACACTCCAGCAAAAGGTATGCCAATTTCAGTTGCCATAGCACCGTCTGTACCACAGAAAAAATCCCACTCTAGCAAAAAGTACAGCAAGTCCATAGGCCGAAGACCTATCCCAACTGCAAAGACGGCCAATTCCTGCAGATTGGAACCCCCTTCCTGTTATTCCCAGTTTAAAAGACAATGCTTTCAATGTTGTTAGGGACTACGTGCATATATTCCCATCATGGGAAGATTATAGTAAAGACAAACACCATTTTCACATCTTCCTGTCCCACTTACGTGTAAGTGCTATTATTCATGGTGATTATTTTCCTGTTTCTTGCTGATTGAACACATCAATGATTTACGTTACATTGTTGTAAGTAGGCGAGGGTCAATCTGGATAGTCATGACGAGCAAAGCATGCTTGCGCTTTTCAAAGAAGCATTGCAGCAGTATTGGTGTTACCTGAGGAAATCACACTTTGATGGCAAGTCTATAAAAAAAATTCTGGTGACTTCTCCTGTGCTAAATTTAGAAGACATTAAATGGAAAAACCTGGTTATGCACTTGTCTCGTTCGGAGGATGAGGTACTGTCTATGATATCGCATGACAATTTCAACTTCTACTTTTCTGCATGTGCCTTACTGATCTTTTTTGCAGGAAATCTACTCGAAAAAGAATTTAGGTTTGAAAAGAACAACATGATATCGCAAATATGATGCCCGCTACTTTGCTCTTGTTAGTACCTGCTGTCCTGTATCACTGTACTTGCATACATACCTGGTTCATTATGTGACAGCAGTATGCATGATAGCTTGCTTATCAATTGTTCGCTCCAAATTATCTGATTTGAATGAATGGTTACATTAGTGTAGAATATATCCAATTCCAATGAATTTTTTTAGCTCTGCATTGTTCTTGTAAGTACCTACTGTCCTTTATCAATGTACTTATATTGACAGGTAGTTGTTCATGTACCATCACTCTGGAGCTTATTTTCCTTTGCCCTCCATTTTCTAGACATAAGATATATATTTACTCTTACCATAAGGTTGGATAACACCGATGGTACTGAAGAAGTTTAGCTCTACATTGCTCTTGGCTGTACCTTTTGCATGTATCGTTGTACTTACATTTATAGCTACTTGGTTATGTAGCATCACTCTTCATCTTATCTTAAATATTCTCCATTTTTTCTTATATTTTCACATCTATATTTACTCTTAACAAAATGTAGAATAAAGGCAATGCTTATGAAGAAGATTCTGTGGTAAACTTCTTGAATTACCCCTCCCCCCATCAGCATGGGAAAGGGCTTTATAGATCCTGCCTTCACCAATAATATAAGTTTGTCCTTCTCAAAACTTCAAACTTTGTTGTGTATATTTGGTTAGGCATGACTGCAACAACTGTTTATTTTTGGTGTTTGCATTAAATTGCATGTTTAAAGTTTATTATGTAGTTCATAAACAAAAATTTGTCCTTCTCAATTTAAGTTTTCAGTTGTACAACCAAGTTCCTTCTTCATACCATGTAAATTAAACTATACATAGCAAGTGATCTTCTTTAGCACTGCATGTATGCTTCTGTTCTTGATCCGTAATCCAGTGGTGTGGTGAACCTACCCACTACAGCACAATGTCATAGTCTGCAGTGTCTTAACTATGAATAATGTCATATCATTCTACTATTATTTAAATTGTCTCTTCATTTGCCAATTTGAAATGGGATAAATTGACAGCACACTAACCATGGATACTTATGAGTTCTTGATCTGTAATCGAGTGGTGTGTGAAGCTGCCAACTCCTGCACAATGTCATTTCCTGCCATGTCTTGACTAGAACAATACCATATTGTGTTAATGCAATTTTAAACTGTGTCACTTTATTGGTCAGTAAGAAATGTGATGAATTGTCAGCACTGATACTTTTATGTGCAACACCTGTCATATGTTTGCTGGTTTATCTTTTCAGAGTGAGGAGGATATAAGTGTTAAACAAGCGCAGTCTCATCAGCTTGCTCAGCTGCTTGCGCTGCGGCTCCCCAGCAGGGCTAACCTTTCTTGAACTCTATTGAAGTGCTGTCGGTTTTTTATATTATTTTGTCGACGTGTTTCGTTGCACTGGTGGCGATCTTTGATGCCCTGTGTATGTAATCTGCTGTCTACTTGTGCTTTATTATCATAGTGGCGAACTTTGATACCCAGTGGATGTAATATGCCGTAATTTCTTTATTGTATAGTCTAGGTTTTTTTATTCACGATGATGCAGTTATTTTACTGTATATATATCATGTCTTCACAGTAAACTGGCCAAACCGTAAAATTACGGTACATAATTGGGCCGTCATGCAATCACGATGTATGATCCGGGTCATGGGCCCCATCATCTTGGTCCGTTAGAAGGCCTAAATGTAAACTGGCCCACTAGTAGATTTGGGCCTTTAATAGGCCGAGTAAACCGCCGACCATCTTTTTGCAAGAAAACTCAATGGGCTTTTACGAGGCTGAGAAGTAGGTTGAGCCTGAAATGTGCCGAACAGCTCACAGGCCGGCAGCAGCCCGAAATGGACCCCGGCTCATGATTGTGCCAATCAAATCACGGGCTTTTAAGAGGCCAAACTTTTTTCTGTCCTTGTTTGGCCCAATGAGATTATCGGCTACGAGCAGGCCGGATGCAAACCGGCCGTAGTTAGGCCAAACTATATGACAGGATTTTAACAGGATGAAATTAATATAGGGCCGAAATGTTAAACGGGCCCTTAACAGGCCAAAACTTATATCAGGCCGAATTACTAAATGAGCATTTAGCAAGTGGGCCGAAAAGCATAGTGTCCAGTTCACGGGCCAAATCTGATATGGGCCATAATTTAGCCCAAAGCCTCTTAAAGGGCCAGACCTGGTCTGGGCCGTAATTAGGCCCAGAATGCACTACTAGGGAAAAGCCTATACACAGAATCTTACCAGGAGCGCTCTTTAAAATCAGGCGCTGCTGCTAAGTAGCAGTAGCGCGGGTTTTTAAACCTCGCTACTACTAAGTTGATAGCAGTAGCGCTGGTTTTTGACCCTCGCTACTACTAAGCGGTCTCTACCGTGCCCCCCGGGACATGCCATAGTAGTAGCGCCGGTTTTTAACCCTCGCTACTACTAAGTTGATAACAGTAGCGCTGGTTTTTACCCCTCGCTACTACTAAGCGGTCTCTACCGTGCCCCTGGGCCATGCCATAGTAGTAGCGAGGGTTACAAACCCGCGCTACTACTAAGTTTTTACCCCTCGCTACTACTAATAGGTCTCAACCGTGCCCCTCCGGGACATGCCATAGTAGTAGCGAGGGGTAAAATCCCTCGCTAC
>NC_041390.1:180047515-180062109 GCF_002162155.2 Triticum dicoccoides
TTTGTAAAAAGCAAAAGAAAATGATAAAAACTTCAAAAATTAAAATCCTTCGAGATGTAGTTATGTTACTACATCTACTAGTTAGGAAAATTAAAAAACTTAAATTTGGACATGTTTTGCAAAAAGTGTAGGGAAAATGTAAAACGGCTATAACTTTTGCAGACGATGTTAGAAAAAACGTATAATATATCAAAATGTTTCAAAAATTAAAATCCTTCGAGATGTAGTTATGTTCTTACATCTACTAGTTAGGAAAATTTAAAAACTTAAATTTGGTGAAAGTGCAACTATCCCTAGGTGGTTTTGGTAATTCATAACAACATATAGCTCATTGAGCTAATGCTATTCCAAGATGACTATTTCAGGAAAGCTCAATGATTGGCATGGCATGGATGTGAAAGTGGAACCCTCAAAATGCTAAGGACAAAGGATTGGCTCAAGCTCAAAAGCTCAAGACTCTTCATTTTATATTTTAGTGATCCAAGATCACATTGAGTCTTTAGGAAAAGCCAATACTATCAAGGAGGGATGAGGTGTTGCTTAATGAGCCTCTTGCTTCATGTGCTTAGTGATATGCTCCAAAACCCTCAACTACTTTCCCATATCCACATATGACCTAAACCCTAAGCCAAACTCGGTCCTACCGATTCTTTCTATCCGGCGCCACCGAGTTTCACTTGTCATAAGCCACTGCCAAACCCTAGCAATTCGGTTCTACCGATAGGGATCTCGGTCTCACCGAGATGGGATTGCAAACTCTCTATTTCCTTTTTGTAACTTTTCGGTCTCACCGAAAGAGCGGATCGGTCCCACCGAGATTGCAATGTAAATTCAGTGTTTCCTTTTTATAACTTTTCGGTCTCACCGAAAGAGCAAATCGGTCCCACCGAGTTTGCCTGACCAACTCTCTGGTTAGCTAATTACCAATCGGTCTCATCGAGTTTGTGTAATCCGTCTCACCGAGATTACGTTATGCCCAAACCCTAACTATATTGGTCCTACCGAGTTGCATGTTAGTCCCACCAAAAATCCTAACGGTCACTAGGTTTACCTTTTCGGTCCGACCGAGTTTGTTGATTCGGTCCCACCGAGATTGGAAAACTGTGTGTAACGGTTGGATTTTGTGTGGAGGCTATATATACCCCTCCACCTCCTCTTCATTCATGGAGAGAGCCATCAGAACACATACACAATTCCAACTCATATGTTCTGAGAGAGAACCACCTACTCATGTGTTGAGACCAAGATATTCCATTCCTACCATATGAATCTTGATCTCTAGCCTTCCCCAAGTTGCTTTCCACTCAAATCTTCTTTCCACAAAATCCAAATCCTATGAGAGAGAGTTGAGTGTTGGGGAGACTATCATTTGAAGCACAAGAGCAAGGAGTTCATCATCAACACACCATTTGTTACTTCTTGGAGAGTGGTGTCTCCTAGATTGGCTAGGTGTCACTTGGGAGCCTCCGAAAAGATTGTGGAGTTGAACCAAGGAGTTTGTAAGGGCAAGGAGATCGCCTACTTCGTGAAGATCTACTGCTAGTGAGGCAAGTTCTTCGTGGGCGATGGCCATGGTGGTATAGACAAGGTTGCTTCTTCGTGGACCCTTCGTGGGTGGTTGCTTCTTCGTGGACCCTTCGTGGGTGGAGCCCTCCGTGGACTCGCGCAACCATTACCCTTCGTGGGTGGAGCCCTCCGTGGACTCGCGCAACCGTTACCCTTCGTGGGTTGAAGTCTCCATCAACGTGGATGTAGGATAGCACCACCTATTCAAACCACGGGAAAAACATCCGTGTCTCCAATTGCGTTTGAATTCTCCAAACCCTTCCCTTTACATTCTTGCAAGTTGCATGCTTTACTTTCCGTTGCCAATATACTCTTTGCATGCTTGCTTGAATTGTGTGATGATTGCTTGACTTGTCCTACAATAGCTAAAATCTGCCAAGAACTAAAATTGGGAAAAGGTTATGTTTTTATTTGGTCAAGTAGTCTAATCACCCCCCCTCTAGACATACTTTCGATCCTACAAGTGGTATCAGAGCTTTGGTCTCCATTTTCTTTGATCTCCATAGCTTTTGGTGGTCATAGCCTTGGTTTCACAACCTAGGAGAGTATGGCGTCTAGCGAGGGAAATTATCACCGTAAAGGTCCTTACTTCGATGGTACTAATTTTGCTAGTTGGAAGCATAAAATGAACATGCATATTCTTGGCCATAACCCCGCCATTTGGGCTATTGTGTGTGTTGGTTTGCAAGGTGACTTCTTTGATGGGAAAGAACCAAGCCGTGAAGCTATCGCGGATGAGTTGAAGATGTTGCAATACAATGCTCAAGCTTGTGATATTCTCTTCAGCGGATTGTGCCCCGAAGAATTCAACAAAATCAGCCGTCTTGAGAATGCAAAGGAAATTTGGGACACTTTGATTGATATGCATGAAGGTACCGACTCTGTCAAGGAATCCAAGTTGGATGTGCTTCAAAGTCAACTTGACAAGTTCAAAATGAAGGATGGTGAAGGTGTCGCTGAAATGTACTCTAGGCTTGCTCTCATCACAAATGAGATTGCCGGCTTAGGAAGTGAAGAGATGACCGATAGATTCATCATCAAGAAGATTCTAAGAGCCTTGGATGGAAAATATGATACCGTGTGCACATTGATCCAAATGATGCCCAATTACAAAGATCTCAAGCCAACGGAGGTGATTGGAAGAATTGTTGCTCATGAGATGTCACTTAAGGATAAAGAGGAACTTCACAACAAATCAAGTAGTGCCTACAAAGCCTCATGTGAAGCCCCTACACCATCAAGTGAGAAACAAAACTTCAATGAAGAATTGAGCTTAATGGTGAAGAACTTCAACAAGTTCTACAAGAGTAGAAGAAAAGATAGAAGCTTCAAGTCAAGGTCCTACAATGACAAAAGATTCCAATGAGTGTACGGCTCCCTACAAGAGAAGAGAAGATTCTCCAAAAAGAAGAAGCAAAGAATCACCACCAAGAGAGAGAAGGAGTAGAGATGATCGTTATGAACGAAGATACTCACGGAGAAGCAAGGATTCGGAAAGGAAGGAACAATCATCACGGAGCTACACAAAACGAAGACATCAAGCTCATGTTGGTGAATGGGTATCTGGCTCCGACTCCGACAGCCACTCCGAGAGAAGTTATCACTCCGACTCCGAAGATACTCAAGATGAAGGTGTTGCCGATCTAGCACTTGTGTCAACCAACTCCTACGACATATTTGACTCACCAAATGAAGTAATTGGAAGATGCTTCATGGCGAAAGGTCCTAAGGTAACACACCCCGAGTATGTTGATTTCAATAGTGATGAAGATGACTTGTTAGGTGATGATTTGCTTGTTGACAACTCTAGTGATGAATACTATGATGAAACGTCAATTAATCATGCTAATCAAGATAAAACGAATGACAATGATAAGGAGAAGATTGAGGCTCTAACTAAAGAACTAAACACTCTTAAGTTAGCTCATGAAACTATCTTCGAAGATCATCGAGAACTTTTAAGAGCTCATGAGAAATTACGCTTCAAAAAGCTCAATCTTGAGCAAGAACATGAGTTCTTAAAAGCAATCAATGATGATCTCCGCAAGAAAAGTTCTTCTTACATTGCCAAGCGTTTACTCTTATCCACTTACATGCCTCAAGTCAAGTCTAGTAACAAGAACAAGAAAGATTCTTCCTCTAGCAGTAACAATGATCATGCTAAATCCAATATTGTTGCTTCTAGTAGTTCTCTTGATTCCACTAATGATTCTCTTAGACAAGTTACACTTGAGCAAGAAAATAGCTTATTGAAGGGAATTATAGAGAAAGTAGTGTACAAAAGCCTTGCCGGGAGTAAGCAATTCGAGGAAATTGTGCGCAAGCAAGGAATGCACCGGAAGAATCAAGGTGTTCGTTTTGAATGAAAGTTTAATGCCAATGGAGTTGAGTGGGAAGAAGATCAATACCCCAAGACAAAGTTTGTTCCTCAACAAGAGAAGTATGATACTTCTTTCAAGGGGACACAAGCTCAAGATGATCTTCCACCACAAGACTACAAGCAAAAAGGCAAGGACAAGCTTCAAGAGGAAATTGATGCATTTGAAGAAGCTCCTAAGACCTTAGTCAAGTGGATTCCCAAGACTACTTCAAGTTCCACTTCATCAAGTACGACACAACTCCAAGGATTCCCATCAAGATGGTGTGAATCCAAAAGAAGAAGAATTAGAGAGTTCTTGAGGGTGACTCCACCAACATACTTCACTCTTATCATTTTGGCAAGAACAAGTGCAATCAACTTCCACATCTTGCACTAGTTCAAGGAGTCACAAACCCTCTTGTTGGTAAGACAAGGGACAAGGTAACCTAAAAGTTTTCATGGACATCATCTTGTGTGTGCATCACTCTATGTCTATGGATATCCTTGTTTGTTCCTTGTGGGACTAACCCATGTAGGTATTGAAAGTGCAATTCACTCAAATGGATAGCTCCAAGTGATCTACATCAACATTGAGCATCCACATCTTCAACATCTACATGAAGTCATCATCGACAAAACCCGAGGTTAGTTCATCCCTCTAAGGGGGGATATCACATCTAGGGGAGCTTTACTCTAAGACTTGAGCTAAAGCAACTCTAAAGATGTGAACACAACAATGCTTTATGTAAAAGTGGTAACCCCACTTGAGCTTAAACGATGAGTATGACCTATGATCAAGTGTTCTCACTTGACTCCTAAGTCAATATACTCATATATAGATGACCTTGTCATCGCAAATTGCTTGATAGATGCTAGAATTGGTTGTGCATGCCTTGTCACATATTTCATTTGCCATCTTATTGTGTGAGCATGCTGGTTGCATATTTTACTCATTCGAGGACATCCACTTGTTGTTTTGATTGTTTGGTTTTATTTCCTTTTGCCAAGTGGATGGACAAGAATGCCTAAGAACCTCCTCTAGCTACCTATGCTTTTCTCGTCTCAAACTCTATTCATGCTACATCACAAAATTTGATCAAGTCAGATTCGAACCACTCTGTGTGAGGAGCGCTCGGAGTCCCCGATTCGTCATAGAGTTAAACTTCCAAAACCTCTTTATGATTCTCGGTCTGACCGATACCCTACTTTCGGTCCTACCGAGATCATTAAGTTGATCTAGGTTTTCGATCTCGGTGCAACCGATTTGAACCATTCGGTCACACCGAGTTGCAACAACTGTATACAGTTTTGCATCTCGGTGCCACCGAGTTGTTAAACTCGGTCACACCGACAGGGTCGGGCTATATATAGTCACGGGCAAAAATTTGGAAATTTCTCCAAACCCCTTCGCCCGCGCGATAGCCTGCTCTGCCAACTTGGTCTCCGGATCGTCTCCTCGCCGCCAGCCGCCTCCAGTCGCTGGTCTCCGTCGCCGTCAACAGAAATTCAACCCCGCCGTTGCCACCATAGCGAGTCTCCGCCGAACTAGGGTATGGACTCGATCTTTGTGCTATTCCCCAATCCGATTCTTAGCACATTGTGATCATCATGATTCTTGCCACATTTGTTAAACTTCTATCCAGTTAATGAACTCGTAGATTAGGTTTAATTCGAAAATTTTAGGGTTAGGTTTCCGCCGAAACCATCTCGGACCCACCGAGTTGAAAAACTCGGTCCCACCGATTTGGCTTATGCCATTGCACAAGTGAGACTCGGTCTGACCGAGAATTACTTATCAGTGTGATCGATTTTGGAACTCTGTGAAACCCTAGCAGTCTCGGTGCCACCGAACTGTGACTCGGTCTGACCGAGTTCACTAGTTTAGGTGCCAAAACTGCTTCGGTATCACCGAGTTTAGAAATCGGTAGATCCGAGATGCTTTCAGTGGGAAACTAAAACTAAGTTTTTGAATTATTCTTTTGCAAAAATCTCTGCATTTTGTGATGCTTATCCACTCTATCTCATCTATAACCTATTCACAGGGTCAGCAGTCAGAGTTTGCATCATGTCAGACCAAAGTGATAGCCAGAACTTGTCAGAGCAGCAAGTGCAGATGAGTGAGGGCACTAGTCCCTCAAGTTCCTCAGATGATGGCAGCAGGAGCACCCCTAGCAATCTGCCTAAAGCTGCCACAAGATAGAGAAAGAAGAGAACCTCAGACTCTGAAGATGAGGATTATGTGGCAGAAGAGGAAGCAACTTCCAAGAGAGTTGAGCCAGCACAGGGCATAAAACCAGGGATGAAGATCAAAAGGCCAGCAAGCAGGCAACCTATGTCAAAGGCTAGAGCTTCAACTGAGCCCACTCCCATTGAGCCAGTTGCTGCTGAAGGCAAGAAGAGGAAAGAAAGGGTGAAGAAAACGGTAGCCAGAGTGCTTGGCAAGGCTTCCATCATGGAAGATGAGGAGGAAGAAGAAGAGGTAGCTGCACCAGCACCTAAGGCACCCAAGCTGACGGGTGATGCCATAAGAACAGGGGCAGCTGCTTCCAAGGCCAAGCCAGCTCCAAAGCCAAAGCCAAAGAGGAACACAAGAAGCATCCCAGCTACTGAGAAGAACAAGGCCCCAGTGCCTGAAGCTGCAGAAGAAGAAGAAAAGAATGTTCTTAGAAAGCTCAAGCCCAAGATCCCAGACTACAACGATGCTCATCCTGTGGCTGAGGATATGAAACTCAGGAGAGACTCAGGGCTCCGGAAGTGGAGAGAAGCAGACCCGTATGCTTCAAGGAGAAGGACTGCAGTTGACTACAGGTTTCACACCAAGGAGCAGCAAGACTTTTATGAGACAGTGCTGCTAGACAATAAGCCCATAGTTTGTGACATGGGATGGGTTGATTGGGAGTACATCAAGGACAATGAGGAACACTATCCTGGTGTGATTGACAGTTTTGGTGCTTGTGGAGTTGCAGACTTTGTTGGGCAGAAGCTCACAAAGTGGAACGAGGAACTCATTATGCAATTCTACTCCACAGCACACTTCTACCCAGATGGAAGGATCACATGGATGTCTGAAGGTACGAGGTACCAATCTACTGTTGCTGAGTGGGCACAGCTCATCAATGCCCCAGAGGAGCATCAGGATGACTTGGATATCTATGCCAAGAACAAGATGGACCACAACTCTATGTCCAGTATGTACAAGGAAATTCCAAATGAAGCTCTTGAAACTTTCAAATTTGGCTCAGTGCATTATCTTCTGTCAGGGCTGCCAACTATTAATTGGATTTTGAGGCACACTCTCTTGCCCAAGTCAGGTGATCACAAGATGATCAGAGGCCATGCAATCAATTTGCTTCATGTATTTGATGTACCTCAGAAATTCAAGGTCATGAGCCTCATAGTAGAGACTATCAAGAGGACTGTAGCAGATCAGAAGAGGAGCTGTGGTTATGCCCCTCAGATTCAGGAGTTGATCAACTCAAAGATGGGCACAGACATATACTTATTGGACAAGGAACACCTGCCCATCCATCCAGACTTTGAGGACAATCAAGTTGTCATGAATGAGAATGAACCATCATCTGCACAAGCACAAGCAAAGAAGGAGAAGGCAAGGAAGGAGAAAGCTGCCAAGATGCCAACTCAAGAGGAGGCATCTGAGTATTTCTTGAAAACCAAACAAGAGCAGCTTGGTTACTTGATTGCATCCACCCTGCGGATTGAGCAAGGACTAGCCACCCTAACTCAGAACCAGGAAAGCTTAGAGAGGATCATGGAACAAAAGTTCTATGACTTGGATGTCAAAGTGACAGAGATTCAGACTGCAGTGGAGCAGCTCCAGGATGACATGCAGGAGAGGAGAGGCAAGACTACAACTGATGCCTTTGCTAGAGTGCCACGAGGTCCGAGGTCGTCTGCAGTGCCAGTTGCTGACCCCAGAGCCACCACGTCTGCACCAGCTACAGCCTTAGTTCCACCAGCTCTAGCGTCCACTTCAGCCTCGACTCTGAACACGTCTACAGAAGGCTTCGTCCTTGGAGTGCTCCGGACTCCACCACCACCTGAAGATCAAGCCTGAGTGTCGACTTAGCACTGTGAATTTTCTTGGAACTTTTTGGTAACTTGTTGCCAAAGGGGGAGAAAATGTATAGATCATAGGCTTCGAGAGAGAGTGTTGCTTTTATTCTCTCTTGTTTTATTTGGTGGTTTTTCGAACTTTGTTTGCTTTTGTGTGAGATATTATGTCATTGCTCGTGAGAAATTGATGATCATGTGTTTGATCATAAGCTACACTTAATGTTTGCTTAATATTATCATCTTATCTATCTTATGTGATCATTCACTATTCTTGGTGATGAGTGCATGTATTTCATTCTTATCATTTTAAGCGCTCCACCAAGATGTATGTGACATGGAAGAGTAACCCATGACTCTAACTCTTTGTGCATTTGCAGTCCAAAGCAAATTTTAAATATGCACAAATTTAGGGGGAGCTCTTACTTGTCACATACTTCTCAAAGCGACGATATATTTCATGCTTATTATCATTTGTCGAAGCTTTGATCTATATGTTGTCCTCAATTACCAAAAAGGGGGAGATTGAAAGTGCAACTATCCCTAGGTGGTTTTGGTAATTCATAACAACATATAGCTCATTGAGCTAATGCTATTCCAAGATGACTATTTCAGGAAAGCTCAATGATTGGCATGGCATGGATGTGAAAGTGGAACTCTTAAAATGCTAAGGACAAAGGATTGGCTCAAGCTCAAAAGCTCAAGACTCTTCATTTTATATTTTAGTGATCCAAGATCACATTGAGTCTTTAGGAAAAGCCAATACTATCAAGGAGGGATGAGGTGTTGCTTAATGAGCCTCTTGCTTCATGTGCTTAGTGATATGCTCCAAAACCCTCAACTACTTTCCCATATCCACATATGACCTAAACCGTAAGCCAAACTCGGTCCTACCGATTCTTTCTATCCGGCGCCACCGAGTTTCACTTGTCATAAGCCACTGCCAAACCCTAGCAATTCGGTTCTACCGATAGGGATCTCGGTCTCACCGAGATGGGATTGCAAACTCTCTGTTTCCTTTTCGTAACTTTTCGGTCTCACCGAAAGAGCGGATCGGTCCCACCGAGATTGCAATGTAAATTCAGTGTTTCCTTTTTGTAACTTTTCGGTCTCACCGAAAGAGCAAATTGGTCCCACCGAGTTTGCCTGACCAACTCTCTGGTTAGCTAATTACCAAAATCAGTCTCACCGAGTTTGTGTAATCGGTCTCACCGAGATTACGTTATGCCCAAACCCTAACTATATCGTTCCTACCGAGTTGCATGTCAGTCCCACCGAAAATCTCTAACGGGCACTAGGTTTACCTTTTTAGTCCGACCGAGTTTGTTGATTCGGTCCCACCGAGATTGGAAAACTGTGTGTAATGGTTGGATTTTGTGTGGAGGCTATATATACCCCTCCACCTCCTCTTCATTCGTGGAGAGAGCCATCAGAACACATACGCAATTCCAACTCATATGTTCTGAGAGAGAACCACCTACTCATGTGTTGAGACCAAGATATTCCATTCCTACCATATGAATCTTGATCTCTAGCCTTCCCCAAGTTGCTTTCCACTCAAATCTTCTTTCCACAAAATCCAAATCCTATGAGAGAGAGTTGAGTGTTGGGGATACTATCATTTGAAGCACAACAGCAAGGAGTTCATCATCAACACACCATTTGTTACTTCTTGGAGAGTGGTGTATCCTAGATTGGCTAGGTGTCACTTGGGAGCCTCCGACAAGATTGTGGAATTGAACCAAGGAGTTTGTAAGGGCAAGGAGATCGCCTATTTCGTGAAGATCTACCGCTAGTGAGGCAAGTCCTTCGTGGGCGATGGCCATGGTGGGATAGACAAGGTTGCTTCTGCGTGGACCCTTCGTGGGTGGTTGCTTCTTCGTGGACCCTTCGTGGGTGGAGCCCTCCGTGGACTCGCGCAACCATTACCCTTCGTGGGTGGAGCCCTCCGTGGACTCGCGCATCCGTTACCCTTCGTGGGTTGAAGTCTCCAACAATGTGGATGTAGGATAGCACCACCTATCCGAACCACGGGAAAAACATCCATGTCTCCAATTGCGTTTGAATTCTCCAAACCCTTCCCTTTACATTCTTGCAAGTTGCATGCTTTACTTTTCGCTGCCAATATACTCTTTGCATGCTTGCTTGAATTGTGTGATGATTGCTTGACTTGTCGTATAATAGCTAAAATCTGCCAAGAACTAAAATTGGGAAAAGGTTAAGTTTTTATTTGGTCAAGTAGTCTAATCACCCCCCCTCTAGACATACTTTCGATCCTACATTTGGTCAAGTGTAGGGAAAATGTAAAACGGCTATAACTTTCGCATACGATGTCAGAAAAAAACGTATAATATATCAAAATGTTCAGCATGAAAATCCGCATACGATGGAGACTGCCTACGGCCTGTTTGCAAATTTTTAGAATCCTCAAATTCTAAAAGGAAAAAAAGTTATGCTCAAATTTCAGCTTTTTTAATTTTGGTCAAATCTGGTCAAACTATGGTCAAACTACTTATTGAAGACGTGTTAGTGTTACTAAATAATTATTTCAGTTTTTTGGAATTTTGGTCAAATCTGGTCAAACTATGGTCAAACTTTGGTCAAAATGTGGTCAAACTCCTTATTCAAGAAATATTAGTGTTACTAAATAATTATTGTGGTTTAGAACAATAGTTTTAAACTCAAACAGCGAAATGTGTGACTTCATGCTCAAGCTAAACTCCCGAGGGTTAATAGGATTGACATCTTACTATTGTCAGGAAAACAACAAGTGCAGACTTGGAATCGAGGGAGAATAAAACCCGGAAGTTAAGCGTGCTCAGGCTGGAGTAGTAAGAGGATGGGTGACCGTCCGGGAAGTTAGATGATTTGGAATGATGAGGGGTGATTAGAGATTAAATTGAGCAGCGATGAGGGTGATTAGAGATTAGAGGTTAAAATAATTCAGAAATTTGAAAATTCGGGCAAAAAATTCGAAAGAAAAATTCTGCGGGTTAGTAGTAGCGCGGGTTTTTACCCACGCTACTACTAACGGACGTAGTAGTAGCGCGGGTGCGCCTGCGCTACTGCTATACGTTAGTTGTAGCGCCGTGGTAGGCTTTTAATGGCGCTGCTGCTAGGCTTTTCCCTAGTAGTGATGTGGTAGGCTTTTAACGGGCCAGATCTCATATGGGCCATTTTTAGGCCCAGAACGTGGCAGGCCATTAATGGACCGGATCAAATATGGGCCGACATTTGGCCCAAAACATGGCAGCCAGTTAATGGGCCGTCCTACTAGGGTCCTCAAAATCTTATGGGCCTATAGCTGGGCCGGCGCATTGATGTCGACGAAATCTCGTGGGCCTTTAGCTGGGCCAGCCCATTATGGTCCACAAAAATCTTGTGGGCCTTCACATGGGCCGGCCCATTATGGCCCACAAAAATCTTGTGTGCCTTTACTTGGGCCGGCCCATTATGGCCCGCAAAATCTTGTGGGCCTTTGGCTGGGCCAACCCATTATGGTCCACAAAATCCCGTGGGCCTTTAGCTGGGTCAGTCCATTATGGTCCGCAAAATCTTGCGAGCCTTTAGTTGGGCAGGCCCATTTAAACTTTATGGGCCACTTTTGGGCCAGTCCACGTGTCAACATGTCATAGGCGCATCTCGCCCATTGGATGAGTGACACCTGTGCCAACGCGGAGCTAACACGTGTTTCAGTCAGCCAATCAGAATTTTACACATGGAAAATCCTCATTGGTTCAGGCTGTTAACGGGTTATCGGATCCAAAACCGGACCCGATAGCTTAACGGCGTTCCATTACGGTGGATGACACGTGTCGGTTACCCTTGATGAAAGCACTTTTGTGACGTGCGATTTATCGTCATGGAAGTGGTCACTTCCGTGATAATTATTTTGGTAATGTAATGTAACACTTCTATGACATCACAGGTATGACTATCTTGATTCTGTCATAAAATTGTCATGGATGTACATGCATGACAGAAGACGTGACCTACTGTGACAAACACGTATCATCACAGAAGTGAATTTTTTTGTAGTGTTGAGATATACATAACATGGTCGAGCCATGAAACGGGCATATGCAGTCCTGCCCAAGATAGCATGATAGGCACTGTGAAAGTCCACGACTTCAAATGTCAACTTTTCCTTCCGGTAATTCTTTGAATCACCGAAAGCCACGTCAAGGGTGATCTGGCCGAGTGAATCTTCCTTCTTCCCTGGTATAACTCTGTGAAACAGCATGTTACTCTCACTGGGCTTGGACATCGGAATGCCCATCCCGTGGAGGGTCTCAGCATACAACATGTTCAATCGGCGGCCACCATCCATCAAAACATTGGCTAATCGGGAGCCTCCAACGACCGGGTCAACCACCAACGCTTGCCTCCCAGGGGTGGCAACATGCGGCGGGTGATCTGACAGGTCGAATGTAATGGGGGTCTTTGACCACTTCAGATACGTCGGTGTTGCCGGAGCGACCATGTTCACTTCTCTGTTGATGACTTTTAGTCGACTTTTGCTTTCAACATTAGCAAAAATCACCAAAGTGGAGTTAATATTGGGAAAACCATCATCATCCTCTTCTTTGTCCTAATCTTTATCAGACTCCTTTTCCTTCTCACTGGGTTGCTTTTCCATGAACTACTGTATAAGGACTCGGCGCTGCCGAGTGGTTTGCTTAGGATAGATGAGATTTCCCTCTTCATCCTTCTTGATGTGAATGTGACATGGTAAATCCAACACATCGTTACCGGCTGCATCTTTCACCTTTTTAGGAGTCCAGGGCCCTTTAGGCTTTCCTTTAGCCTTTCCTCGGGTTGCCACCACAACCTCTCCAGGTGTTGCTGGCTCTGCTTTGCGCTTCTGCTTCCAATTGGAATTTCCTCCTCTGGTGTCCTGGCCGACCGGTTTACTCTTGCCACTTCGGAGTCGGTCTTCTTCTTCACCATTGGTGTACCGAGTGGCTATCTCCATCATTCGAGTCAGAGACATGTCTCCTGTCCGACTGAATTTCAGGTTGAGCTCCCAGTACCGAACGCCCTCCTTGAAGGCGCACACTGCTTGATGATGAGACACATTCTCTACAAAGTGGTGTAGAGTGGTCCATCTCTGGTTGTAATCCCTCAAAGTTTCATTCGGCTTTTGCACGCAGTGCTGCAATTCAGTCAATCCCGCCAGCCGTCTGCACGTGCCCTCAAACGTTCTAACAAACACTCGGGCCAACTCTTCCCAGCTGAAAATACTACCTATAGCCAACTGATTCAACCAGGCTCTAGCTGACCCTTCGAGCATCAAGGGAAGATGCTTCATGGAAACTTCATCATTTCCTCCGCCGATCTACACAACCACTCGGTAATCTTCAAGCCAAGTGTCAGGCTTTGATTCTCCAGTGAACTTACTGACCCCAATCGCCAACCTGAAGTTGGGAGGGATCTCCGTAGCTCTGATGGATCTGCTAAATCACTCGGGACCAGAAACGTGGACCCTGTTTACAGTCGGGCGATCTCTGTCCTGCCCTTCTCTTTGTGCTCGCTTCCTGTCCACTAGACCATGCACCAAAATTGACCTTACATCAAACCCTGGCTCTCTTGGGTCGACCGGCCTTCTCCGCTCTTCGCTGTACAGGAGCCTATCATCATAATGCCAGGGCACGTATGATTCGGCCCTATGAGGGGGCGCAGGCACTCGACGGCGGTCATCGTGGTCGAGCCGACGATCTTGTTGCTCATGATTCTGACCCAAATAGTGCCCTTGACGATGCCCGCGTCCCTCACGCCGCGGAGGCGATCTTGGGCTATGGGCCGACTGGACGGTATCAGTCACCAAAGACCTGCTATGGATCCTGTTGCGTGACTGGGAAACCACTGTGTTCTCCTCTCCTGCTGCTCGGAGCTGTCGGATCACGGGTTCCAGAAAAACCCTTAAGGTTCGAACACTGGGGTGCGCGCGAAGATCTGCCCCCTATTGATCCACGTCCTAACTTAGCCTAGATTTCACGAACTAACTCGACGAACTCGCAAGACAAAGGACACAAGATTTATACTGGTTTGGGCCACCGCTGTGTTGTAATACCCTACTCCAGTGTTGTAACACCCCGGATACAACTTTCCATAATTGTAACTCCGACTCTTGCCTTTTCCACAGATGTGATAGGAGATTCCCTCCATGGTCGGGTTTTGTCTTTCGTTTTGCTTTTTGTTCATGGCATGCATTTCATATCATGTCCTCATGTGCATCGCATTTGAATTCATGTTCGTCTCATGCATCCGAGCTTTTTCCTTGTTGTCCGTTTTGCAATCTGACACTCCCTCGCACACTAGCGCACCCCTCTTGTCTCTTTTCGTGAGCGGGTGTTAAACGTTCTCGGAATGGGCCGAGATTTGCCAAGTGGCCTTGCTACACCACCGGTAGACCGCCTGTCAAATTTTCTTCCATTTGGAGTCCGTTGGATGCTCCAACGGTTAACCGGGTAACCGCAAAGGCCTCGTGTGTGTTGCAGCCCAACACCCCTCCAAAACGGCCCAATAACCCATCCAAACCACTTCCATGTCCTCCGTCGTCGGATCACGATCGTGTGGGCGAAAACTATACTCCACT
>NC_041390.1:180062443-180065325 GCF_002162155.2 Triticum dicoccoides
GATCCTCCTCGAATTTTCGCGGACAAAACCCTAGATCCACTCCTCCGCGCCACCGGACATGTCCGTCCGCCGTCGGACGCGTCCACCGCCGCCGCCACGTGTTTCTGCCAATCAGGGCTCGCCACATCACCTCCGCTGCCTCCCGCGCCCACTCACGGTCCGCCACCTGTCCCCGTCGCGCCCACTTCATGGTCGAGCCCGCGAAGCCCATCCAGGGCCGCCCGGGCCCAAGTCTCTGCCACCACGGGCCGCCGCCCGATTCCAGTGAGCCTCCCGCGCCCGAGGCCGCCGCCCCGTGCCTCACCTGAGACCGCCGACCTCGCCGGCCACCGTGCCCCGAGCCACGTTCGCCGCAGGAGGGCCCCGCTGCCTCCTGCTGAGCTCCTCGTTCCCCACCGCAGAACCCTGCTGCCTCGAAACCGCGCAACCTCCGCCGACCGTCCCACGTCTCCTCACACCGGCGAGCACGCCACCGTCACCGGATCTCCACCGGCCACCTCGCCGCCAGGTTCCTACCTCGCCACCGTCGTTCTCCGTCGGGGCCGCCGCTCCACCGCGCCCGCCACCTGGATCCGGTCTTCCCCCTCGTAGCCGGTCACTGTCTGAGCTCCTGCCGACCTCAAGCCCACCGGAGACCTCCAAGGCCATGACCGGCCCCGCTTCCATCAGATTTGTATGGCGTCGTCCCTACACGATGACGTTCTCCGAACCAAACAGGAGCCCGCGTCCCGGTTCTGCCCGTCCCGCTTCCCTCCGTCCCATTTACGACGAGGGTAATTTTTCTCTAAGTCCCCAGATCCAATAATTTTATGCCCCTGTTCATCATGTCGTATCTCGGTAACCGTAGCTCCTTTTCATGCATATTGTATATCAAAATGTTCATTGTGAGATGCTCTTCATTAAAATCAATTGTGGCATGCTTGTTTGAGTGCATCTTGATGCCCAAATCATTGATGCAACATTGCTACAAAATGTTTACCGCTGCTACGTATCAGTTTAGGGTGATTTGTAATTTTTGTCACATTTGACGTGTGCTTCATATGGGCATGAGCTCTACATGTGTTTTGAACTATGCCATGCCATCTTTACAGGGGTACTTGCCCTGTATTGTTGTGATCAATGTGGTGACTAGCACAAGCATGCAAACTAGGCCTCGTGATATTGCTGTTTTCAGGGACTTAGGATTTTGCCAAGTCCTTGTTTTGCTGCTATTTTGATGCCATGTAAACTTGATGCTACAGTGAGATCCATGCTTGTTTTGAGTATCTTCAGTAAGGGTGTTTTGGACATATGGTTATGCTCTATCCATACATGCCCCTGTTTACAATTATGGAGTTCCCTAGCATGTCTTAATCTTGCTCAACTTTTGCTATAAAATGTTCCTGGCAGATTGTTTACATGTTTATCAATTTTGCCATGGTTGTTGCTTGTGATCCATGCATGCTATGAACTTGCAATTGCCATGGTTAGCTCCATGAACATGTCTTCTTGCTGTTAGTATGCTTATCTTGTCATGCAAGGCTTTATGATGAGTGATTTGAGATCGCAAAGATGCCTTCATAATTCTGTTTATGCCATGCTCTGTTTTCTGCCAAGTCTGAAACTGTTAATAATACTTGCTATGTTTACATGGGTGCCATCATATCTTCTGTGCATTTTTGGCTCATGATCAGTAAGGGACTTTTGTTCTATGCTTTGAGTAGAGTCATGCCATGCCTTTGTTTGCTATGATATGTTTCTGTAGCATGTTGTTTGCTTGCTCTAAACATGGCTTCCTGATGTTAGTTCCTGGCATGTTAGTAATTTCTCTAAGTCTATGAAGCTGATATCTTTTGCACTTTTTCCATGCTTGTTTGAACCTGTTCTTGTGTGATTTAGACATATCACAGTGTTCATGTTTTGTCAAGCATCTTGAGTACATCAGTGTCATATGCCTTGTTGATATCTTGGAGTGCAGTAGCTTAGTTTCTTGTTGCATTCTAGATGGCATCGTGTTGTTAATCGCAGAATTGTGCCATTCTTGTTTTGCTTGCCATTTGCAAACCGTGCATCCGATTCTGGTGATCTTTATATCGATTTCGACCGAAATCATCTCGTCTTTCCAGCGTCACACTTGGTTTGCCAAGTTGATGCCTTGATCATTCTTTCTCTTCCGGAGCACGCGTATGCATTGCATATCATGTCATGTTTTGCATCATGTTGCGTGTGCATTGCACCGTGGTTGATTGTTGTTCCTTTGCTTGTGTTCTTGCTTTGGGTAGAGCCAGGAGATGAGTACGTGATCGAGGAACCTGTTGAGTACACTGACGAGGATCAAGCTTTCGTCAACTCTGAGAACTTTGCAGGCAAGATGACCATACCCTCGAAATCACTTCTATCTTTGCTTGCTAGTTGTTCACTCTTTTGCTATGTCGCGTTACCTACATCTTGCTATATCATGCCTCCCATATTGCCATGTCAAGCCTCTAACCCACCTTTCCTAGCAAACCGTTGTTTGGCTATGTTATTGCTTTTGTTCAGCCCCTCTTATAGCGTTGCTAGTTGCAGGTGAAGACGAAGTTTGTTCCATGTTGGAACATGGATATTGTTGGGATATCATTATTATATCTTGTTTAGTTTAATGCATCTATATACTTGGTAAAGGGTGGAAGGCTCGGCCTTATGCCTGGTGTTTTGTTCCAGTCTTTCCGCCCTAGTTTCCATTATACCGGTGTTATGTTCCTTGATTTTGTGTTCCTTCCGCGTTTGTGTGTTATGGGAACCCCTTGACAGTTCGCCTCGAATAAAACTCCTCCAGCAAGGCCCAACCTTGGTTTTACCATTTGCCCACCTACCACCATATACCTTCCCTTGGGTTCTGCAGACTCAAGGGTCATCTTTAT
>NC_041390.1:180065590-180257584 GCF_002162155.2 Triticum dicoccoides
GCTCCTCTGAGTGTTGGTCCGAACCGAGCTGTGTGCGGGGCCACCTCGGGGAAACTTGAGGGTTTGTTTTACTCATAGCTAGTCTCATCTAGTGTTGCCCTGAGAACGAGATACGTGCGACTCCTATCAGGATTTATCGGCACATCAGGTGGCTTTGTTGGTCTTTTTTTACCATTGTCGAAATGTCTTGTAACCGGGATTCCGAGACTGATCGTGTCTTCCCGCGAGAAGGAATATCCTTCGTTGACCGTGTGAGATTGTGATAGGCTAAGTTGGGACACCCTTGCAGGGTTTTGAACTTTCGAAAGCCGTCTCCGCGGTTATGGGCAGATGGTAATTTCTTAATATCCGGTTGTAGAGAACTTGACAATTAACTTTTCTTAATGAATCAACTGCATATGTAGCCGTGATGGTCTCTTTTTGACAGAGTCTAGGAAGAGAACACGGTCTCGTGTTATGCTTGAACGTAAGTAGCTTCAGGATCACTTCTTGATCACTATTAGCTTCTCGATCGTGCTTTGCTTCTCTTCTCGCTCTCATTTGCGTAAGTTAGCCACCATATATGCTTAGTGCTTCGCTGCAACTCCACCTCACTACCCTTTCCTACCCGTAAGCTTAAATAGTATTGATCTCGCGGGTGTGAGATTGTTGAGTCCCCGTGACTCACAGATACTTCCAAACAGATGCAGGTGCCGATGATGCCAGTGCAGGGGATGCTAACGAAATCAAGTGGGAGCTTGTTGAAGATCTTGATTGTTGTTTTGTTTCATTTCGTTGATCAGTAGTGGAGCCCAGTTGGGACGATCGGGGATCTAGCATTTGGCGTTTTCTTCTATTATTTTGGTTCCATAGTCGGACCTTGATTATACTCTGGATGATGTATGTTTAACTTGTATTTGTGTGAAGTGGCGATTGTAAGCCAACTCTTTATCCCTTTCTTATTCAGTACATGGGATGTGTGAAGATTACCCCTCTTGCAACAAGCCTACCATGCGGTTATGCCTCTTAGTCATGCCCCGACACGTGAGAGATATAGCCGCATTGTGGGTATTACAAGTTGGTATCAGAGCCTTCGCCGACTTAGGAGCCCCCTGCTTGATCGAATCGCTGATGTTGTTGAGTCTAGAACAAAATGTTTTGAGTCTTAGGATTATATATATCGGAGAGTAGGATTATTTTTACTCCTCGGTCCCTTCGTCGCTCTGGTGAGGCCTACTAATGTAGAGTTTTGACTCTTCTCTCCTCAAATTTCACTAAAAAAATTAGGATCACGCGGGTATCTTGGAATCGTTCTGTCATGGAATTGTCACGGCAGATCTCCTAGTGAAAAGACATAGTCGGTGGGCCATCGCAACTAGGAAGCTTAAAGGCGTTAATCGGGACAAAGGACACGAGAGGTTTATACTGGTTCGGCCCCTTACGGTGAAGGTAAGGCCCAGTCCAGTTGATGTTGTATTGCTAGGTTTCGATGACCAAGGAGCGAATCCGCTAGCTTGGCTAACGATCTGTTGTCTCTTGTCCTAAGATGTCGCTGGGTCGTCCCCTTATATACACGGGTTGACGCCTGGCGGCCTACAGAGTCCTGGCCGGCTCATAAAACGTGTCCGGCTCAGTGACCTCTATTATATGCCTTTCTTCACAAGTCTTTCTTTACATATGGCGGTTTACAATATTGGACCTTAAGGCGCCACCGGGCTTAGGCCTTCTACAATTCTTAATAAACTATCACCTTGAATATTACTGGGCTTCTCTTATCAACCCGCCATTAGGGTTGACCTGGCCCCTCCTGGGCGGGTCATACCTGAAAGTTATATTCCCAACATTAGGCCCCAGGTTGATTTGAACCTTATTCTTGTCAATCTTCAACATTTAGACGAAATCCATCTTCCTTTGTCTGTAAAAGCTTTGTAACCCGCCATGACGTCATCTTCCAAAAATATGAACGCGTGCTATGACGTCATCTCCAACAGATCTTTATCCTTAAATGTCTTCCGAGAATCGAGGCGTCCATTTAGCTGGATAACCATTATTTGGGTCTTTCTCGATTTTCGTGCTTCCCTGTTCGCTTATACCTTATAAATAGGCACGACCAGGTCTTTCCTCATTCTTCCCCTTCTTCATCTTCTTCCTCTCGCAACCCTACTGCCGCTCGAGCTACGCCGCCGTCGCAGAGGACCTCATCTTCCTCGACCTCGGCCGCTGCATCAACCTGAATCGATCCAGAGAACTGTGGCGACATTCCGCAGAAGATCCGTGGCTATAAGTGTTGACCTTCCTACTCGTCAGATACGCATTAGGGTTTCTACTTTTCTGTGTGTTCTTCATAGTTCATCATAGTTTCTTCGTAGTTCCTACTCCGCAACCTCTTCTGATCCAAAAAGGAACACATAACTCATGGGGTAGTTGTTTTGCGTCCATTTTTTCTACTAGTAGATCCCATTTTCCTGCATAGAGGCCTCATGATAACTTAGGAACTTATCTGTACTAGATTTTTAGGTCTAGAATATTCTCTTTTCGGAATGGCCATTTGATCCAAAATAATAGTGACAACTTGGTAAACTTGTTTGTGTCAACACTTAGCCAATTATGTTTCTGGCATCCTCCGAATATCTTTTGTCATGGCGGCTTATCACGCTGGCTCACTTTTCCTTTATATGTCATTATCCCTTATTTTAAGACGCCATTATTTGTACCATCATCATTTAACGTCTAATTTCATCATTGAATTGAACTGGCACATCACTTTCTTTTCAGTATGTCCTTTCATCATGCCGTCCAAAGCGCCAACAGTCTGTAACTGGGTCCCTTCCATAGTTACTGAGGATACCTTGAAGGAATTTGTCACCATAGGACTTTTCCCAGAGAAAAACGTTATGTCTTATCATGCTCCTGACCCGGACGAAGAACGGCCTCAGCCCAAAGACAGTGAAGTTATCATTTTCACTGATCACATGAACCGGGGCTTCTCACCACCTGGCTCAAAGTTCTTCCGGGACGTTCAGCATTTTTTCAAGCTTCGCCCATAAGACATTGGACCCAACTCTATATCGAATATTTGCAATTTTCAAGTTCTTTGTGAGGTATATCTTCAAGAAGAACCGACTGTGGAACTTTTCAGAGAATACTTTTATCTGAACCTCCAGAACGACTGCACCAACGACCTTAGTTTGGAGCTTTGTGGAATCTCAATTCAGCGCCGACAGGGCACCGTGTTTCCCTTAATAGTCTTACCAAGCCATCCCAAAGATTGGAATCAGACCTGGTTCTACTGCCAAGATACGTCACCAGCTAATGAAAAACCACTGCCGGGTTACCACACGGAGCGTCTGGATTCCAAGTTTGTGCTCCCTGATAAGCTTACCGCTGCTGAACGGAAGAATCTTATTCCATCTATTAAAAGGATTCAAGCTTTATTGGGGAATGGCTTAACTGGAGTTGACCTGATCTGTTGCTGGGTCGCATGGCGGGTCATCCCTCTAAGCCGGCGATCCAAGTTAATGTATGAGTATGGCGGAGGCCCAAATGACTCTCTGCATTATAGCTCTGTTCAATTGACTGAAGAAGACGTTGTTGCAATGTCAACCATCCTTGTGAACGGCAAATACGAGGACTGTAGTAAGGTTGGGTTAAACCCCTTCTAAAAACTTAAACCGGCACCAGAGGTGAAAACCCTGACCTCTTTATCTTTTTGTGTTTTCCTCCGTAGTTTAAATACTTGGATGACTTTTTAACATGTTTATTTGTTTACAGGCCAAATCTGACTTCTGGAAGGCTAAGTATGATCATGAAGCTGCCAAGAAGGCTAGAGCCGCTGCTATCGCCGCCAAAAGAATGACCGGAAGCCCAAGAAGAAGAAGACTGCATCTGACATGTTCCAGCTGGATGATGCTTCTGAGTCGGAGGTAGCCCTTGACTCCCTTGGCCAGTTTTTTAATTACCTTATTGACACCGACCATCGCCAGGATAACACGGGGGCCAGCCAGGCCGTGGAAGAAGAGGTAACTATTTCCTCCGACTCAGCCCCTTTACCAAGACAGAAACTTCGACTGGTAACCCGGAAAGTAAGGTTTTCGCACCCTTTGGCTTATCTGCACCCTCATTTTCTTTTGAAAAAGCAGCAACATGAGAGCCCCCATCAGGCCCGGACTAATGACGATGATGAACCGCCTCCCGATTTACAACAAACTCCTCGAAAATGGCAGAACGAGGTCTCTTTCATCTTTGTCTTTTGCTTCCATTAATGGATCTATTCCCTTGCATCACTAACTTTATTTTACCTTTGCAGGAGGTTTCTCGCTATTCTGGCAACTCATCACAAACTCAATTTCCGGCTTTCAAGACTGCCCCTGGGTAGGACAATCATCTTTCTTCTGCATCTTTTAAAAACTTCATTATCATACTAACTGTCTCATAAAATCTTTCTTAGTGGTCAAGCCAAATCCAAGAAGGCCAAGGTGGTTAAGCCGACAAAAAACCCGAAAGTTCCTGCACCTGAGCCGGCCATGCCAACTTCTCCCTCTCAAACTGAAGCACCAGAAGACCCGGCTGTTCATACTCAATTGGACCCTCCAGAGTTGTCAGCTGATGAGGCCACCCTTAATCCGACCATTACTAAACAATCTAGCTCAGCTAACCCGCCAACAACTTCTGATACTGATGTTTTGATTACCGGTAGCCGGTTTGTTGAACCGGGGACCCCCACTCTATTAGCCAGGCATACTGCTAAGCAAGAGGCTTTAGAGAAGCAGAAAGTGCGATTTGATATCTCCCATTATGCTCACCTCAATGTCAATAATGTACTGTCCGACTATCTCAGTCATGTGCACTCCAGCCGTGACTCAGAAATCGAGATGGTCAAACAATTGCAGCTAAAGTATGAGGTATGTTCTCTGGTTTACTTATACTCTGCCAGCCCCCAAGTCTTCAGATGATGAACTTGAATGATCTGTATACTTTATGATATAAGTTGATACTTTGCCTCTAGGTTTTTCGAAAGTCCAACAGAGTAGCGTAAACTTCGCATGTAGTCCCGAAGGGCCGGCTCAATTTATCATAATGAACCGGTACTTAATTGCATAACTGTCGTTTACTAGTCCCAATAAGTATTGTGATCCGGCTCAATCTTGAAAAACTTTCTGAATATCATGCATTAGCCCCCAAGTGCCAAGCGTTGTTACTTTGTAAAACCCTTGGGACTTGAAACATATACAAGTCATAAAAATTGCTTTGGCAGACATTAGCCCCCAAGTGTCAAGTGGTATTGAAGTGCAAATTACTTGATACTTGAACCCATATAACTTTTAGTTTAAGTCTTGACACACCTGTGAATGTTTTGTAGAACGCCTTATCTGAGTTGGGCTCTCAATTGACGGATGCCAAGACCGGGTTGGCGGAGCAGGAGACAGAGATAAAGACCACTGACTCTAAACTCCAATTGAGCCTCTCTGAATCTGAGAAATTGAAGACCAGCTTAGCTGCAAAAAAGAAATCCTGGGCCGAAGAAAAGACGTTGCTGATACAACACGCTGAGACAGCTGAGGAGGCTCTTGAGGAGGCTACTACAGAGCTTACCGGTTTAAAAAACCATGTGTCTCAAATGGTCTCCGCCATTTTCGGTGAGTTATTTGCATAAGTCCCTTATACTCTATTTTTACCAAGAATGTAAACCGCCTGCTTAACCTTTGTTAAAATACTTATAGGTCTGCGGAGTAACAACCTGAGCCAGGATAGTGGGACAAAGCTGAAGGCAGTTTATACCTTGGTGGAACAACTTTATACGGGGGCTCAACGCACGCTTGCTACTATCTCTCCTGCCAACCAAGGACCCAACCGCCTAAGTGATGTTTTGAAGAAGTTATCGATCTTACCCGCCAGGTTTCAAGAGGTCAAACGATCTTGTGCCAGAGCCAGAGCCCTGACTGCCCTCAGCCGCTCCAAAGCCTGGGTGCTGGATTTAGACCCGGTTGACGTGGCTAAGGGGTACCCTACTGTGAAGGAAGACGAGACTCCATTTGAGCAAGATGACTTTATTGCCTGTGTGAGGGGAGTTCATCCTCAAGCTACCATTCTTGGAGAGGAGACCAACATCGACAAATATTAGCCGGGTTTTGATATGGAGAATAAGAAGATGGCGACTCCCTCTTACAAGGTGTCATGGAATTGTCATGGCAGATGTCCTATAGCAAGGACTTAGTCGTAGGGCCATCGCAATAGGAAGCTTAAAGGGGTTAATCAGGACAAAGGACACGAGAGGGTTTTATACTAGTTCGGCCCCTTACGATGAAGGTAAAAGCCTACGTCTAGTTGGGATTGGTATTGCTGAGGTTTCGATCACCAAGAGGCTCAACTCGCCGGCTTGGTTATCGACTTGTTGTTTCTTGCCCTAAGCCGCCACCGGGTCGTCCCCTTATATACATGGGTTGACGCCTGGTGGCCTACAGAGTCCCTGCCGTCTCATAATCGTGTCCAGCTTGGTGACTTCCTTTACATGCCTTTCTTTACAAGTCTTTCCTTACATACGGCGGTTCACAATATCAGGCCTTAAACCGCCTTTAGGCCTTTGGGTCTTCTATAAGACTTAATAAACTATAATCTTGAATGTTTACTGGGCTTCTTGTGTAACGCGCCATTCGGGCTGACCCGGCCCCTCCTGGGCGGGTCATACTGATAGTAATATCCCCAACATTAGGCCCCAGGTTGACTTTGAACTTCGTTCTTGGTCAATCTTCAACACTAAGACAAAAATTCATCTTCTTATCTTCGCTGAAATTGTTGTAACCCGCCGTGACGTCATCTTTTGAAAATGCAAAAAAACTTTCATGACGTCATCTCCCAATGGATCTTTTATCTTTAATGGCTCCCAAGAATCGACACGCCTATGTAGCTAGATAACCATTATTCAGCTCTTCCTTGATATTCGCCCCCGTCTGTTTGCATTTTCCCTTATAAATAGGCATGCCTCGGCCTTCTCACTGTCCTCTCTTACTCCATCTTCTTCCTCTCGCAAACCCCCTGCTGTTCGAGTTCTGCCGCCTCCGCGCCTCATCTCCGTCTCCGTCGACCTTGGCCACTGCATCAACCTGAACCGATCCAGAGAAACCGCGCTGACCTACGCAGTAGACCTGCAACCATAAGTTTTCTTTCCTTCGTTTCTCAGTTCTGCATTAGGGTTTCCAAGCTCCTGTGTGTTCTTCATAGTTCATCATAGTTCATCGTAGTTCTTCCACCGCCAGCCTTTTCTGATTCAAAAAGTTATATATATGCTCGCACGGTAGTGTTTTCGTACCTCTTCTTGATTCACAGATCTCTTTCTCTGATTTAAAAGGCTGCTTCAGAACTTACTGACTCCTCTGTACTGAACTTTTTAGGTCTAGAATTATTTTTCATTTCGAATAACCATTTGATCTGGAATAATACCAAGCAATGTAGGAAACCTGTTTGTCTCAATACGTAGCTGAATTTGCCTTCTTTAAATATCTGTAGTCATGGCGGCTCATCATGCCGGCTTAATTTTCCTTATATGTCATTAGCCCTTAACTAAGCCGCCATTACTTGTTTGCATCTTCATCACTTTGACTGTTAATCTCACCATTAAACTGAACTGGCGTGTTGCTTTTCTTTTCAGTTCCTTGCACATCATGCCGTCTAAAACACCAACCATCTGTAACTGGGTTCCCTCAACCATAACTGAGGAACGTTTAGTTTTAGGTTGGTCAGCCAAAGTAATTTTTTTCACACCAACTCTTAGCCAACGTGGCGCTACACATGGCTCTCTCTTCCACCCCTCCCCCCTCCTCCACCTCTCTCTCCCACCCTCCCTCCTCCACCGCACCAACCATGGAGATCTCTAGCTCCCTCATCCATGGAGGGCTTGCTGCATTGGGATTTTGCACCGGACATTGCCCTTGCAGATCAGGTGAGACAAAGGTTTGGCTCCACGGTCCATTTCTCTCCATCTAGAGATGCCAAGGAGTTCTTTTTGCTGGTATCTTTCTCTTCGGCCTCCTTTCCCCTCTTGGTGAATTTTGTTGGCATCGCTCTGCGATGTTGTATTGGTGGTGTTTGCTCGGGTTTCCATGTTGTCCAAATCAACTCCCGTTCCTTTCGGTTTTCTGTGGTGAACAACAAAGTGGGGCATTTCATCTATAAGCTCAAATACCGCATTTGGCCAGATTTTGTGTGTCATTTTCGTCTGTTTAACAGGAAATTTGCTAAAGCCCCAATAGTTGCCACTAGTTGGCATGTGGACACGGAATTGACTGTTATTGCTGCTCGCAAACCTCTGGCTATCAAATCTAATTTGAGGTTCTTACATCACAACAACTATGTCACTCCTGACTCGCCTACGGGTGGCACGATGAGTAGCCTGAAACCTATTTCCTCCATGGTTTTCTTGGATAACAATGCTCATGAGTCTTCATCTTCAACCTTCCCAACGGAGATGATCATTCGTGATTCATCAAAGGATATTCAAATTAATTTTGGATCTTTTTCTCCTGTGGTAAGAGATTCCCACATTCATGACCCCCCCTAACTCCTCCTCAGACAGCATTGATCGTTTTGCTTTGATGGAGCTTTTTTTGTCAGAAGCTGACTTAGAGGAGAAACAATTACCCAATCACATTAATTTGGGGAGATTCAAATGTCCGTTAAATGTGCCCTATCCGCCTCTACCTCAGTCTTATTTGAGTTCGGCCTTTCGATATGCCCCCCCCCCCGCATTCATCCTGGCCACCTATGCTTACTACCCGTCACAAAGCAGATTTGGCCCAGGCCCATTACTCTCTCGATGAGATTATCTCACTGTCAGCTCACTGGGCCACTCTACGCCCATGATGTTTGCAATGAGGGCACATCAAATCTGCGTGTCATGCCCGCATAACTTGTCTTAAATGCTAGGAGCCAGAACACAAAGCAATAAACTACACACACTTTGGCAACCACCAGCCCATTCCTAAAGATACTCGGCCGAATCATAGTCAAAACAATTTGCCCGGATCTTCTGCTCCTTCCATCCATGACCATAGACAACGGAAGACCACGGTCACCGTCCGATGCTCAGCCTGCGCATTCTATGGACACGTGGCTAAATCTTGCTACAAGAGACGATATGCACAAAAGTGGAAATGCATTCCCAAGACATCTGGTCTTTCCTTTCCTACCCCTCACGCTCCGTCTCCCGCACCAGTTCCCCAAAAGACGCCGCCCAGTTTGGTCTCATCACCATTACAGCTCTCTGAGCACATCCCACCTCCCCCGAGCTATCTCGCCATGGCGAACTACCCTTTGAACCCGGTGCCATTCCTCCCATCGGGGTTTGCCGTCGAGCCTGGGCCTGCCGACCGCTTGGTGCGCAGCGGCATGGTGGTTGGTCCAATCCCGCCGCTCAGCCATGACTTCTTGGCCATCGGGGAGACAAGCGCATATGTTCCTCTTCATCGTCGAGCTGCCATCCGCAACACGATCGTAGGTCTGCTTCATGAATCCCAGCTTTTAACTACTGAGGTCAGCGACAATCCATTTGGCATTAGCATTTTTGGTTTTGTGGACTCTTTTATGCGGGACACAGTAGTAGCCACACCCATAGAGCTAGAGGATGAAGATTTTCTCATCACTTTTGTCCCCCATAACGAGGCTCTCAATAGGCGCACTACTTCTTTTGGCCCCGAGGTGTGGCTTATGTTCTTTGGAGATCCGTATGACTATCAGACGGACTACTATCTCACAAAAGCCCTTGGTGGTTATGGTTCCCTGGTCTCTTGGTACAATCCGCGACAGCACAGGCGCTATATTCTTCTGAAAGCTCATGTTATTCGCCTTAATCTGATTCCAAAGAGTTTTGTTGTATGGCAATTGGGCAGAGCCAGAGATTGTTGGACAGTTCAAATCATCATTCTTAGGAGCAATGACTAGAATTGTCTCCTGCTTGAGGTCTTGCCGCCCAGTGAGGAACCACCTCCACCGGACGGTAACCCTCACCCTCTTTTTGGACCTGAACTTACAACAGAACAGCTATACCAACAGCAGATTCACAATTGGATCGTCCAGGATGCTGCTCCTTTTGCTGGTTTCAATGGTGTCAATGCAGAGGTTGACGGACCTGCTCAAGCTGATTGGGATGATTGGCATGCCCCTCCTGCTGCTCCATTACCAGTGATTCCGCCACACTTGGTCAACTTTCAAGCTTGGCTGGCTGCACAAGGCTTAATAGTTCAGCATGGCCTCGTTCCTGAAAACAACCTCTCTAATAGTCCCACACAAGCCTGGAACGATTCATTTACTGCCCCTGATGACAGCAGCTCTGAAGACACCGCAGTGCTCATCGTGCCTGCTCTGCCTGTGCAACACTTGGATCCCCCAATGCCTACTGAGTCTCTGACAGTCACAGTAACTCTGCATAATCAAGGAATTCATTTTGGGCTCTCTACTGATGGTAACGATCTCTTATCTCTGCTGCTATCTGACCCTATCCCCAGACAGCGTTTGAACACATTCATCTTTGAGGCTCTTAGGCCACAGATCTCCACAATTGGCCCCTGGTCTAATGGCTATGGCATGAGGAACAACGCAATAGAGATCTCTATTCTTGTGTCCTCTGACAGTAATGGAGTCCACTTTGCACAACAGCCAGCATGCTCCGTGATCATTGAAGAGCTGCAGTCTGAACATGATACATCACCAGCTCCACAGCTTGACCTACCTCTGATGGATTCACAGGCACACCACCATGTTACTATTGATCTCACTGCTTTGGACTCTGCAACCACTATGCATCTGTCCTCTCATACTCTGCCTGACCAGACTGTTACCCCTTCATCTGCTGCAGATTCTGATATCCCTTCAGGCCAGGCTACTAGTTTGCCTCATGAGGGCTTGGGTCTAGCTACCGTTGATGCTATCTCTGCTCCTACGTGCCCTTTGGTGATTCGTGGCCGACGGCCCAAAGCTACTGCACCTATCATCACCACAGAAGTCCAACACAGCACCAGGAATAACAAATATAATGGCTTTTGCATAAACCAGAACTCTGACAGACGTGCAACTGCTACCAAGGTTCTCCCTAGGATCTCCTTCCATGGGCTCATCCTCCTCCTCTGTTGGCATGACAGGTACTGGCAACATAGATATACCTCCGCCTACACCCATCCCTGTGCTACAAGCTATTGGCACAAACCAGTGTGCGGTCCCAGCGGCTGAACTTACTGAAGATGCTCTCCTGGCAGCACCGGCTCCACCCTCCACTTCCAGCACTCCTTCAGATGTCCACCAAGAGGAGGAGGATGGAGTTGAAGCTACTTCTTCTTTGACTTAATATCTTCAGTCCCTAAATGACTCTTTTGCACAGCTGGAACGTTCTCTCATGCAACATACGGGGTTTGAACTCTGAACCGAAACAGCTAGCGCTTCATAATGTCGTTCTTCCTAGCGGGTGCTCTATTATATGTTTGCAAGAAACTAAAAAGACTTGTTGTCCTCGACAATTTGATCGGTTTGTGTTCGTTCCCTCTCGTGGTGCTTCTGGTGGTCTTATTACTATCTGGAAAAGTTCAATGTTCAATGGCACTGTTGTGTTCTCTGATGTTTACGCGCTCGTAGTTCACTTTTCCAGTATGCAATCAACACAGTCATGGACTCTTTCTAATATTTATGGACCTTGCACGGGGGACGATTGTGTCACGTACACTAACTGATTATATGCTCTGGATATTCCACACGCACAAGACTGGCTACTTTTGGGCAACTTCAACTATATTATAGCATCGGATAATCGTAATAAACCAGGCGGTAGCACTCAGGACATGTTCACGTTTAATGATATCATCCGCCACCAAAACCTCATTGAGCTACCTGTCAAAGGATGCACCTACACCTGGAGCAACATGCAGCTTGACCCTCTCTTAGAGCAATTGGACTGGTTCTTTACATCGATCCACTGGACAAATGCATATCCCAAAACACTAGTCAAGCCTCTTGGCAAACCCGTTTCGGATCACATCCCTTGTGTTGTCTCGATCGAGACCAAGATTCCTCGCTGCAAACTCTTCAGGTTTGAATCTTATTGGATACAACACCCTAGTTTCATGGATATTGTCAAACACACATGGGACAAACCGGTCAGATCACAAAATGCGGCCAGAATCCTTTGCCGAAAGTTCAAAGCTCTCCGACATACTCTTAAAATTTGGAGTAAATCCATCTCCCGCCTTTCCATTGCCATTAATAACTGCAACAAGGTCCTAGCCAACGTGGATGAACTGGAAAATAAAAGAACTCTATCCATTCCCGAAGCCAACTTCAGACGCATCCTTAAAAACCATTTGCTCCGGCTTCTACAATATCAGAAACAATACTGGAAAAAGCGGTGTACAATCCGTTGGGTTAGATTAGATGATGATAATACAAAGTTCTTCCAAGCAGTTGCTACCGAACATTATCGCAAAAACAACATTGCTTACTTTAATGATAGTGATGGTACCCAAGTTGATGATCACCCAAGCAAAGAAGTTCTTCTGTTTCACACTTACAAAAGTCGTCTTGGGACAATCTCACCCGCTAAAATGAAGTTTGACCTTCCATCTCTCATTCAACGTGCTGATAACCTGGATCATCTCACTGCGCCTTTCACACACGAAGAGATTGACGCAATAGTAAAATACATGCCTTCTGACCATGCTCCTGGTCCTGAAGGCTTTAGCGGGGCTTTCCTCAAAGCATGCTGGCCCATAATTAGGCAAGATTTCAATGCCCTTTGCGACCAATTCCATGATGGTGATCTAGATCTTACAAGCATCAATGATGGGCTTATCACACTCATCTCCAAGATCAACTCACCTGAAACTGTCAATGACTAACACCCAATCACCCTTCTTAACTGTTGTCTGAAGCTACTCACAAAACTCTTGGCTGACCGCCTCCAAAAGGTTATACTGCAACTCATCCATCGCAACCATTATGGATTTATCAAGGGCCGGACCATTCAAGACCGCATGGCTTGGGCATATTAATATATTCACTAGTGCCATGCATCACGAAAGCCGATCGTCCTTCTCAAGCTCGACTTTGCCAAAGCATTCAACACGATTGGCCACAGGCCGATGATTAACATAATGAGATGCATGGGCTTCAATGAGAGATGGATTAACTGAATGGAATGCATCTTCTCTTCGAGCCAATCCTCGGTCTTGCTTAATGGAGTACCTGGTCGTCAGTTTCTCTGCAAATGTGGAGTCCGCCAAGGCGACCCCCTCTCACCACTTTTGTTCGTTCTGGCGGCAGAGTTGCTACAAGCAGCAATCAATGATGCCTTTAGACGGGGTCTGCTTGATCTTCCATTCCCATGCACAAGACAGACAGACTACCCGGTCATTCAATATGCCGATGACACGATCATGACCTTGCCAGCCTCCCCTCAACAAGCCACCCTAATCAAGCAGATCCTGTCCGACTATGCTTCCTCTGTTGGGCTCAAGATCAACTTTCATAAGTCCACTTTGATTCCCATCAACCTTGACTCAGTGGCGGCAATTGGTCTGGCTCAAACCTTAAGATGCAACATTAGCTCTATGCCTTTCACATACTTGGGTCTACCCATGGCCATCTCCAAACCCACGGTTGACGATCTTATGCCACTTGTCTGCAACGCCGAACGACGCCTCACGGCCACCATCTCCATGATGTCATATGGAGGCAAACTATCCTGGTTGAATGCTTTGGTTACCTCTTTACTCATCTACGCCTTGTGTACACTTAAGATACACCATAAGATCTTGGAGATGCTTGACAAAATCAGACGTAGATGCCTGTGGACGAAGAAAACCAAGCAAGGAGACAAGTGCAACTCGCTGGCAGCTTGGGCTTTGGTTTGCAGACCTAAAAAACAAGGCGGCCTCGGAGTGATCAATCTTTCCACCCAAAACGAACCTCTGCTCCTAAAATTCTTACACAAATTTTACAACAAGAAAGATGTCCCATGGATACAGCTTATTTGGGACACTTATTACTCCGACAAGATCCCACATGCATCTGACGCAGTGGCGTCCTTCTGGTGGTGTGACGTTCTCAAGCTTACTCCTAAATTCAGGGGGGTGAGTCGTGTCCAGGTGATCAATGGCACGATTGCTCTTGCATGGAAAGATTTATGGCTGGATGAGACCCTGGAAACTTCCCATCCTAGAGCGTTTTCTTACGCTTTGCATGAAGATGTCTTTGTGAAAAACTTACTAGAAAGCACATCACTGCATGCAACCTTTCATCTCCCGCTCTCGCCGGAGGCATTCGAAGAGGTGCGTGAAATCCAAATGATTGCGAGATTGCAACCCTCAACAACCAACAATGACATATGGCACTATATTTTGGGTAAATCTGACTTCAAAGTAGCTGACTACTACAAGTTCTGTTTTCGGGAGATGCAAACACACCGCTTGTTCCGACTACTATGGAGCTCAAAGTGCACCATGAAGATTAAAGTCTTCGGTTGGTTACTTCTGTATGACAGGCTAAACACTCACAATATGCTCAAACGAAGACACCATAAAATCGGGGATGATCTTGACTGCCTACTTTGCGGACAAAACATTGAGGAAACGGTGGACCATATGATTTTCACTTGCCCATTTAGTCGCACCTGTTGGAGAAAACTTGATATTGACTGGCAAGCTTTGCCCTCGCGCCTTGACATGGTCCCCAGTGCCAAAGACACCTCCCGCAAACCCCTCTTTGTGGAAATCTTCTTCACAGCCGCTTGGAGTCCCTGGAAAGAAAGGAATAACAAACATTTCAGAGGGGTGACGCCCTCCCAAACAAGCTGGTTGGAAAGGTTCTTGGGAGACTTCGATCTCTTGCGTTATATGGTTCGTGAGGAGCAGGTTGGCACTATTGCCACCATTTGTAACAACCTCGTTTGAGGCAACACTATCCCATCTTTCCACCCTTGTAGATTAGCTTTTAGCAAACTGTCTGCCCCCCCCCCCCAACATACACCTACTGTGTTGGGGGGAGAGATACAAACTTGTAACATATGTAACACCCCTTGATCGTTGAATATATACAAAAAATAGTAAGAGCCTCTCCTACTGTCTTCCCCATCAAAAAAACTGAGGAACGTTTAAAAGAGTTCTTCACTATAGGATTTCTGCCAGCGAAAACCATCATGTCTTACCGTGCCCCTGACCCGGAAGAAGAACGGCCCAATCCAAGAGATGGTGAGGTGATCGTTTTTACTGACCACATGAACCGTGGCTTCTCACCTCCCGGCTCAAAGTTCTTGAGAGAGGTCCTCCACTTTTTCAAGCTGCACCCTCAAGATATAGGGCCCAACTCCATATCTAACATTTGTAACTTCCAAGTGCTCTGTGAGGTATATCTTCAACAAGAGCCGGCCGTGGATTTGTTTTGAGAGTACTTTTATCTAAACTGTCAGAATGAGTGCACCAACTGTCTTAGCTTAGAGCTAGGAGGCATATCAATTCAGTGCCGACAGAGTGTCGTCTTCCCCCTCATTGTCTTACCAAGTCACCCAAAGGACCGGAACTAGACTTGGTTCTACTGCCAGGACACTTCACCAGCAAACGAGAAGCCACTGCCGGTTTATCGCCCTGATCGTCTTGACGCCAAGTTCGCGCTTCCTGATAAGCTTACCGTTGCCGAACGCAAGAGGCTGATACCATCTATCAAAATGATCAATGCCATGTTGGGGAACGAGTTAACTGGAGTTGATCTGACCCGCTGTTGGATCTCATGGCAGGTCATCCCTTTGAGCCGCCGGTCAAAGCTGATGTATGAGTACGGCAGAGGCCCGGATGACTCTCTTCGTCACAGCCCCGTTCAATTGACAGAAGAAGATATTGTCTCAACGTCAACTCTTCTGGTGAACGGGAAATACGAAGATTGTAGTGTCATCGGGTTAAACCCCTTCTGCCAGCTTAACCCGTTGCCAGAAGTAAGGATGTCATTATTTCTCTCCTTTGTATTTTCCCAGCCGTATTGTTTTAATACTTGCCTGACTCTTTATCTTGTTTTTACCTGTCTGCGGGCCAACTCTGACTTCTGCAAAGTTAAGCATGACCACGAGGCTGCCAAGAAAGCGAAAGTCGCCGCCATAAACGCCAAGAAAATGACCCGGAGGACGAAAAATAAGAAGAAGAGCACTGCTGAAGATTTGGAGGTAGCCCTTTATTCCCTTGGCCAATTTTTTAACAATCTTATTGACACTGATCATTACCAGGATGACACTGGGCCAGTCAGGCTGTGGAAGCAGAGGTAACTATCATTTCCTCCAACTCAGAGCCCTTGCCAAGACAAAAAGTTCGACGAGTTATCCGTAAAGTAAGGTTTTGTAACCCTTTAGCTCACTTGCATCCCAACTTTCGTTTGAAAAAGCAACAACATGAAAGCCGTCGTCAAGCTTGGACTGAAGATGAGTCGGCTGTCGTTCCTCAACAAACTCCTCAGAAGCGTCCGAATGAGGTTTGCTGCTATCTTTAACTCTTTTTAATGGATCCTTCCCCTTGTATTACTTTTAACTCTATTTTACCCTTTCAGGAGGTGTCTCGCTCTTCTGGCGTTTCATCACAGACGCAATTTCCGGCCTTCAAGACTGCCCCTGGGTAATGAAAAATCCTCATATTTTCTGGGTTGTTGAAATTGTATCTTTATACTGATGATCTTGCAGTATTTTTCTTAGTGGCCAAGCTAAATCCAAGAAAACGAAGGTAGCTAAACCGGTGGAAGACCCGTCAGTGCTTGTATCTGACCTGGCCAGGCCATCTTCTCCATTAAACGACGCTCCAGCAGACCCGCCTATTGATGTAGAAGCAAATCCTCCTGAGCCATCGTTTGATGAGACCACTGTGAACCCTTCTACAACTGGACCATCAAACTCAGCCAACCCGCCATCACCGTCCGCACAAGATGTTCAGATCACCGGGAGCCGCTTTATTGAACTAGGGAATCCAACCGTGCTGGCTCGGTGTACCGTGAAACAAGAGGCTTTGGAGAGGCAGAAAGTTCTCTTTGACGTTGCCAACTATGACCATCTAAATGCCAATGATATTTTATCCGGCTATCTTAGCCATGTACACTCTAGTCACGACTCTGTGATTGAAATGGTCAAACAGCTGCAGTTGAAATACGAGGGACATTCTTCCGGCTTATCTATATTCCCTCAGCCCCCAAGTCTTTAGATTATGAGAGAACCGGAATGACCTGTAGACTTTAAGATATAGGCCGAGACCTTTACCTTTGGAACTTTTCTTGAATTCAATAGAACAAAGCTTCACTTGTAGTCCCCAAGGGCCGGTTCATTTTGATCATAAATGAGTCGGTACTTTAAATTGTTTGGTGTCGTATTCAAAGGACTTAATACTCCATCTTAACCTTGAGAAACTTGCTGAATTGCATACATTAGCCCCCAAGTGCCAAGTGATGTTACTTTGTAAGGTACGTGGGACTTAAAGTATGTCTTTAGAGTCACAAAAATTTGATTTGGCATACTAGCCCCCAAGTGTCAAGTGGTTTTTTGTGAAGTACTTTAGACTTGAATCTTGATTTTTGAACTTGAAAACAAAATCTTGACTGATCTGAATGTTTTGCAGAATGCCCTATCTGAATTGAACTCGCAATTGACTGATGCGAAGACCCAACTAGCGATTCAGGAGGCAGAAATCAAATCTGCTAACTCCAAACTGCAAATAACTCTCTCTGCGACGGAAAGTTTAAAGACCAGCTTCACTGCCAAGAAGAAAACTTGGGAAGAGGAAAAAATGCTTCTGACCCAACGTGCTGAGGAGGCCAAAACAGCCCTTGAAGAGATTTCAGCAGAGCTGAACGGTTTAAAGGGACGGGTGTCTCAAATGGTAGCTGGCATCTTTGGTAAGTCGTCCGACTTTAATTTTGTGTGCCTTTTGCTAATCCAGAGTATAAGCCGCCAGCTAACTTTGTGTATGAAATATGTGCAGGCCCTCGAAGCAAAAATCTGAGCCAAGACCCTTTGATTAAACTGAAGGCAGTGTATACTTGGGTAGAACAACTATATATTGGCGCACAGCGGGCTCTTGCCGCCATCTCTCCTGCCAATCAAGGACCCAACCGGCTCAGCGACGTCCTGAAGAAGCTGTCAATCCTGCCTGCCAGGTTTCAAGAAGTGAAACGCTCCTACGCGCGAGCCGGAGCTTTGACTGCCCTGAGCCACTCCAAGGCTTGGGTGCCAGACCTAGACCCAGCGGACGTGACTAGAGGCTATCCCACCGTGAAGGAAGACGAATCTCCCTTTGAGCGGGATGACTTCATGGCTTGCGTGCGAGGAGTCCGGCCTCAGGCAACTACCCTTGGAGATGATACCAATATTGACAAATATCAGCCGGGTTTTGATAGTGAGAATAAGAAGATGGCCACTCCCCCATACAAGGTAACAGATTTGACCCTACCAGTAAGAGAAGACACATTTGCCCCGGAAGTTGACCCGGTCGGCCTGATCAACGACGAAGCCGAATTTGTCGCCGTGAATGACTTTGATTGGTCAAAACCCAACTTCCAGCCAACCGAAGGTGGTGAACCGGCAAGGGAGGAATAATGATCATCTTCGTGGTCTTATAAAGCCTTGTAATAGCTTAGCAGTGAAAACACTTTATGCTTTGCTTATGCCATCGCGCATAAAACACTTCTATGTGATTCTGTGTTTCCTGATGCCAATGTATGCATCATATTTAATGTTTGTTTCTGCAATATTTGAACTCTATTCCTGTAGATACAAAGAAAAGACTAGCTTGGCGGCTTAGAACCAAATGGGTTAAAACACCTGGTTTATAGCCAATATGTTTACCACAGTAGGAACTAGAAACAGATAAAAACAAAGGACAAGGGCTGAGACTAACTCTTTTAGTTAATGCAGCAGGTAATTGCGTATAAGTAATAACCATACCTTGTATCTTTTGATCCTTAGACCGCCGGCTTGAATAACCCGGGTGATGAAATTGATAATTCAAACTTTATGAGAAGTCAATGCTTTTGAATACTCAATGACCATTATACCTTGATAGCTGTGTTGTCAAATAGCTGAGCCGGTGAAGAAGACCAGGCTAATTATTTGTAATATGGAGACAACAAAAACTCAAAGGCAAACAACAGATAATGAGCATAATTTAACCTTGTATTCAAAAGGTTGGGGGCTTCTGATTTGAATACGATCCGTAAACCAGACCAAAGGGGTTAAGCTAAGGTTCGAATATGACCATATAGCCCCCAGTGGTTTTGTCGTTGCACCGATCAAGAGGGTACCGACAGCTATGTTCTCTTTGGTTCGAATACGACCTATGTTTGAATAGGAAGCCCCCAAATGACCTTGAGAGGTTTTTAACGACCCTGATTTGAATACGATCCATGTCGGACCCAAAAGGGGTTAAGCTATGATTCGGATACGTCAAGAAGCCCCCAAGTGAGTTTGGCCTTGAGCCGATCAAGAGGGTTACAACAGCTATGTTCTCTTTGGTTCGAATACGACCTATGTTTGAATAGGAAGCCCCCAAGTGACCATCAAATTTGCAGCTAGATTCAGATACAATCATAAGCCGGACCAAAAAAGGTGAAACTTGATTCAAATATGATCAGCCCCTTAATAGTTTTTGAAAATAAGAAATAACACAGATGCATAATCTTTGAAAAGAAAAGAGACCGATGGTCTCTTTATTACTTGGTATATACAATGTGAAAGTATGTACATGATGAGAGCCGGTGGATCAGGTGTAGTATGGCCGAAGTTGAGCAATGTTCCACGGCCGGCGGGTCTCCTCCTCCGACTTACGTGAGTCTTTGTGCTCTCGAACGTCAATGAGGTAATATCACCCGTTGTTTAAGTTCTTACTGACCACAAAGGGTCCTTCCCAAGGCGGGGATAACTTGTGTGCATCTGATAGATCCTGGATGAGCCGGAGCACCAGGTCGCCTTCCTGAAAAGTCCTGGAATTAACCCGGCGGCTGTGATAAAGGCGTAGGTCCTGTTGATAAATTGCTGACCGGGCCGCTGCTAAGTCTCTTTCTTCATCCAACAAGTCAAGTGCATCCTGTCTGGCTTGTTCATTATTAGCTTCCACATAAGCCGCCACACGGGGCAAGTCATGACGGATGTCACTAGGCAACACTGCTTCTGCTCCATAAACCATGAAGAAAGGTGTGTAACCTATCGACCTATTAGGTGTGGTGTTGATACTCCACAACACCGAGGGCAATTCCTCTACCCAACAACCCGGCGTTCGCTGTAAGGGAACAATAAGCCAGGGTTTGAGACCTTTCAAAATTTCCTGATTTGCTCTCTCAGCTTGACCATTGGATTGACGATGAGCTACAGAAGAAACATCAAGCCGGATGTGCTCACGTTGACAAAACTCCTCCATAGCCCCTTGGGATAGATTAGTGCCATTGTCAGTGATAATGTTGTGTGGAAAACCAAAATGGAAGATCACCTTTTTCATGAACTAAACCGCCGTGGCCGTGTCACACTTACTCACTGGCTCCACCTCAACCCACTTAGTGAATTTATCGACTGCCATCAAGAGATGTCTCTTTTTATCCTTAGACCTTTTGAAAGGTCCCACCATGTCAAGCCCCCAGACCGCAAACGGCCAAGTGATTGGAATCGTCCGGAGCTCCTGAGCCGGCACATGCGCCCGTTGTGCAAACTTTTGACATCCATCACATCTGCTGACCAGATCTTCTGCATCAGCGTGAGCCGTCAACCAGTAAAAACCGTGATGAAAAGCCTTGGCCACCAGAGATTTTGACCCGGCGTGATGACCACAATCACCTTCATGGGTCTCACGAAGTATTTCTAGACCTTCTTCGGGGGAAACACACCGCTGAAATGCTCCAGAGACACTGCGATGGTATAATTCTCCATCCGAAATTGTCATTGACTTAGACCGCCGGGTTATCTGTCGAGCCAGGGTCTCATCCGCTGGCAACTCTCCCGGGTCATGTAAGCCAAGAACGGTACTGTCCAATCTGGGATGACATGAAGAGCCGCCACCAACTGTGCCTCCGGGTCAGGAACAAGTAAATCTTCTTCTGTGGGCAACTTGATAGACGGGTTATGTAAAACATCCAAAAAGGTGTTAGTTGGTATAGGCTTACGGATGAGACCCCAACCGGCTTAAAGCATCAGCCGCTTTGTTCTGTCGATGGTCAATGTGCTCCACCTGATAACCTTTAAAATGCCCTGCAACAGCATCAACCTCCCGGCGATAAGCCGCCATGAGAGGGTCCGTGGAATCCCACTTGCGTGATACCTGTTGAGCCACTAGATCTGAGTCGCCAAGACATCTGACCCGGCTCAAACTCATCTCCTTTGCCACTCGAAGACCATGGAGCAAGGCTTCATACTCTGCTGCATTGTTAGTGCAAGGAAACATCAACCATAACACATAACAAAATTTGTCACCTCGCGGAGAGGTTAACACAACTCCAGCCCCCAAGCCTTCCAACTGTCTAGACCCATCAAAATGAATAGTCCAATACGTGTTGTCTGGTTTCTCTTCTGGCATCTGCATCTCTTTCCAGTCATTAATGAAGTCAACCAATGCTTGAGATTTAATCTCGGTACGTGGCACATACTTCAACCCATGGGACCTAAGCTCAATTGCCCACTTGGCGACTCGCCTAGTGGCTTCTCTGTTTTGAATGATGCCTCCCAAAGGTGCAGAGCTAACCATGGTGATCGGATGTCCCTGAAAATAATGCTTAAGCTTCCGGCTTGCCATGAACACCCCATATACGAGCTTCTTCCAATGTGGATATCGTTGCTTGGATTCAATTAACACCTCACTGATGTAGTAAACCGGCCGTTGAACCGGATGCTCTTTGCCAGCCTCCTTGCGCTCCACCACAATAGCCACACTAACAGCTCGTGTGTTACCGGCCACGTATAACAGCAGCGGCTCTTTCTCAACTGGAGCAGCCAGGACCGGCGGCTCAGCAAGCTGTGTCTTCAAATCTTCAAAAGAAGAGTTTGCAACATCGCACCAAACAAAACCATCTGTTTTCTTCATCATCTAATACAGAGGCATTGCCTTCTCCCGTAATCGGCTTATGAACCGGCTCAAAGCAGCAACACGGCCCGCCAGTCGTTGAACGTCATTGATGCATGTTGGTTTGGCCAGGGATGTAATTGCCTTGGTTTTCTCCGGGTTATCCTCAATACCTCGGTATACACCAAAAAACCCAAGAGTTTGCCGGCTAGGACTCCAAAAACACACTTGGCCGGGTTAAGCATCATTTTGTAGAACCGGAGATTATCAAAAGTCTCTTTCAGATCTGTGACCAAGGTTTCCTCTTTCCTGGATTTTACCACTATATCATGCACATAAGCATGAACATTACGCCCAATTTGATCGTGAAGACAATTCTGCACACACCGTTGGTAAGTTGCCTGGGCACTCTTAAGCCCAAAAGGCATAGACACATAGTAGAAAGCTCCAAAAGGAGTGATAAAAGTCGTCTTCTCCTGATCCTTGACTGCCATCTTGATGTGATGATAACCGGAATAAGCATCCAAGAAACTCAAACATGCGCAACCCGCCGTAGCATCAATGATCTGATCTAAACGGGGGAAGGCAAAAGGATCAGCCGGACAAGCCTTGTTCAGATCAGTGTAATCTACACATATACGCCAGGTGCTATTCTTTTTTAGTACAAGCACCAGGTTGGCTAACCACTCTGGGTGAAAGACTTCTACAATGAACCCAGCTGCCAAAAGCCGGGCCACCTCTTCTCTGATGGCCTTGCGCCTTTATTCATTGAACCGTCAGAGAAATTGTCTGACAGGTTTAAACTTTGGATCAATATTGAGAGTGTGCTCAGCGAGTTCCCTCGGGACACCCGGCATGTCTGAAGGTTTCTATGCGAAGATGTCCCGGTTCTCACGGATGAACTCGATGAGCGCAATTTCCTATTTTGGATCCAAGTTAGCACTGATGATGAACTGCTTGGATGAGTCGCCAGGCACAAAGTCAACCATCTTGGTGTCATCAGCTGATTTGAACTTCAACATCGGCTCATGCTCTGTTGTTGGTTTCTTTAATGACGTCATGTCTGCCGGGTCAACATTATCTTTATAAAATTTTAACTCCTCTGTTGCACAGACAGATTCAACATAGGCAGCATTACCTTCTTCACACCCCAAAGCTATTTTCCGGTTCCCATGAACTGTAATGGTGCCCTTATAACCCGGCATCTTAAGGTGTAGATACACATAACATGGCCGAGCCATGAATCTGGCATAAGCCGGCCGTCCAAACAAAGCATGATACGGGCTTTTGATCTTAACCACCTCAAAGGTTAATTTTTCTGCTCTGGAGTCATACTCATCTCGAAAGGCTACGTCCAGTTCAATCTTACCCACTAGGTGTGCCGACTTGCCAGGAACCACACCGTGAAAAACAGTGTTGGATTGTTTAAGACTCTTATCAGTCAATCCCATCCGGCGAAACGTCTCATAGTAGAGGATGTTGATGCTGCTGCCCCCATCCATGAGTACTTTAGTGAATTTGTATCCACCAACCTGAGGTGCCACCACCAAAACCGTCGGAGCCCAATCGGATTCGCTAGGAACGGGCACAGGCGGTTCGGAGTCCGTGGCCGGCTCTCGTGCAGAGTAAGGTCGATGTTCGGCTCGATCGCCGATGAGGGTAAGGCCTCCGTGGCGGGGTCCATCCACCCATCCATGGACGGCGCAACTGGCTCCGAATTGAGGGTCGGAGCGGCTGCCGTTGCGATCTCCTGAACACTGTCGGATGGTAGAGCTAAATGGTACTCACCATGACCGCGTGACGCACAAGGCAGAGGCTCGAATCCGTCGAAGAACAAGTCTCCGCGGATATCGGCCGTGTAGTTTAAGCTTCCAAACCTGACCTGATGGCCAGGGATGTAGCTTTCAATCTGCTCCAGATGGCAAGTGAATTGGCCCGCGGTGCAAAGCCGCCGGATACAAAAATCTGTCCGGGGAGAAATTTCTCACCCTGTACTGCATCGCTAACGATGGTAGAAGGAGCCATCAAGCCTCACGGTGACGACACAGAGGAACTCTGAATGAAAGCACCAATGTCGGTGTCAAAACGGGCGAATCTCGGGTAGGGGGTCCTGAGCTGTGCGTCTAGGCGGATGGTAACAGGAGGCAGGGGACACGAAGTTTTACCCAGGTTCGGGCCCTCTTGATGGAGGTAAAACCCTACGTCCTGCTCGATTAATATTGATGATATGGGTAGTACAAGAGTAGATGTACCACGAGATCAGAGAGGCTAAACCCTAGAAGCTAGCCTATGGTATGATTGTCTGTTGTCCTACGGACTAAAACCCTCAGGTTTATATAGACACCGGAGAGGGCTAGGGTTACACAAGGTCGTATACAAAGGAGAATATATGCATATCCGTATTGCCTAGCTTGCCTTCCACGCCAAGTAGAGTCCCATCCGGACACGAGACGAAGTCTTTAATCTTGTATCTTCGTAGTCTAATAGTCCGGCCAAAGAATATAGTCCGGCTGTCCGGAGACCCCCTAATCCAGGACTCCCTCAGTAGCCCTTGAACCAAGCTTCAATGACGATGAGTCCGGCGCGCAGTATTGTCTTCGGCATTGCAAGGCGGGTTCCTCCTCCGAATACATCACAGAAGAATTTGAATACAAGGATAGTGTCCGACCCTGCAAAATAAGTTCCACATACCACCGTAGAGAGAATAATACTTCCACAAATCTAATCTGCTGAAACGTCTTTGAAACACGACATTATGTCATGGCCCGATGATTATTTGAACCGTTTCCTTTAACTAGCCCCGCACATAACGCGAGGCAGTTTTTTGACATGTCTTGTCAAAGCAGAGATCGTGTCCCCTTATCACGGGATTCTCATCAATACGGGCGTGGGTAACCCAATCGCGCCATCGATTATGGCGCTTGGGGGATAAGCGAGTTTTACCAGGCTAGTGGGGCGCATAGTTTCGGCCGCCCATATAAACGGACAAGGATTCACCTTTTCATCCACGCCTTCTTCCTCCTTTGCTCATCCACTTTCGCACACTTGACCTCCAGCGCCCAAGTCCGCATTTCCCACCTCAACCTTCTCCAATCATGTCCGGAGCAGGAGGCAGGTGGATGGTCTCCTCCGTCACGGAGGGACACATCAAGAAGCTGAGGAGAGCTAGATATTTGCCCAACGACATCACGCACCGGCTCCTAGATGAGGGGCAGCTCATCCCCACCCCCAGGCCCCATGAGAGGTTAGTGTTCCTTACCCACTTCCTCCGCGGACTGGGATTCCCTCTCCACCCATTCGTCCGGGGGCTCATGTTCTACTACGGCCTGGATTTCCACGATCTGGCCCCGAACTTCATCCTCAACATCTCGGCGTTTATCGTCGTTTGCGAGGCCTTCCTCCGCATCAAGCCCCACTTCGGCTTATGGCTGAAGACCTTCAATGTCAAGCCAAAGGTAGTGAGCGGCCGCCAGGCGAAGTGCGGAGGTGCCATGGTGGGCAAGATGCCCAATGTCACATGGCTCGAGGTCTCCTTCGTGGAGACCATAAAGGGGTGGCAATCGGGGTGGTTCTACATCACTGAGCCGCGCGACCCTAAATGGGCAGCGGCCCCCGAGTTCCGATCTAGCTTCCCCACGCGGCTCACCTCCTGGCAAGACAAGGTCCTGTCCTGGGGTAGTTCGGGAGAGCTGACCAGACTCCAAACGTGTATTCAAAACATGGTGAACAAGAAGCTCAAACTTGTCAACGTGGTCCAGGTCATGATCATCCGCCGGATCCTCCCGTGCCAACAATGGGCTTTCAACTTGTGGGAGTTCGACCCGGCCCAGCACCGAACTCTGAACATGCTCTTCGACACAACTCACGAAGATGCCTGGAAGGTGCTGTTCAAGAGCGCCGAGGTTCCCCTCCCACTACCGAGGACTGCGGATTCTGCGCGAAGCGCCAAGCCTGCGCGGTAAGCTGTTTTACCTCTCACAGGATACTTATTTTCCATAGTTTGACTTTATGCGGGATCTAAGCTCCCGTACCTTTGACAGGACTGGCAGGAGACGGCCGGACAGATCGACTATCCGGCTCCTTTGCCTGAAGGCCCAGCAGACGCTTTCCTGGCGAAGATGCTGACTCCGGCTCCTTATACGGTGCCGGAGAAGACCAAGAAGGCCAAGGGAACCCGAAAGAGTTCCCGACGCCAGGCGTCATCGGACTCACCGTCTGATGACTCTACAGCACACTACTCCCCCGAAGATGAGGAGGAAGAAGAAGATGCTCCCCCTCCAGGCGGGGGAGACAAGAAAAGGAAGGCCGCCCCAACTGGGGGGCCGAAGGGTCCAAGAAAGGAAGGACTCTCCTTCCGGACAGCTCCACCGCCGCCGAAGGCGAAGACGGGTGGTTGCCCAGGGCCAAGCCCCTCGGGAGGTCGTAAGTATTCGGATACTAGAGTAACTCATAGCATTTCTTTGTCGCACTACTTTCCCTAACACCGAATATGATTATGCAGGCCGCCACGAGCCCGTATCGATGTATCGTCGGATGGCTCCCTGGGCTCGTCGGATATGGATAGCGATCCACTTCCGACCGCCACCTCCCCTTGCCCTGCGGACGACGCCGAGGTGTTGTCTCAAGAGGCACCGGGTCAAGGGGAGATAGTCCCGGAGGCACCTCAAGGCGACCTTCCGGACTCCAGGAGCCGAGGGGACAAGGCCCCTGAGGGCCCCGAGTTCGGCCCTCAGCCGAACACCGCGCCGGAACCTCCAGTGGTTCCGGACTCGGGCAGGCGGCCTCCTTCTAAGAGGGGCGAGACGCCTGTGCCGGTGACCTCTATCCATCCAGAGGCGCCGGACAATCTGCTGGAAGCGCTTCGCAGCGCTTCCATCGACGAGGAGCACCGTACTATTATGAGTGCGGTGGTCCAGAAGGTTCAGTCCGCCAAGAGCGGATTGACTGAAGCCTGTGCCAGCCTTCTAACAGGATTTGACGTAAGTGTTTAGAATATAGGAAAAATATTACCGCATAGACAGTAGCCCCTGATGCTCTATTCGGTGTTCACAAAGAAAAGCCGAACAGAGGATCAAACAACATCGCAGGAGTCTAATATAAGTATGTCAATATGCATATCCAGGCTTGGCTGCTGGCATCTGCCGCACTCACTGCGGAGGTCGCCGCACTGAAGCTGGACCTTAAAGTGTCCAAGGACAAGCTCGGCCTTGCCAAGAGGCAGCTCAAGGAGAACAAAGGTAAGTAATACCTAGTGTATGGATATGTATAAAAAGAATGTGATTGCGAAATGACAGGATCATCATGAATTTGCCAGGGGCCACGACCGAAGTGGCGACCCTAAGGCAAGCGCTGTCCGAGGCCGAAGATAAAGCGGCCAAGGAGCGAACCGAGCGGGAAAGGCAAGGGGCTCGGGTGGGCAAGGTGCAGCAAGAGCTCCAGGCTCTCGTGATGAAGCACGAGGCGTTGGAGCTTGACTCGAAGACGCGAGAGTCTGAGCTTGCCGCGGCCCTCGAGAGCGCAAAAAGTGCAACGGCCGAAGCCCAAAAGGCCCTCCAGGAGATTGACGTGATGAAGAAAATAGTGGCGGGTAAGGCATTCTATATGCAAAGCAAGCATGTGAAAGTAAATTACCTATTACTTACCCGAATCCATAGCTCTCCAGGAGCATTCGAAGATTTGCCCCGCAGCGTGTTGGATGTCGCAAGGTTTTACCAGGACGAGGAGGGAAGCTCAACGAAGAAGTTGTTTCGGTCTCAGTATACTAGGACCGAACACCCGGTGCCTAAGAGCGACTAGCTGAAGCAGCTAGTCGAGCTACACAAAGCGGCCGAACAGGCCATGAAGGGCTTTATAGTCCGGCTGTGGCCTGGCGACGCCCTTCCAAACAGCTACTTCAGCCTGGTGAGGCGGCTTGTGGACGCCTGCCCACGGCTGGAGGTCGTCAAGCGGTCTGTCTGCATCGAAGGTGCACGCCGGGCTTTCGCCCGCGTGAAGGTGCAATGGGCCAAGCTAGACGCCGTGAAGCTGATCAAGGAGGGACCGCCGCAGGGCAAGGAGCATCGCACCCCCAAAATTTATTATGAGGGTGTCCTGAAGGGTGCCCGTCTTGTAGCGGACGAATGTTCAAAGGATGTAATATTTGAGTAAACTTGCTCGTGTGATCCTGTATGATGAAAACTTGTTTCATATGCGCCATGCAACGCTTGTTTGAATTTAAAATAGTACCTTCTGTTTGGCTGTTTATCCAATCTAAGAGATGGCTAGTCCTCGGCTCCTGCCCCCATGCCGCGAGTGCTGGGGTGTTCGGGATAAACATGAGCACTATTGTTCCCATTGTTGGGTCCTTCGAGGGAGGTGCTCAGCACAGCGAACAAGGCAACCAGACTAATAATGCTTTATCACTGTCACTTAGCCATAGAATTCTATAATTTTAAATTTCGGTGAAGCCCTGGTATTCGGAAGGCCGAATTCGGGGCGCGATACATGCCTTTAAGCCGGACAGGACCGGCTCCTCACTCTAAGCATCATAAGTCTTTAGGGACTCGAAACCTTGCCGAACAGCGACCAATCTCTCGCCTTATCATGACAGTCAGTTTTAGCTTTCTCTACTGAGGTGCTTAGCCAAGCATAACAGTGGCACAATCGCAGTAGTTCTCCTAGCGCTACCTTAGCCGATAGAGTGGAACGTAAGTTACCAAAACATAGGAGCCGGGAAAACCCAACATTTGACCAAAGACATGATTCGGAGCTGATGCATATAATGCTATAAGTTCGGCGTGCCGCACTTGTGAAAGTGTTCGGACTTCTCACACCATATTGTGGGGTACTTAAGCCCCTAGTGTGTTGGCCGTACCAAAGTGTACGGTTGCAGGGCGTCATGAATGAACACATATATATATAACAAGAATGCAATAATAGTTGCAATATTATGCGTTGTTTATTCAAAGAGGTGTGTTAAAGCAGAATGATACAGATAGTGCGATAAGCCAAAAGTAGGACTATGTCCCTTCCAAGGGCAAGCTGAGGAATAGTATTAAAGCAAATATTTCACTTGTTATCGTAATCCACCTGGGAGTTCCGTGGTGTGACGTAGCTTTCTGCCTCTCTTGGTTGCTGCATCATGTGTTCGGCAATCATGCAGTTTAGGCCGCGTCTTGGAGCGTGTCGTAGTTGTTCCCCCCTCCTCACCTGTGCCCATGGTATTTTTAATGCATAATTATGTACGCGTGGCACGAATTTCGCCGTTTGGCTTGGGCCAGGGTGGGGGCCGCATTTCTACGCGAGCTCTGACCGTGCCAGGCGGTCTAGTTGCCAATTACTCCGAGCGCGTTTGAAGGTGTCCGGGTCTTGAAACGCCGAACTGGTGGATTGCCTTGAGAGGCTGCTTTGCGCATCTGCTACGAGGGCCGTAGTGTGCTCCTCCGTGCGGAGAGAGCGCCCTATGTTTCTGTTAACTGTGATGACCCCCCGAGGTCCTGGCATCTTGAGCTTGAGGTATGCATAATGCGGTACCACATTGAATCTCGAAAATGCGGTTCGCCCGAGTAGTGCATGATAGCCACTGCGGAACGGTACTATATCGAAGATTAATTCTTCACTTCGAAAGTTATCCGGGGATCCAAAGACCACTTCCAGTGTAATTGAGCCTGTGCAATGGGCCTCTACACCGGGAATGACGCCTTTAAAGGTCATTTTTGTGGGTTTGATCCTTGAGGGGTCTATACCCATTTTGCACACTGTGTCCTGGTAAAGCAAGTTCAGGCTGCTGCCGCCATCCATAAGGACTCAAGTGAGGTGAAATCCGTCAATGATTGGGTCTAAGACAAGTGCGGCGAATCCGTCATGACGGATACTAGTGGGGTGGTCCCTGCGATCGAAGGTGATCGGGCAGGAGGACCATGGGTTGAACTTTGGGGCGACTGGCTCCAATGCATATACGTCCCTGAGCGCACGCTTCCGCTCCCTCTTGGGGATGTGGGTTGCGTATATCATGTTCACCATCCGCACTTGTGGGGGGAACCTCTTCTATCCTCCGGTGTTCAGCTGCCGGGGATCCTCTTCGTCATCGCTGTGTGATCCCTTATCTTTATCTTCGGCAATTAAATTGTCGGCCTGCTTGAACACCCAGCATTCCCTGTTGGTGTGGTTGGCTAGCTTGTCAGGGGTACCGTGTATTTGACACGAGCGATCCAGTATGCGGTCCAAACTGGACGGTCCCAGAGTGCTTCTTTTAAATGGCTTTTTCCACTAACCAGGTTTAGAGCCTTTGAATCCGGCATTGACTGCCGTATCCTCAGTATTATCGCTGTTAATGCGGCGCTTATGTTTGTTGCGACGTGACCTGCTATTGCCGTCCTTGGTATCCAAAGTACCATGGTTTTTTGATATGTTGTTACTGCGAGCCAGCCAGCTATCTTCTCCCACACAAAAGCGGGTCATGAGTGTCGTGAGGGCTGCCATAGATTTCGGCTTTTCCTGTCCAAGGTGCCGGGCAAGCCACTCGTCGTGGATATTATGCTTGAAGGCTGCTAGGGCCTCTGCATCCGGATAGTCAATGATTTGATTTTTCTTTGTTAGGAACCGTGTCCAGAATTGCCTGGCCGATTCTTCTGGCTGCTGAACTATGTGGCTCAAGTCATCGGCGTCTGGTGGTCGCGCATAAGTGCCCTGAAAGTTGTCGAGAAATGCGGCTTCCAGATCTTCCCAACAGCTAGTGGACTCTGCTGGCAAGTTGTTAAGCCAATGCCGCACTAGTCCTTTGAGCTTTAGTGGGAGGTATTTGATGGCATGTAAGTCATCGCCGCAGGCCATGTGGATGTGGAGGAGGAAATCCTCGATCCATACCGCATGATCTGTTGTGCTGTCGTATGATTCAATATTTACGGGTTTGGAACCCTCTAGGATTTGATGATCCATTACTCCGTCTGTGAAGCATATTGGGTGTGTGGCGCCTCTGTATTGGGCTATATCACGACGTAGCTCGAATGGGTCTTGCCCGCTGTGTTCGGCCCGGCCGGATTAACTTTTGCTGTATCCGGCATGACGTTTATCGTCTCGCATAGTGGCGCGCCCTCGTGATCCGTAGATCGATCTTGCATGTTTTGCTTTGTCCTCCAATACATCTCGCAGGTCTGGCGTATTTCCCCATGCCTTTTTATTTGAATGGCATCGGGGTGTAGGCTGAGTTTTTGGCTGGGATGCCTCTCTATCGCGGCCACGAGGTGGCCGATCTGCCGCGTCATACGCTTCTTCCTCCAGTCGGGGTAGCAACCTGCATTTTGGGTAACTCTTGGAGGGGCGCTCGGGTTTATATTCCTCGGCCGCGAGGACTTCAGTCCATCTGTCAGCTAGCAGATCTTGATCAGCTTGAAGCTGTTGCTGTTTTTTCTTAAGGCTATTTGCCGTGGCTATAAGCCGGCGCTTGAAGCGCTCTTGTTCGATGGGATCCTCGGGCACGGCGAATTAGTCATCGCCGAGGCTTGCCTAGTCTTCGGAGGGGGGCATGTATTTATCATCCTCCGCTTCTCCATATGCCGCTCTCTCAGGAGGGCTGGCTCCTCCATCCTCCTGCTCTAAATCTTGCTGGAGGGGATTGTTGTTATCTTCAGCACTATCCGGAGTGTTATTATCTCCTGTGCTGGTATCACCACTTGTGCTTTGGCGGGACTTAGAGCGGCGCCGCTGACGTCGGCGCTTGGGTTGCTTCTTGGAGGGGTCATCCTCGGCTGTCTCGTCGCCATTGCCTTCTTTGGGTGTGTCCACCATGTATATATCGTATGATGAGGTGGTTGTCTAGTGCCCTATAGGCAGTGGTTCATCTTCGTCTCCCGCATCGTCGTCCATACCGTCGATGTCTTCGGAGTCAAAGTCGAGCATGTCGGTTAAGTCATCGACAGTGGCTACTATGTAGGTGGTGGGCGGGCCGCGAATTTCTTCATCGTCCTCATCCCAATCCTGCCGGACATAGTTTGGCTAGGATCCTCCTGACAAGGAGAGAGACCTTAACGAGTTCAGTATGTCGCCAAATGGCGAGTGCTGAAAATATCCACGGAGGTAAACTCCATGATCGGAGCCCAATCAGATTCGCTAGGAACGGGCGCAGGCGGTACAGAGTCCGTGGCCGGAGAGAGAGCTGGCAGTTTGTCAACATGGCTCTCGTGCAGAGTAAGGTCGATGTTCGGCTCAATCACCGATGAGGGTAAGGCCTCCGTGGCGGGGTCCATCCAACCTTCCATGGATGACGCAACTGGCTCCAAATTGAGGGTCGGAGCGCCTGCCGGTGCGATCTCTGGTCACTGTCGGATGGTAGAACTAAACCATACTCATCATGACAGCGTGACGCACAAGGCAGAGGCTCGAATCCGTCGAAGATCAAGTCTCTGCGGATATCGGCCGTGTAGTTTAAGCTTCCAAACCTGACCTGATGGCCAGGGGCATAGCTTTCAATCTGCTCCAGATGGCCAAGCGAATTGGCCCGCAGTGCAAAGCCGCCGAATACAAAAATCTGTCTGGGGAGAAAAGTCTCACCCTGGACTACATCGCTAACGATGGTAGAAGGAGCCATCAAGCCTAATGGCGATGACACAGAGGAACTCTCAATGAAAGCACCAATGTCGGTGTGAAAACCGGCGGATCTCGGGTAGGGGGTCCCGAACTGTGCGTCTAGGCGGATGGTAACAGGAGGCAGGGGACACGAAGTTTTACCCAGGTTCGGGCCCTCTTGATGAAGGTAAAACCCTACGTCATGCTCGATTAATATTGATGATATGGGTAGTACAAGAGTAGATCTACCACGAGATCAGAGAGGCTAAACCCTAGAAGCTAGCCTATCGTATGATTGTCTGTTGTCCTACGGACTAAAAACCTCTGGTTTATATAGACACCGGAGAGGGCTAGGGTTACACAAGGTCGGTTACAAAGGAGAAGATATGCATATCCGTATTGCCTAGCTTGCCTTCCATGCCAAGTAGAGTCCCATCCGGACATGAGACGAAGTCTTCAATCTTGTATCTTCATAGTCTAACAGCCCGACCAAAGAATATAGTCCAGCTGTCCGGAGACCCCCTAATCCAGGACTCCCTTAGCCCTCTTGTGAAGTTTCTGGTCTCTCTTACATAAGCTAGTGGTGAATACATGGTATTGCCCACTATTCAACTGCTTCGGATTGCTCTGATATCTGGACTATTGTTGCTAATTACCTTAGCCGGGTTGCGGATTATACCCTCCTTGGTTACCAGGATGGCCCTGACCATGGAATCCTCCTCCACCTAAGCCGGCACCCGGGCCTTGGAAACCGCCTCCACCTGAGCCGCCACCTGGGCCGTGACCTCCATCAAACATGTTTGAATTTTCAAACGCCTTCATGATCGTACAATCTTTCCACAAGTGGGTGGCTGGCTTCTCCCCGGTGTCGTGTTTTGGATAAGGCTCATTCCATAATTGCTCAAGGGTGGGACCTGACCTGCCCGACCGAGGGGGCTGTCTGCCCTTGCGTCGTTGATTTCTGCCCTGTGCATTGGTGTTAGCAACAAACTCACCAGCCTTACATTTATTACCTCCTTGATTTCCCGGGTTATGCTGGTGACCCTTGCCGTTTCCATTCTTCTTTCCCTTCGTTACCTTTTCTTCATCAGACACTGGGTCCTTGGTAGTATCAGAATCAACATACTTGATGAGAGCCGCCATTAATGTTCCCATATCATTACAGTCATGCTTGAGCCGCCCCAGCTTCTGCTTTAGAGGTTCAAAACGGCAATTTTTCTCCAACATCAGAACCACTAAGCCGGCATCCATCTTATTAGATGAATGTATTATCTCCTTGACCCGGTGCACCCAATGGGTTGTAGATTCACCATCCTCTTGCTTGCAATTGGTCAGGTCCACAATTGACATAGGTTGCTTACACGTGTCTTTAAAGTTCTGGATGAACCGGGCCATCAACTCCGCCCATGAGCCGATAGAATTGGGTGGCAATCCCTTCAACCAAGTACGAATTGTTCCATCTAACATCATAGTGAAATACTTGGCCATTGCTGCATCGCTGACCTCCAATAACTCCATAGGCCTATCATAACTCTCAATCCAAGCCCCGGGCTGTAAGTCAGCCGTGTAATTAGGTACTTTACGAGGTCCCTTAAAGTCCTTTGGTAAACGCTCATTACATATGGCCGGCACCAAGCAAGGAATGCCTCTGGTTCTTGTGGCCACTCCTGCCTCGACCGAGGTCGCTGGATAAGCTGGAAAAGTTTGATGAGCCGCTTGGTCTGCTACCATTTGAACTGCTCATTGCGCCTCTTGACGAATCCTCTCCTGATCCGCCAAGTTAAGGGCTCCAGCCCGCACCAGCTCATGCCTGTATGACCAGTTGTGGCGTTGAGCATTTCTTGACATCTTTGTGGATTCCATATGCCTACTGTAACTCGGGCTCCAGCTTGGGAGAGGAGTTGAATGGATCCTGTCTTGACTATAAGAGTATGCATCCTGCTGCGCCAGAGCTGTTTGAAGAAACTCCCTTACCCTCCATGTTTCAATCGCCGCCGGTGAGTCACATTCCATCGGAAGAGCTGCCAGACGAGCCGATGCTGCGATGAGGTTTTCCAAAGGGTTGGAGAAGTGACCCGGTGGTGTAGGGACGTAATGAGGCGGAGCGGTAATTATGCGAGGTGGATCCATGCCGCGCGGCTGGACCAGTGCGCCGGGTGTTGTAATCCGGGGTGCCTCCGGCGGGTTACTTCCCCCGGCTCCAGGTGTGTGAAAAAGATTCCTAGGATCGAGCGTCAGAGGCAGACGGGATTGGGTTTTCTGATGCCTCCTCCTCATGACCTTGTTTGATGCATTCAGATCCACCGAGAGCCGGAAGGTCTCCTCTTGAAGCTATTGAGCATGAACATCCAAAGCTGCCCGCTCTACTGCCATCCTGACTTCCTCTGCGGCTAGATTTTCCTTGGCTTGCACCATCTCTTCACGTACGCGTGCCACCTCAGCGTCATGCTAGGCTTTATCCGCCAGCTCTACCACGGCAGTCAACATAGTCGTCAGTTTATCCATGCGGTCCATTAAGATCTGAGCCGGGGAGCGCGCGGTCTCCTGACCCGACCGCAGCCGACCTGGTAGTTCTTGACGCCACTGCTGTAGAGTTGTGCTCGAGCGGTGTCCCTGCTATGAACACTCCAACCCAATTCGGCGGCTCAAGAGGGTCCGGAATACTGCAGCCATCGAAACAGCCCCCGAGCATGCCATCCTGCAGTTGGTACAAAGAGTCTGTCTCGCCTGTTGATGAAGCAGTATCAGAACAGATGGCCGTCTCACCGCCCTCCACTGATCCTTCAGAGTATTCACCACCATGGACACAGCCTACGAAGGCATGCTTCACGACAGATTGAACACGGGCGGTCCTCGTGTGCCGAGCCGTTTCGATGAGGTTGGTGTGGACGTTCGGCTCAGGTCATGACTCGCCGATCCGGCCTATGAAGATGTGAATTCCGCCAAAGGGGACCCGGTATCCGTACTCAATTGAGTCGGCCTCCGGGCCCCAGCCTTCGTCGACATTGGAGAGCTTTCTGCGACGACTCTTGGTCAGCCGGAACATAGCATATGCCTTGAGCCCTTCGAAGTTTCCCTTCAAGAACTCAAATCCACCGTGCGCTGGCCCCACGGTGGGCGCCAACTGTCGTGGAATTGTCACAGGAGATGTCCTAGAGGAAGGACTTAGTCGTAGGGCCATCGCACTAGGAAGCTTAAAGGTGTTAATCCGGAAAAAGGACATGAGAGGGTTTTATACTAGTTCGGCCCCTTACGATGAAGGTAAAAGCCTACGTCTAGTTGGGATTGGTATTGCTGAGGTTTCGATCACCAAGAGGCTCAACTCGCCGGCCTGGTTATCGACTTGTTGTTTCTTGCCCTGAGCCGCCACCGGGTCGTCCCCTTAAATACATGGGTTGACGCCTGGTGGCCTATAGAGTCCCGGCAGGCTCATAATCGTGTCCGGCTCGGTGACTTCCTTTACATGCCTTTCTTTACAAGTCTTTCCTTACATACGGCGGTTCACAGTATCAGGCCTTAAACTGCCTTCAGGTCTTTGGGCCTTATATAAGACTTAATAAACTATAATCTTTAATGTTTACTGGGCTTCTTGTGTAACCCGCCATTGGGGCTGACCCGGCCCCTCCTGGGCGGGTCATACTGATAGTAATATCCCCAACACAAGGTGACAGATCTTATCCCACCGGTTTGCCAACACACTTTTGCCCCGGAAGTCAACCCAGACGGTCTGGTTGACGATGAAGCGGAGTTCACTGCTCTGAATGGTTTTGACTCGTCCAATTCCAGCTTCCAACCAGTAGAGGGAGGTGAACCGGCGAGGGGAGAGTCATAACCATCTTTTGGGCTCTCAAAGCCTTGTAATAGATTAGTTTGAAAACTGCATGTTTTGCCTATGACATCGTGCATAAAATGTTGCATATGACTCTTTGCCAATGATGTCAATATATATATGCAGCACACCTATGATTACATCTGCAATGTTTTAACTCTGTTCTTGTAAAAATGAATGAACTGGCCTGGCGGTTTAGCACCAGACGGGTCAAAACACCCGGTATATGACTTATGAAATTATCATAGTGGAAAAGACAGAACCAAATGTAAGATAAATAAGGCTGAAATAAACCTTTGATTAACGAAAAAACACAGAGAAGCATGTTCTTGAATGACAGTCATACCTGTGTTATTTGAATCCGGACTGCTGGTTTACATGACCCGGATGATGAGGTTGATAACCCAATCTTTTGTGGAAGTCAATACTTCCATGTCCTGATGACTGTTGTGCCTTGGCAACTCATTGTGAAATAACCAAGCCGGTTTAATTTGAAACCATACTAATAGTTAGATTTGAGATGATAAAAAACAGCAAGACAAAAAAACTAGGCTTTAGACAATGTAAATCAAAACATTTAAATAAAAACTAGAGGCTTCTGATTCGAATACGATCAGTAAACCAGACCAAAGGGGTTAAGCTAAGATTCGAATACGATCATATGGCCACAAGTGGCTTTGGCGTTGCACCGATCAAGAGGGTGCTGACAGCTATGTTCTCTTTGGTTCGAGTACGACCTATGTTTGAACAGGAAGCCCCCAAATGACCTTGAGAGGTTTTTAAAGACCCTGATTCGAATACGATCCAAGTCGGACCGAAAAGGGGTTAAGCTATGATTCGGATACGATCAAGAAGCCCCCTAGTGAGTTTGGCTTTGAGCCGATCAAGAGGGTTACGACAGCTATGTTCTCTTTGGTTCGAATACGACCTATTTTTGAACAGGAAGCCCCCCAAGTGACCATGAGGTTTACAGCTAGATTCGAATATGATCATGAGCCGGACCAAAAGGGTTAAGCTAGATTCGGATACGATCAGCCCCCTTTTGGTCATTTTAAATAATGAAAATAATAAAGATACATGATCATTGGAAGGGAAAAGGACAGAGGTCCTGCTTTATTACTTATCATAATATATACAACGTCAAAGTATGTACATGACGAGAGCCGGTGGCTTAAGTATAGTATGGCCGAAGCTGAGCAATGTTCCACGGCCGTCGAGTCTGCTCCTCCGACTTATGTGAGTCTTTGTGCTCTCGAACGTCAATGAGGTAATATGACCCGTTATTTAAGTTCTTGCTGACCACAAAGGTTCCTTCCCAAGGCGGGGATAGTTTGTGTGCATTAGACAAATGCTGGATGAGCCGGAGCACCGGGTCACCTTCTTGAAAGGTCCTGGACTTAACCCGGCGGCTGTGATAACGGCGCAGGTCCTGTTGATAAATTGTTGATCGAGCCGCAGCCAAATCTCTCTCCTCATCTAACAAGTCAAGTGCATCCTGTCGGGATTATCAGCTTCAACGTAAGCCACCACGCGAGGCGAGTCATGACGGATGTCACTAGGCAGCATTGTTTCTGCTCCATAAACCATGAAGAAAGGTGTATAACCTGTAGACCTATTAGGAGTGGTATTGATACTCCACAGCACCAAGGGTAACTCCTCTACCCAACAACCCGGCGTATGTTGTAAGGGAACCATAAGCCGGGGCTTGAGACCTTTTAAGATTTCCTGATTTGCTCTCTCAGCTTGACCATTGGATTGGGGGTGAGCTACTGACGAAACATCAAGCTGGATATGCTCACGTTGACAAAACTCCTCCGTAGCACCTTTCGATAGATTAGTGCTATTGTCAGTTATAATGTTGTGTGGAAAACCCAAGCGAAAAATCACCTTTTTCATGAACTGAACTGCCGTGGCTGCATCACACTTGCTCACTGGCTCTGCCTCAACCCATTTTGTGAATTTGTCAACTGCCACAAAAGATGTGTCTTTTTATCTTTGGATCTTTTGAAAGGTCACACCATATCAAGCCCCCAAACTGCAAACGGCCAAGTGATTGGAATCATCCGCAGTTCTTGAGCCGGTACGTGTCATCGTCATGCGAACTTTTGACATCCATCGCACCTACTGACCAGATCCTCTGCATCAGCATGAGCCGTTAACTAGTAAAAGCCATGACGAAAAGCTTTGGCCACTAGAGATTTTGAGTCGGCATGATGGCCACAATCTCCCTCATGGATCTCACGAAGAATCTCTTGACCTTCTTCAGGAGAGACACATCATTGAAACGCCCCAGTGACGCTGTGATGATACAACTCATCGTCAGAAATTGTCATTGACTTGGACCACCGGGTTATCTGTCGGGCCAGGGTCTCATCCTCTGGCAACTCGCCCCGGGTCATGTAAGCCAAGAACGATACTGTCCAATCTGGAATGACATGAAGAGCCACCACCAACTGTGCCTCCGGGTCAAGAATGGCCAAATCTTCCTCTGTAGGCAACTTAACAGATGGGTTATGTAAAATATCTAAAAAGGTGTTAGGTGGCACCGTCTTACGCTGAGATCCCAACCGGCTTAAGGCATCGGCTGTATCGTTCTTTCTGCGGTCAATGTGTTCCACTTGATAACCCTTAAAATGCCCCGCAATAGCGTCGACCTCGCGGCAATAAGCCGCCATGAGATGATCCTTGGTATCGCACTTGCCTGACACCTGCTGAGCCACCAAATCTGAGTCGCCAAGGCACCGTACCTGGCTCAGACTCATCTCTTTACCATTCGAAGACCATGGAGCAAGGCTTCATATTCTGCTGCGTTGTTAGTACAAGGAAACATCAATCGCAACACATAGCAAAACTTGTCACCTCGAGAAGAAGTTAAAACAACTCCAGCCCCCGAGCCTTCCAACTGTCTGCACCCATCAAAATGAACAGTCCAATATGTGTTGTCTGGTTTCTCCTCTGGCATCTGCAACTCTGTCCAGTCATTAATGAAGTCAACCAGCACTTGAGATTTGATCGCAGTACGTGGCACATACTTCAAACCATGAGACCCAAGTTCAATAGCCCACTTGGCGACTCGTCCTCTGGCTTCTCTATTTTCAATAATGTCTCCTAGAGGTACAGAGCTAACCACAGTGATTGGGTGACCCTGAAAGTAATGCTTGAGCTTCCGGCTTGCCATGAACACCCCATAAACAAGCTTCTGCCAATGTGGATATCTTTGTTTAGATTCAATGAGCACCTCACTAACATAGTAAACCGGCCGTTGGACCGCATGTTCCTTCCAGCCTCCTTGCGCTCCACAACAATGGCCACACTGACAGCACGTGAGTTAGCAGCCACATAAAATAACAACGGCTCTTTCTCAACCGGAGAAGCAAGAATCGGCGGCTCAGCGAGCTGTTTCTTCAGATCCTCAAAAGCAGAGTTGGCAACGTCACTCCAGACAAAGTCATCCGCCTTCTTCATCATTTGATACAAAGGCATCGCCTTCTCCCCTAACCGGCTTATGAACTGGCTTAAGGCTGCGACACGACCCGCCAACCACTGAACGTCATTGATGCACGCCGATTTAGCCAGAGATGTAATTGCCTTAATTTTCTCCGGGTTAGCCTCAATACCTCTGTTAGACACCAAAAAAATCCAAGAGTTTGCCATCTGGGACTCCAAAAACACACTTGGCCGGGTTAAGCATCATCTTGTAGACCCGGAGGTTATCAAAGGTCTCCTTCAGATCAGTTACCAAGGTTTCCTTTTCTCTTGATTTTACCACTATATCATCCACATAAGCATGAACATTACGCCCAATCTGATTGTGAAGGCAATTCTGCACACATCGTTGATAAGTTGCCTGGGCACTTTTAAGCCCAAAAGGCATAGACACATAGCAGAAGGCTCCAAACGGAGTGATGAAAGCTGTCTTCTCCTGGTCCTTAACTTCCATCTTGATCTAAGGAAAACCCGAATAGGCATGCAAAAAACTCAAACGCTCGCAACCCGCCGTAGCATCAATGATCTGATCAATACAAGGGAGAGCAAAAGGGTCAGCCGAACGAGCCTTGTTTAAATCGGTGTAATCCACACACATACGCCAGGTGCCATTGTTTTTTAGTATAAGCACCGGGTTAGCCAAGCACTCCGGGTGAAAAATTTCAACAATGAACCGGCCGCCAAGAGCCGGGCCACCTCTTCTCCAATCGCCTTGCGCCTTTCCTTGTTAAACCGTCGAAGAAACTGCCTGGCTGGCTTAAATTTCGGATCAATATTGAGAGTGTGCTCAGCGAGTTCTCTCGGAACACCCGGCATGTCCGAAGGCTTCCATGCAAAGATGTCCCGGTTCTCACGGATGAACTCGATGAGCGTGCTTTCCTATTTTGGATCCAAGTTAGTATTGATAATGAACTGTTTGGATGAGTCGCCAGGCACAAAATCAACCATCTTGGTGTCATCGGCTGATTTGAATTTCAACACTGGTTCATGCTCCGTAGTTGGCTTCCTCAAAGACGTCATGTCTGCCGGGTCAACATTATCTGTATAAAACTTTAATTCCTCTATTGCACAAATGGACTCAGCATAAGCAGCATCACCTTCTTCACATTCCAGGGCTATTTTCCGCTTCCATGTACTATGATGGTGCCTTTATAACCCGGCATCTTGAGCTGCAGATATACATAACACGGTCGGGCCATGAAGTTAGCATAGGCCGGCCATCCAAACAGGGCATGATATGGGCTTTTGATCTTAACCACTTCAAAAGTTAACTTCTCAGCCCTAGAATCGTATTCATCCCCAAAGGCTACTACTAGCTCAATCTTACCAACTAGGTATGCTGACTTACCAGGTACAACACCATGTAAAACAATGTTGGATTGTTTAAGACTCTTGTCAGTCAACCCCATGCGACAAAACGTCTCATAATAGAGGATGTTGATGCTACTGCCTCCACCCATGATCCTCCCTAATCCACACAATAGGTTGTTCTGACCATCTCAAATAACGTGGAACCGCCGGCTCAACAGCGTTTACAACCCTCTAATGAAGTTTCTGGTCCCTATTGCACAAACTAGTGGTAAATACATGATACTGCGCACTGTTCAGCTGTTTCGTGTTACTTTGATACCCGGACTGCTGCTGTTGTTGCTGCTGATTACTTTGGCCGGATTGCTGATTATAACCACCTTGGTTACCTGGATGGCCCTGGCCGTGAAAACCACCTCCGCCTGAGCCGGTGCCCGGGTCATGAAACCCGCCGCCGCCTGAACCGCCGCCAGGTCCGTTGTTACCATCGAACATGTTGGAATTTTTAAACACCTTCATGATCGTACAGTCCTTCCATAGATGGGTAGCTGGCTTCTCCCAGGTGCCGTGTCTCGGACAGGGTTCATTCAGTAGTTTCTCAAGAGTGGGACCTGACCGCCTGACCGAGGAGGTGGCCTCCCCTTGCGCTGTTGGTTGTTGCCCTGTGTACTAGTGTTAGCCACAAACTCGTCAGCCTTACGTTTATTACCTCCTTGATTCATCAGGTTTTGCTGGTGACCCTTGCCATTCCCGTTCTTTTTCCCTTCCCCGCCTTCTCTTCATCAGACGTGGGATTCTTGGTACTATGTGAATCAGCATATTTGACCAGAGCCGCCATCAACTGTCCCATGTCATGATAATCACGCTTGAGCCGCCCCAGCTTCTGCTTCAGAGGTTCAAAATGGCAATTTTTCTCCAACATTAAGACCGCAGAGTCGGCATCCATCTTATCAGATGAATGTATTATCTCCTTGACCTGGCGCACCCAATGGGTCGTGGACTCACCTTCCTCTTTCTTACAGTTAGTCAAGTCCACGGTTGACAAAGGTTGCTTACATGTGTCCTTGAAGTTCAGAATGAACCGGGCTTTTAACTCCGCCCATGAGCCGATGGGGCTGGGTAGCAACCCTTTCAACCAAGTGCGAGCTATTCCATCCGATATCATAGTGAAATATTTAGCCATTGTTGCATTGCTAACCTCTAATAGCTCCATCGCCATCTGATAACTTTCGATCCACGCCCCAGGCTGCAAGTCGGCCGTGTAATTGAAATTTACGAGGCCCCTTAAAATCTTTTGGCAAGCGATCATTACGTAGAGCCAGCACCAGGCAAGGGACACCTCCTGTCCTTGTGGCCACTCCTGCCTCAACAGAGGCTGCCAGATAAACCGGAAAAGCCTGATGAGCCGCCTTCTCAGCTGCCAGTTGAACCGCCTGCTCAGCCTCCTGACGGATCCTCTCCTGATCCACCAAGTTAAAGGCTCCATCCTGCGTCGGGTCATGCCTGCGCGGTTGGTTACGAGGTTGGGCATTTCTTGACATAGCCGCTGAGTCCATATGCCTGCTATAGCTCGGGCTCCGGCTTGGGCGAGGGGTTGAATGGATTCTGTCTCGACTATAAGAGTACGCATCCTGCTGTGCCAGGGCTGTCTGAAGAAGCTCTCTGGTCATTCGTGTATCGATCGCCATTGGAGAGTCACCTTCAATTGGGAGAGCCGCCAGTCGAGCTGACGTGGCAATTAAATTCTCCAAAGGGTTAGAGAAGTGACCCGGTGGTACTGGCGTGTAATGAGGCGGAGCCGTATTCACACGGGGTGGTTCCATGGGCCTCGGTTGTACCGGCGCCCCCGTCCTAGGTGTTGTGATCCGATTTGCCTCCGGCGGGTTGCTGGGACCGGCCCCGGGTGTGTGGAAAAGGTTCCTAGGATCGTAAGTCAGAGGTAGACGTGACTGACTTTTCTGGTGTCTTCTCCTCATGACCTCGTTTGAGGCGTTCAGATCCACCAAGAGCCGGAAAGTCTCCGCTTGAAGCTACCGAGCACGAGCAACCGAAATCGCCCGCTCCGCAGCCAACCTGACATCTTCTGCTGCTAAATTTTCCTTGGCTTGTGCCACCTCTTCACATAGTCATACCACCTCCGCGTCATGCTGAACCTTATCCGCCGGCTCAACCACATCAGTCAACAGAGTCGTCATCCTATCCATGAGGTCCATTAGTACCTGAGCCGGGGGGCGGGCGGGGTCTCCTGACCCGGCTGCTGCCGACCCGGTGGTTATTGTTGCCGCAGCCGTAGAATTCTGCCCGGGTTGAGTGCCAGCCATGAAGACTCTGGCTCGATTCGGTGGCTCGGAGGGGTCCGGAATACTGTTGCCGTCGGAACAGCCCCCAAGCACGCCATCTTGTAGCTGATACAAAGAATTTGTCTCGCACCGTCTATCGATCCTTCAGAAAATTCGCCTCCATCTGACTCACCGATCCGGCGGATGAAGACATGGATTCCGCCGAAGGGGACCCAGTACCCGTACTCAACCGAGCCGGCGTCGGGGCCCCAGCCTTCATCGTCGATGTAGAGCTTGCCACGACGACTCTTGGTCATCTGGCCCACAGCGTATCCCTTGACCCTTCGAAGTTGCCCTTCAAGAACTCAAATCCACCATGCGCTGGCCCCATGATGGGCGCCAACTATCGTGGAATTGTCACGGCAGATGTCCTAGGGAAAGGACTTAGTCATTGGGGCATCGCAACTAGGAAGCTTAAAGGGGTTAATCAGGAAAAAGGACATAGGAGGTTTATACTGGTTCGGCCCCTTACGATGAAGGTAAGGTCTAGTCCAGTTGATGTTGTATTGTTAGGTTTCGATGACCAAGGAGCGAATCCGCTAGCTTGGCTATCGATCCGTTGTCTCTTGTCCTAAGCCGCCACCGGGTCGTCCCCTTATATAGAAGGGTTGACGCCTGGCGGCATACAGAGTCCCTAATGGCAGGTTGTTAAGAGAAGTCCTGGGCGGGTCATACCTGAAAGTTATATTCCCAACATGTTCTGATGGTTTTCTGACGAGAACATTGTTCTTAGTGCCTCCTGACATTTAGGGGTTGTGGCAGTGTCTCGGGGAGTTGAGCTCCGAGGTGTTGTCGTCACAATTTTATCGTTGCAGTTCTGGAATACCTGAGTTCGCCGGCATCGTCTCTTTTATGCAGTTTTTGGTGAGATAACCTCGACGCCACCTAGTACTGGGGCGAGAGTTCGGGACTATTGCCATAACTCGTATAACGGATGCTTTTCAAAGGTTGAGGTACAGAATTTCCGAAGGTTTCTTTGTTATGTGTTGAAGGATGGATACAACAGGATGTAGGGATTGTTAGAATTGGGTGAGATATTATGCTTCCCCTTAATCCCCAACACCTGATTGCATAACCAGAAAGTTTCGGGAGTTTATAAGTGGGAATTAAAGTAGCTCCTAGAATATCTTTCCAACAGACACATGATACGATATAGGATCTATCATATGTTTGTTCCGGCTTATTCTGCAAGCCAATCCTTTGTTTTGTTTTTGTCGTGGTATTCGAGTTGCTTCGAAGTCAAGTGTTGAATCCATACCTTTTTCTTAAGCGGTATTCTCACATTTCTATGTGAATACTAATCCCTCATGATAATCGAGATTGCCATGTCAATCCTTTTCAAGCGGCGTGTTTTCCTTCAAGTGGATCCGATCATTTTTAACATTCGCAAGATCAACTCTAAGTATTCTCAATGGTGTTTGTTTCATTCGTCCCAAGTTGTCTTTTTTTCCCACCCTCCCACCCTTTTTCTTCAAGGACTCAGATTTCTTAATCAAGTATTTATTTATGGATGTGAATTCTCTCCATTCTTTTCCGTCAATGTTCTTACCCGATGGTTCTCATTAAGATGCTCTACAAGTTCTTCATTCTTCATTCTTTTTCTCCTCCGGTGGATTCAATTCAAGTTTTCAGTGTTGATCATATTCCTTTCCTTGTTTCAAATGTTTTCCCATACCGGTGCACCTCATAATAGTTCACCTCTTGTTATTCATTTGTTGTGGAGTACCAAAGTTATCTCAGAAGATTGGTGTTTTCATTCAAGATCCGTTCAACCTATTCCGAGGTTGTTATCTCATTCAAGCCATTTAATTCAACCGGTGCAATCTCTCTTTTCAAGCAATTGTTCAACGGTGTTTCTTTTGAGTGGGCCCTAACCCATAGGTCTTTCCCAGGATCTTACCTGACTCTTCTCATTTCGCAGTTATCCTCAAATTCAATTCAAAGTTTGACATAAGAATGGTTTGTCATCAGTCAGATGTATTTCTTCAAGATCTGTCAAATTCTTGTCATCGTCGGTTCAACCTCTCTAATTTTCATCCGGAGTATCTCAACACTTCATGGTTGTCTTTTTCATCGTCATTCTCTGTATTTGAAGACCGAAGAAGAGTTTCTCTTCAATCTTATCCGTTCTCTCGAAGATTCGTGGTTCTAGCTTCATGATATCCTCTCATAATTGTATTCGATTGAGAGAATTCTTTTCACCCATCCGGAGCATCTCAGGAGTCTTTTCAGTTTGATTCTCCGAAGGCCATCAATTCAGGTTTCTTCATGCTCAGCTTTGAACTATTGTTCTCCAAATCTTACCGGTGCATCATTCAAGCATTCTTTAATCAGATTGCGATCTCTTCATTCTCTTGTATCTAAATTTTCTGTAGTATCTTCATTCGCTTTCTAATTCGTACAGTGGTTCGGCAAGATTTATGTTCCTTCGTTATCATATTAATTTATTCGTTGTTTCAATCCTACTGGTGGCCGTTGAAGACCTTCCCAAGTTTGCGCTATATCTATCTTAATACTTTTACGAGTATAAGTAGTATGCCAGATCCGTTGCTTGTCATCAATTTAAATTGGTGAAGGATATGCATAATATAATTCATATTATTGTTTCATCCAAGTGATCTAGTTTTCTCTTTCCATAGTTGTTCATCATGTCTCATTTCTCGGTTCGAGATGCTTCATCTTTTCTTTTCCGGAGGTCCAAGTTTTCTCATTATATTGTCCATGAAGATTCTTCTAAATCTTTGCATGGATTCACCTTGTGTTTGCAACTTCTCTTACTTTCTATCATCCTTTTATTACCGGAGTTTCTTCATGGAGGATCAACATGGTGGCTCATCAAATATTCTTTTCATTATCCAATTGTTCTTCAAGATTTCTTTCGTAGTTAAGATCCGCCAAGCTATACTCTAAAATAAACATGGTGTTCAACACATGTTTTGTTTTGAGAAGGTCAAGCTTTCTTCATCTTACATTCCGAAGTTCAATCCCTTTTACCTTATCTTTTGAGGTGGTGTTATGTCATTCTTGACAACTTCTTGGTGTTTCGTGATTCACAAGTTCAGGAATGAGATATTTAAACCCATCATTTTATTCCTTGGAGTTATCTTGGTATAGATTTCACCTAAAGCCTTCCATTGTGAATGTTGCTCTTTGTTATGATTACCCATGATCCAAGTTTTCTTATCACCTCGGTGAAATAAGCTTTCTATCTTTTCTAGCTCTCAATTAGATCTTCTCCCGTGAGTGGCAGGGCGTCACCTCATAATTTTGAGATGTATTCCATAAGCCCACATCAAGCTTATCCTTTCATTGTTGATTTTCCAACAACTCCGTTCTAGCATTTGTTGTAAGCATGCTCTCTCAAGATCTTGTTTCCCTCCGTTCATTCCACTCCATTCCTTCATTTCTACTGAAGGCATTTTCATGTTTCTCTTCTCTCTCATCATCTCGAGTTGTGAGGATCATGTTCTTTTCGTGCTTATCCTTTTAACTGAAGTGTTGTGTCCTCTTTTCAAGTTCTTTTCATCTTATCAAGTTTTCCTTCCCTTTTCTACCACAGTGCTCTTAGTTTTCTTCAACTCCGTTGTGTTCTTTCTTTCAATTTGTTCAACCTCTAAAGGTTCTTTGGTTTAACTCATTTGTCAAAGAAGCAACTTAGTTTTACCTCTTCCCCTTCCTCTTCCGTTTCCCCGATGCCATCCTAGATCTCGAGACGAGATCCTCTCGTGGTGGTGCAGTGTTGTAACACCCCGGCTACAACTTTCCATACTTGTAATTCCGAGTCTTGCCTTTTCCGGAGATGCGTAGGAGATTCCCTTCGTGGTCGGGTTTTGTCTTTCATTTTTCTTTTCGTTCATTTCATGTGTTTCATACCATGTAATCATGTGCATCGCATTTGCATTCGTGTCCGTCTCATGCATCCGAGCTTTTTCCCCGTTGTCCGTTTTCCAATCCGACACTCCCTCGTGCACCGGCGCACCTGTGACACCCCGTATGTAACTTGCCATATTTGTGTTCCAACTCTTGCCATTTTCGGCTCTAAGTTATGAGATTCCTGGTTGGGTTTTTGTCTGCGCTTTGCATTTTGTCCATGTCATGCATTGCATATCATGTCATCATGTGCATCGCATTTGCTTACGTGTTCGTCTCATGCATCCGAGCATTTTCCCCGTTGTCCGTTTTGCGACCCGACACTCCCATGTCCTCCGGCGTCCCCTTTTGCCTCTTTTCATGAGCGGGTGTTAAACATCCTCAGAATGGACCGAGATTTGTCAAGCGGCCTTGGTACACTAACGGTAGACCGCATGTCAAGTTTTGTGCCATTTGGAGTCCATTTGATACTCCAATGGTTAACCGGGGAACCGTAAAGGCCTCGTGTGTGTTGCAGCCCAACACCCCTCCAAAGTGGCCCAGAACCCATCCAAACCCCCTCCATCCTCTCGGCTGTTCGATCCCGATCGCGTGGCCGAAAACTGCACCTCATTTGGACTCTCCTAGCTTCCAGAATCTATAAATAGGCCTCCCCCTCCAAAATTCACGGATGAAGCCCTAGTCCTCCCTCTCCCTCCGTGTCGGACACGTCCGGACGGCGCCGGACGAGTCCGCCGCCGCGCCCCGTCCAACCCGCGCCTGCCACGTGTCCTCCGTGCCGCCCCTGCGCCGCCGGCCCGCCCGAGCCCGGGTCAGGCCTCCGAGGCCCGGTCGCCTCCACCTTCGCTCGCTCGGCGCCCGCGCGCCCGCGCCCACGAAGGCCGCTGCGAGCCTCCACTGCCAAGCTCATCGGTGCGACGTCCCCGCCGCCAACGCCGGCCGCCGTCGCCTCCCTCACCGACCTCCGCCGCCGCGGACTCTTACGGCGTTCTGGGAACGGGGGTCCCCAGACTTGCCTGCCTCCGGACTGTGGCGTGGCTCAAGTGGGGGCCCAGCGCGGCCCATCTTCATCAGCTCAAGCTTAAGACCCTCGCGAGGGGCCAAGCCTCGTGGGGCGGATGACAGGAAGCTTCCTCAGAGGCGGCCTCATCCGGCAGGCTCATGAGGAGGCGGAGAGATCAAGGCGGGGATACCTCGCGAGGAACCCGTGACGCAAGCCATGACGATCGAGACCAGGCGGGCGCCGGCCTGCGCAGTGTCCTTGTTTCCCCTTTGGTGCAAAGGGGGCAAGCGCCGGCCAAGGCATCGGGCAAAGGTTGCCATTCCGGTGCAACGAGACCAAGACCAGCAGAGCGGCAGGACGGAGGTCACCATGCAGCCCAAGACGGCATCATCACCAGTGCTTTTGGCAGCCGAAGACCACTTTTGGTTAGGATAACTTGTACTATATGTTCCCCTTCAAAATGGCCAATTGTTGGCGCCCTTCCCGCTCATTATTTGAGGAGAAGCCCAGGGCCTCTATAAATAGAGCTAGCCACCACAAAGTAGAGCCCCCGGGAGGAACATCAATCGAGAGCTAGACAACAAGGGGAAAAACATCCAGAAATCTGGTAGAGACCTAGTAGAGAGAGAGAGAGAGAGGTGACTGAACTCACCCTAGTAGTTCATCACACAAGCTCAAGAACACCTCTCGCGAGGCGGTTCTTCCCTTGTACTGTTCATCATTAGCACCTGAGGCAATCCACCACACCACACACTGGAGTAGGGTATTACACCACAACGGTGGCCCGAACCAGTATAAACCTCGTGTCCCTTGTGTTGTTCATTGTTTCCGGTTTAGATCACGCGAGGAGATTGGGCGTAGATCGGTAGAGGAGAGATCTCCGTGCGCACCCCAGTGTTCGAACCTCAAGGGTCTGCCGGAACCCGAAATCCGACATTTGGCGCGCCAGGTAGGGGTGCGCCGGAATCTTTCTTCCGCTGTTTGCGTGTGATCTTCTGTCGTGTCCATGGTTGACGCTCGTCGGGCTCGCGCTGAGCGCCGGGCTGCTGTCGCCACCCGCGTCGCCCAGACGGCGCTCGACGGCGGACGCCCTCGTCGTTCCCCGTCGCCTGCCGCCAACGCCGCCACCGGCCCGACGAGGAACGAGCAGCAGGCCTCGTCCCAGCATCCTTCGGTACGTCGGGAAGGCCGCACCGCCACACCGTCGCTGACTCCAGCCGCTTTGTCGTCCCATGCCCGTCGTGCCCCCACGGACACGCAAGCCGCGTTGCTTCTAGCAAGAGAGCTCTTGCACTACTGTGCCATCGACGAGCTCTACGAAGACTAGCTCGCCCACATCACCGAGCTCGTCAACGCCACAGGGGGCTCCCCCTTGCCGTCCCTCTCGCTGCCTCGCCCTCCACTCCGTGCAGGAGGCGAGGGTTAGGAGGTGCCTCCATCGCCTCCTCCCCAAGGAGGCGCCCTGGCTCCAAGGCGCGCTGCCCCAGGGCGAGACCTTCCGTGTCCGGCACCTGCGCAGCAAGAAAGGAGCTGCCAAGAGATCCCTCGTCCCCAAGAAGGTGCTTGCGCGCTCCCAGCGCCGGCACGCCAAGATCGCGTCCCTGCACCTCCACGCCAAGACCCCGCTCTGCTCCATGCGGTGGCGCGCGGTAATCCCCATGAGCAAGCCCAGTACCAACAAAAGGCACCGGTGCCCTCACCCCCGAGCTACGCGGCGTCGCATGGCCAGGCAAGTTCAAGCCTGACCTACCCCCTCGCTACGATGGCACGGCGGACCCGGCGGAGTTCCTGCAGCTCTACGAGCTATGCATCGAAGCCGCCAACAGAGATGAAAGGGTCATGGCGAACTGGTTTCCCATGGTGCTCAAGGACGGGGCCCGCACCTGGCTCCTGAACCTGACTCCTGGCACAATCTCCTCCTGGGACGAGATGCGCACTCGCTTCATCGCCAACTTCCAGGGCACTCGCGACAGACCCCCGGCCGTGAGCGATCTGCGCCAAATCAAGCAGCAGCAAGGGGAAACCCTGCAGAAATACATCCAGCGCTTCAACAATGCTCGCCTCAAGATCCCCAAGGTGACTGAAGAAACCATCATCTCGGCCTTCTCCGATGGCGTGCGCGACGTCAAGATGAAGGAGGAGCTAGCAATCCATGAAGACCTGTGCACATCCCTGGAGCTGTTCAACTTGGCGACCAAGTGCGCCAGGGCTGAGGAAGGGCGCCTTTCACTCCTCGAACTCCATGCTGCCGACCCAGAAGAGAAGAAGGCCAAGGACGTGAAGTGCAAGGGGGCTGCCGTGCTTGCAGCGGAGTCAGACACCAAGCGAGGCAGGGATCAGCCCGAGTCATCCAAGGGCAGCCGGTACTGCGTGTACCACGACCTCCACACCCACAACACCAACGAATGTCAAGAGCTCAGGGTCGTGAGAGATGGGCGTGTCGGCCGATGCCCCGAGCGCAATGACAGGGGCTATGGCCGAGGAGGAGGAAGAGGTGGCGGACGATGGGAAGACCGTGGCCCTCGCCAAGGGTGGCATGACCGACCTCGCGAGGATCACTGGCAGGACCAGCCTCGCGAGGGAGGCTGGAGAGATCAGCCTCGTGAGGATCACCCGTGCGGCAACACAGGCCTCCCTCCTCTGCCGCCATCGCCAAGGAGGAACGAAGACCAACATCGGGACGAGGGGGCTGGGGGCTTCCAGGAGCCGCACGCAATCACTTGCATCTTGGCTGGCGCGCAGGCCCCAACCTCATAGCGTATCTTCAAGAAGTTTGCTTATGAGGTGAATGCAGTCCTCCCCAAGCTTGAGGCCACGTGCCCTCTCAGGTGGTCCATGTGCGCTATCACGTTCAGCTCAGCGGATCAGCTCAAGTACGCGGCAACGGCCGGAGTCCTCCCGATACTTTGCTCCCCAGTCATCAGCAACGTGCAGGTCACCAGGACCCTCATTGACGGCGGAGCAGGACTCAACGTCCTGTCCGTCGAGACGTTCGACAGTCTCCAAGTGTCGCACGATCAGCTTCAGCCAACCAAGCCCTTCTCAGGAGTCATTGATGGTTCCACTGTTCCGATAGGGCAGCTTCGCCTTCCAGTCACCTTCGGGCAGCGCAACAACTACCGTACCGAGCTCATCGACTTCGATGTCGCCCACATCCGTCTGCCATACAACGCCATCCTCGGGTACCCAACCCTGGCCAAGTTCATGGAAGTGACTCACAATGGATACAATGTCCTCAAGATGCCAGGAAGTGGTGGAGTCATCACCGTACCCTGTGAAGAAAGGGACACAGTGTGTTCACTTGAGCAGGCGTTCCAAGCCGCAGCAATCGAAGACCCGGACCGCAGAAACGGAAGACTTCCCGAGGCGACCCCCAAGAAGAAGAAGGCTTCGCCTGGCCCAAGCCATCAGGAGGTAGGCGCCTCCGGAGGTGTTGGGTCAGGATCTGCGCCCAATCAGGGAGCGCCACCCTCTCTCGCATAGGATGGCGTGCCCGGCGCCCTCCTCAGGCAGGGCTCGGGGGCTCTTTCTTGGAGAGCCACCGACTTTGCCAAGGTCGCGAGGGAGGCGCTGGGGCACCACTTGGAGGGGTGCTTCCAGGGACGTTTCCCTTAGGAAGGTACAAGGCAAGGAAGACCAAACCCTCAGGGGTTCGTTGCAAGCAACACTCTGGTGCTATAGGAGTCGAGAGTCATGTGCGGCAGCCGCCGCTTGCCCGCCATGGCCCCACATCCCGGCGAGGATGGTGGGCCGCGCATCTGCATCTACGTGCCATGGCTCAACCAAGCCGCGTCTCAGGAGCGCCTCTGGCCTTCACGCGTGGGGCGATGCGAGGGTCCACCTCACAGCTACATTTGCATGCCTTTTGGCCCGCCGAACGCGGTCACCGCTCATCAGCGCTTGCCGAGGAGCATTCTGGAGGCTCAGGAGGTCAGGCATCATGCGGTCCTGGCGGAGATGGAAATGGCTCTCGGAGACCCACCAGTGCCCCCGGAGCCTCCTGAGGTTCCTGGGCCTGGGGGCTTCTGAGGGTCGGCATCTTCATCGCGCGTCGCCCGCTTCTTCAGCATCACTCCATCTTCAACGGCACCAGGTGACATCTTTCTAAGTTCCGTTTTTAGCTGGGAGCGCCCACAGGGCCGCATTATTCCTAGGTCGTGTGGGTCCGTCCCTGCGGCATGTATCTGTTTTGCTTATGCTCTTTACTTACCTTGTTGGGGGCGCCCCTCGGGCTGCATCACCCGAGCTGCTTGGGCCTGGCCCTGCGGCATTTGCTTTTCCCGCGTCTACTTAAAATGAATTTCCTCCTGCGTGCTTAACACACCCAACCTAATCGCCTGCTCGATTGACGCCTACCTATAGAGCCGCTCGCTCTGGCACGACATCTACACACGAGTCCGTCCCTGCAACGCCGAAAAATCTGAGTGGTCGAGCTTTGGCCGCGGCAGCCCCGCAAGGCGCCACCTCACCAGGCCCTCAGTGCCCCAATCACTCCCCCGGAGCGACCAAAGGTTGGCTGGCAACCGTAACAACAGGTCTTGTTTCTCTTTATGACTGGTGTGTAGGACCTAATCCAGGAGCAATGCTAGGGACATCGTGAGCTGTCTCTCCCTCTCTCCGGCATGGACCACTTGCACGCTAAAAGGGGGGCGTCTGAGCATCGTGACTCACGGGCTCCTACTGGCTCTCCAGCCCTCACCCCCTGGCCTTGACCCACGGCATCGCAACCTGTCATACCAGCGGCGGCTGAGCTCGCTCGAGGGCTGGGACATGAGGACGTAGAGCACTAAGGAAAGTGCGGGGGGGTGGGAAGAAGCTCATGAGGACCTAACCCAGCAGCGCCTTAGCTACCACCGCTCGGGCCAGGCGCTTCATCGAGGAACTACACCTAACTCAAGAGATAACTCACGCCCTTACAAGAGTTGGACCAATGCAGCGCAAAACCCTCGCACAGTGCGGCTCTGTCACGATGATGTTACCTTCCTTTCTCACCCAGCGAGGGCTGCTTGAGAGCTAAAGGGGACCTCCCGAGCATCGCGACTCGGGGGCTCTTACCGGACCTCGGGCCGCTCACCTCCAGGTCTTGACCACGGCATCGCGACCTAGCATACCAACGATGGCTGAAGCCTGCCTGGGGACTGGGACCTGTCAGCGTAGAGCACCAAGTCCTCGCGAGGATAGAAAGGGTGAGCCGAGCTGAGACAGGACAAGCACCTCGCATTGATTCATATTAAGGATATAATATTCATAAAAGACATGGCAAACGCCTTACATACCCCCACGGGGTGTTGCTTCGATTCCTCGCAGGGAACAAGAGTACTAATCCTAAGGAACGCTAATCGCCCGCTCTGCCGCAAGGGACGCCATCATCAACAGTGGGCTGCCCAACATCGACGCCAACCCCATCCAGATCAGTGGCGCCGACGGCTGGATGCAGCTGCCCTGCTCCGAGCACCGCGTGAGCTCGGGGGCTCGTAGCTGTCGTCGCTCGTCTTCGGAGTCGCGAGGAGCTCGGGGGAGCCACTGAATTCCCCAGGCCCTCCGCTGCTGCCTGAGGAGCTGCTAGAAGATCGACGGGCAGGCCAGGTCCTCACCGGTTCATCGCCCCTGCCGCTCTCCCTTGGGCAGCACTCCAGCCGGCGTCCTTGAGCATCGAAGACCTTGAAGAACATCAGGGAGGCGTCATCGTATTAAAGATGAATTACGAGGGCGCCTACCGTCCGGCATATCCAGGCGATTTCGCCCCAGCCCCGGGTCATGAAGACCTTGCCCGGAGCGACGACCGCGAACTCCGCTCCGGTCACAAGAGTGCTGCAGTCAGCATGCTGTAGCCAGAGCTCCAGAGCCCCGCTCGGCGGCATCTCGATGGCGAAGGAAGGAGGGAGGCGAATGCAAGAGCTTGGAGGCATGGCGGCATGGAGCACGAGCTCGCGATAGGAGCGTTCAGCATGGACTCCAGGAGGAACGACGCGCACCACCATGACTCGTCGGCATCGATGGCGGCACCGTCGATGTTGCTCGACGCGTTCTCCCGCGGGACCTACGACGCGGGCGTGCAAGGGTAGCGGATACCCAGGCGGCGGCCGCTCGTACCAGGGCCTCGGTGCCTCCTGCTGAGCATCCTCTTCTCGGCGGCAGAGGACCAGCCGCTTCTTCGGCGGAAGTGGGTCAGGACCCTCTCGGGGGGCTTTTCCCTTCTCTTCTGCAGAGAACCGGCGGATTGGTGCCATTGGTGTGAGGAGAACCAAGAACAAGGAAGAAGAAGGGAAGGAGCAGCAAGAAGGGATGGATTGAAGGGGCTCGCCCAGCCCCGTACTTATAGCCGGAGGAGGCCAACCGCCGAGCACCACGATCGCAGGTAATCATGACCGGTTTCTCGGCATGTAGGGACTTGTCAAGTCGTGCGGTCGCCGAGGCATCATGGGGAAGCGCATACGCCCACGTCCAATCAATCGGCACACGTCACCCAAGGCCGCAGGCTGTTAGGGCCCGCGGCGCTTCACGCTTGCCCCTTCGCTTTCCTGCTAGGCCAAGCCTGGGCGCGCCTTGGGCCCGGGGGCTACTGTCGGCGTTCTGGGAATGGGGTCCCTAGACTTGCCTACCTGCGGCCTGCGGTGTGGCTCAAGTGGGGGCCTAGTGTGGCCCATCTTCATCAGCTCAAGCTCAAGACCCTCACGAGGGAGACGACAGAAAGCTTCCTCAAAGGCAGCCTCATCAGGTAGGCTCGCGAGGAGGCGGACATATCAAGGCGGGGATACCTCGCGAGGAACCCGTGACGCAAGCCATGACGATCGAGACCAGGCGGGCGCTGGCCTGCGCAGTGTCCTTGTTTCCCCTTTGGTGCAAAGGGCGTAAGCGCAGGCCAAGGCATCAGGCAAAGGTTGCCATTCTGGTGCAACGAGACCAAGACCAGCAGAGCGGCAGGACGGAGGTCACCATGGAGCCCAAGACGGCGTCATCACTAGTGCTTTTGGCAGCCGAAGACCACCTTTGGTCAGGATAACTTGTACTATATGTTCCCCTTCAAAATGGCCAATTGTTGGCGCCCTTCCCGCTCATTATTTGGGGAGAGGCCCAGGGCCTCTATAAATAGAGCTAGCCACCACAGAGTAGAGCCTCCGGGAGGAACATCAATCGAGAGCTAGACAACAAGGGGGAAAACATCCAGAAATCTGGTAGAGCCCTAGTAGAGAGAGAGAGAGAGAGAGAGAGGCGACTGAACTCACCCTAGCAGTTCATCGCACCAGCTCAAGAACACCTCTCGCAAGGCGGTTCTTCCCTTGTACTGTTCATCATCAGCCCTGAGGCAATCCACCACACCACACACTGGAGTAGGATATTACACCACAATGGTGGCCCGAACCAGTATAAACCTCGAGTCCCTTGTGTTGTTCGTTGTTTCCGGTTTATATCACACGAGGAGATTGGGCGTAGATCGGTAGGGGAGAGATCTCCGTGCGGACCCCAATGTTCAAACCTTAAGGGTCTGCCGGAACCCGAAAGCCGATAGACTCCACCGCTCCTTCGCCATGGACCCCGCCGCCTTGCCGTCCCGCGGATCCGGCAAGTCCCGCGACCACAAAACTCTGGTGAGCTCCCACGACGCCGGCCACCGTGTTCCTCTACTCCGGTGAACCTCCTACTCCGGCGAACCTCGTAAACCGCGCCACCAGATTTGGATCCGGAGATTAGGGTTGACCCGAAATTATCCTAAGTCCTTTTATTTTTGCATTTTCAAGCACTATTCATCATGTCATAACTATGTGCCCGTAGCTCCTTTTGGGCGTGCCATATATCAAAATGTTCAGCATGATGTCCTCTTCATTTTGTTACATTTCCCATGCTTGTTTGAGTCCATCTCGATGCCCAAATGTCTGTTGCAAGAGTGCTATAAAATGTTAGTTCCTGATTCTTATCAGTTTATGAGCATTTGTTTTTTTTGTCATGTTTATTGTGGGCTCCATATGGTCTTGAGCTCTACATGTGTTTTGGGCTATACCATGCCATCTTTACAGGGGTGTATGCCATGTATTTTTGTGATCAATGTGGTGACTAGCACAAGCATGCAAAGTAGCTCTCGTAATATTGCTCATTTCACGGGCTTAGAATTTCACTGTCATTTCCCTGCTGTTATTTTAATGCCATGTATTCATGTTGCTACAGAGAGATCCATGCTTCTTTTCAGTATGTTCAGTAAGGATGATTTTGACATATGGTTATGCTCTATCCATCCATGTCCCTATTTGCATTTATGGAGGGCCCTAGCATGACTCAATCTTGCTCTAATTTTGCTATAAAATGTTCCTGGCAGATTGAGTACGTGTTAATCAATTTTGCCAAGGTTGTTGTAGTTGATCCATGCATGCTATGAGATTGTTATTGCCATGGTTAGCTTCTTGATCATGCAATGCCTTGTGTTGAGTGCATCGAGCTCTCAAACATGCCTTCATAACTCTTTTTATGCCATGTCCAGTTTTCTGCTAAGTCTGAATCTGTTAACGAAACTTGCTATGTTTACATGGGTGCTATCATATCTTATGATCCTTTTTGGCTTATGGACAGTAAGGGACTTTTGTTATATCCTTTGAGTAGATTCATTTCGTGCCCTGTATTGCTATGATATGATCATGTAGCATGTTTTTACCTTGCACTAAAAATTGCTTCCTGATGTTAATTCCTGGCATGTTGTTATTTTCACCAAGTCTGTGATGCTGATATCTTTTGCACTTTTGCCATCCTTGTTTGAAACTGATCTTGTGTGATTTAGCCATAGCTCAGTGTTCATCTTTTGTCAAGAATCTTGAGTAGATCACTTACATGTGCTTTGTTGCTATGTTAGAGTGCAGTAGCTTAGTTTCTTCTTGCATTCTAGATGGCATCGTGCTGTTAATCGCAGAATTGTGCCATTCTTGTTTTGCTTGCCATTTGCAAACCGTGCATCCGATTCCGGTGATCTTTATATCGATTTCGACCGAAATCAACTCTTCTTTCCAGTGGCACCCTTGGTTTGCCAAGTTGAGGTCTGATTCAATATTTTTGCTTCCGAAGCACGCATATGCATTGCATATCACATCCCGCATATCATACCATGTTTTGCATCATGTTGTTTGCGCATTGCACTGTGGTTGATTGTGGTTTCCTTTGCTTGTGTTCTTGCTTTGGGTATAGCCGGGAGACAAGTACGTGATCAAGGAACCCATTGAGTATGCTTCCGAGGATCAAGCTTACGTCAACTCGGAGAACTTTGCAGGCAAGATGACCATACCCTTGAAATCACTTTTATATTTGCTTGCTAGTTGATCGCTCTATTGCTATATCATGCCTCCCATATTGCCATGTCAAGCCTCTAACCCACCTTTCCTAGCAAACCGTTGTTTGGCTATGTTACCGCTTTGCTCAGCCCCTCTTATAGCGTTGCTAGCTTCAGGTGAAGATGGAGTTTGTTCCTTGTTGGAACATGTTTATTGTTGGATATCATTATTATGTCTTGTTTACTTTAATGCACCTATATACTTGGTAAAGGGTGGAAGGCTCAGCCTTATTCCTGGTGTTTTGTTCCACTCTTGCTGCCCTAGTTTCCGTCATACCGGTGTTATGTTCCTTGATTTTGCGTTCCTTAGGCGGTTGGGTTATAATGGGAACCCCTTGACAGTTCGCCTTGAATAAAACTCCACCAGCAAGGCCCAACCTTGGTTTTACCATTTGCTACCTAAGCCTTTTTCCCTTGGGTTTCCCGGACTCAAGGGTCATCTTTATTTTAACCCCCCCGGGCCAGTGCTTCTCTAAGTGTTGGTCCAACCTGAGCGATGTCCAGCGCCCCCTGGGCATCCAGGGTCTATGCCAGCCCGATGTATTGCTCATCCGGTGTGCCCTGAGAACGAGATATGTGCAGCTCCTATTGGGATTTGTCGGCACATTCGGGCGGCTTTGCTGGTCTTGTTTTATCATTGTCGAAATGTCTTGTAACCGGGATTCTGAGTCTGATCGGGTCGTCCTGGGAGAAGGAATATCCTTTGTTGACCGTGAGAGCTTGTGATGGGCTAAGTTGGGACACCCCTGCAGGGTTTTGAACTGTCGAAAGTCGTGCCCGCGGTTATGGGAAGATGGGAATTTGTTAATATCCGGTTGTAGAAAACCTGACACTTAACTTAATTAAAATGAATCAACAACATGTGTAGCCGTGATGGTCTCTTTTCGGCGGAGTCCGGGAAGAGAACACGGTCTCGTGTTATGCTTGAACATAAGTAGTTTCAGGATCACTTCTTGATCTTTGTAGCTTCTCGACCGTGCTTTGCTTCTATTCTCGCTCTCATTTGCATAAGGTAGCCACCATATATGCTAGTGCTTGCTGCAGCTCCACCTCACTACCTTTTCCTACCTATAAGCTTAAATAGTCTTGATCGCAAGGGTGTGAGATTGCAGAGTCCCCGTGACTGACAGATTACTTCCAAAACCAGATGCAGGTGCCGATGATGCCAGTACAGGGGATGCGACCGAACTCAAGTGGGAGTTCGACGAGGATTCGGAACGTTACTATGTTTCCTTTCCAGACGATCAGTAGTTGAGCCTAGTTGGGGCGATCAGGGATCTATTGCATTAGGGGTTGTCTTTCTTTATTTGGTTTCGTAGTCGGACCTTGTTTGTATCTGGATGATGTAATGCTATATTTATGTATTGTGTGAAGTGGCGATTGTAAGCCAAGTCTTTATCTCTTTCTTATTCTGTACATGGGATGTGTAAAGATTACCCCTCTTGTGACATGCCTACTATGCGGCTATGCCTCTAAGTCGTGCTCCGAAACGTGGGAGATATAGCCACATCGTGGGTGTTACAAGTTGGTAATCAGAGCCTTCCCCGACTTAGGACCCCTCTGCTTGATCGAATCGCTGGTGTTGTTGAGTCTAGAAAAATGTTTTGAGTCTTATAGGATTATATATATTGGAGAGTAGGATTCTTTTTACTCCTCTGTCCCTTTGTCGCTCTGGTGAGGCCTCCTGACGTAGAGTTTTGACTCTTCTCTCCTCAAATTTCACTAAAAAATTAGGATCACGCAGTTATCTGGGAATCGTTTTGATGGTTTTGTGACGAGAATATTGTTCTTGGTGCCTCCTGACATTTAGGGGTTGTGGCAGTGTCCCGGGGAGTTGAGCTCCGAGGTGTTGTCGTCACAATTTTATCGTTGCAGTTCTGGAATACCTGAGTTTCGCCGACATCAAAAATCTCCTTTATGCAGTTGTTGGTGAGATAACCTCGATGCCACCCAGTACTGGTGCAGGAGTTCGGGAGTATTGCCATAACTCGTATAACGGATGCTTTTCGAAGGTTCAGGTAAATGATTTCCGAAGGTTTCTTGGTTATGAGTTGAAGGATGGATACAGCTGGATGTAGGATTTGCTAGTTTTGGGGGAGATATTATGCTTCCCCTATATCCCCAACACCTGATTGCATAACCAGAAAGTTTCGGGAGTTTCATAGGTGGGAATTCACATAGCTCTAGTATTTCTTCCCGCAGATATTTGGTTTGTGATTGGGTAATCCTTACCAATTATTTGCTCATATATCTACATTGTTGCATTATTCATCTATCTTTATCTAAGTGGCTTCTCAACTTATGGAAGAGTGATCACTTACTTTGGAATTAATTCGTTCATTCTTGTTTGAATGTTAAGGCTATATGTTGCAATTTTGATCCATTGATTCAGCTTGAATATATGTCTTTCAAGATGCTAACGGATGTCAACCTCTTCAGGATGTCTCCTCCAACGCGTCAGAATCCGGAACCTCTGCCACCACCTCTACCTCCGGAGGCATGGCAAGCTATCATGGCCGCCACCAATGCCAACACATAGATGCTTATGCAACTCTTGCAAGAGCGCAACCAAGGAAATCAAGGCCATGGCAACAATCAAGCTCAGTTTGCTACCCTCAACCAGTTCCTCGCAAACCAGCCGAAGTCTTTCAGTAACTGTGTCGAGGCCACAGACGCTGACGATTGGCTCGTGGATATCTACAAACATTTTGAGTGTAGCAACGTCAGGCCTGAGGATTTTGTCAAGTTTGCTTCGTTCCAACTCAAAGACCAAGCTGCTGAGTGGTATCAACAATACAAAGATTCCATAGGAGGTTGTGTGATTACCTGGGATGATTTCCGCCGAGACTTCAAATCTCACCACATTCCTCAAAGTGTTGTTGAGAGTAAACGCGAGGAGTTCCGCAATCTAAAGCAAGGCAGTTTGTCTGTTTACCAATACAACATCCTGTTCCATAGGCTCACTCGCTTCGCCAAACAAGACGTCCCTGACGAGAAGAGCATGATTTATCAATTCAGAGGTGGCCTCAGAGAAGATTTGCAACTAGCTCTTATGCTTTTTGAGCCGACCAAGCATGATGACTTCTATAACATTTCACTAAACCAAGAGGCCGCTCAGCTCAAGTGTGATGCATCTAAGAAGAGAGTCAGGGATGCAACTCCTTCTTCTTCTACAACTCAAGTGGCAGCTAAGCAGCAAAAGTTCTGGTTGCCTCCTCCTCCTCCATTCCGTCAGCCTTATCAGTAGAACAGTAAAGGTGGCAATGGATCTTCCCACCCACCCAACCCAGGCTATCAGAACAAAGCTTCGTCTCATGCTCCAAAGTCAAGTGCTCCGTATCACCGGCCGCTCTCAGAGGTTACGTGCAACAAGTGTCAGCAGAAAGGGCACTATGCAAACAAATGTGTCAACCAGAGGCGTCTTCCCCCTCCTCCTCCTGTAAGATCTGCCAGCAATGAAGTGGTCAAGCATAATCCCAAGTCTGCAAAGGTCAACATGATGAACGCAGCTCAGGTAGAGGGCTCTTCAGAAGTGATCATGGGTAATCTTCCTGTTAATGATATTTCTGCAAGAGTTCTTTTTGATACTGGTGCATCTTTGTCATTCATATCAAAGCCTTTTGCATCCATGCATGATTTGCATACTGTTAATTTTCCTAAGCTGATAGCGGTTTCCTTTCCGGGTTTGTTCATGAACACCAAAATGATGGCTCCGGATGTTTCCATGAAGATGGGAGATTATAAATTTCTGTCCTCTTCAATGGTTCTTGGTAACTCGGATATTGATCTAATTCTCGACATGGACTGGCTTTCTAAGCACAAGGCTCATCTTGATTGTGCTGCCAGGCAGATTCAATTGACACACTCGTCTGAGGATGTGATCATCTATGCCGCTCGTGACGATACCATTCGACTGTTTTCTCTCAATGAGAAGGGCGAGTTGAATGCCATCTCTCAGATTCCAGTCGTTTGTGAATATCAAGACGTCTTTCCAGAAGAGCTTCCAAGAATGCCTCCTCATCGGCCAGTTGAATTTGTCATCGATCTTGAGCCTGGCACGGAACCTGTTTGCAAATGTCCTTACAAGCTTGGACCAGAAGAGTTGAAGGAGCTAAAGAAACAACTCGATATACAAGAGCATATGGGTCTGATCCGACCAAGTTCTTCTCCATGGGGTTGTGGTGTTCTTTTTGTCAAGAAGAAGGATGGCACGGACCAACTCTGCGTCGACTACCGTCCATTTAACAAGAAGACCATAAAGAACAAGTACCCACTTCCCAACATCAACGAGCTATTCAAACAACTCAAAGCTGCTCAAGTATTCTCCAAGCTTGACCTCCGTATGGGCTATCATCAGATTCGCATTCGTGAACAAGATATCCACAAGACAGCATTCAGAACAAGCTATGGTTCTTATGAATACACTGTCATGTCTTTCGGCCTTGTCAATGCTCCTCCAACATTCTCTCGCATGATGAACTTCATCTTCAACCCTTACACAAATGACTTTGTCTTGGTATATCTCGATGATATTTTGGTCTTTTCCAAGAACAAAGAGGATCATGCCAAGCACTTGAGATTGGTGCTAGACAAACTCAGAGAACATCAATTCTATGCGAAGTTTTCAGAGTGCGAGTTTTGGATCGATGAGGTTCTCTACCTTGGCCATATCATCTCCGCCAAGGGCATAGCTGTTAATCCTGAGAAGGTGTCTGCAATTGTGAATTGGGAACCGCCTCAGAATGTGAAGCAGCTCCGCAGTTTCCTTGGGCTTGCAAGCTATTGTCGAAGATTCGTTGAGAATTTCTCTAAGATTGCAAAGCCTCTTTCCAACCTCCTCGAGAAGCATGTGCAGTATGTTTGGATGCCTGAATGTGACATCGCTTTCAACACCCTCAAAGAGAAGTTAGTCACAGCTCCAGTTTTGACTCCTCCGGATGAATCCAAACCATTTGAAGTTTTCTGTGATGCTTCCCTTCAAGGTCTCGGTGCTGTGTTAATGCAAGAGGAGAAAGTTGTGGCCTATACCTCTCTCCAGTTGAAGCCCAACGAAAAGAACTACCCCACTCATGACCTCGATTTGGCGGCAGTTGTCCATGCTCTTTTAACATGGAGACATCTCTTGTTGGGAAGGAAAGAGGACATCTTCACTAATCATAAGAGTCTCAAGTACATATTAACTCAACCCAACCTCAACCTCAGGCAGACTCGTTGGGTCGAAATGATTCAAGAGTATAATCCGAGTATTGAATATACTCCAGGCAAGGCCAATGTCATTGCAGACGCTTTGAGCAGGAAGGCTTACTGCAACAGTTTGATTCTCAAGCCCTTCCAACCGGATCTTTGTGAAGCTTTCCGCAAACTTAATCTCCAAGTTGTTCCTCAAGGATTTCTTGCCAACCTCCAAGTCTCTCCTACTTTGGAAGATCAAATTCGGGAGGCACACCTTCTTGATGCCATGGTGAAGAAGGTGAAGATTGGGATTGCCAAGAGCCAACCCAAGTACAAGTGCTATCGAGTTGATGACAAAAATACTCTTTTCTTCAAGGATCAAATTGTTGTTATTAAATGCGACCTTCGTAAAGTCATTATGAACGAGGCTCACAATTCACTCCTATCTATTCACCCTGGAACTACAAAGATGTACCATGACCACAAGCAGTCGTATTGGTGGACTCGAATGAAGTGCGAGATTGCTTAGTTCGTGAATGAATGTGATGTCTGCAGAAGAGTGAAAGCAGAACACCAACGGCCAGCTGGTCTCCTCCAACCTCTTGCCATTCCAGAATGGAAGATTGACCATATTGAGATGGACTTCGTGACTGTATTTCCCAAGTCCAAGCGTGGCAATGATGCTATCTTTGTTGTCATCGACAAGCTTACTAAAGTGTCTCATTCTCTTCCTATCAAAGAATGTATCATAGCAGCTCAGTTGGCAGAGCTATATACCTCCAGGATTGTCTCTTTGCATGACAATCCACAGTTGATATCTTCATATCGTGGAAGCATCTTTACTTCTAAGTTCTGGGATTCCTTTCAGAAGGCCATAGGCACCAACATTCGCTTCAGCACATCCCTTCATCCTCAAACTAGTGGACAAGTCGAGCGAGAAAATCAAATCCTTGAAGATATGCTCAGGGCTTGTGTGATTTCGTTCGGTATGAAGTGGGAAGATTGTCTTCCATATGCCGAGTTCTCCAACAACAACAGCTTTCAAGCGAGTTCGGGCAAGGCCCCATTCGAGATTCTCTATGGTAGAAAGTGTCGTACTCCTCTTAACTGGTCAGAGACTGGTGAACGCCAACTTCTTGGCAATGACTTGATCACAGAGGCTGAAGAAATGTGCAAAGTCATTCGTGAAAATATCAAAGCCGCGCAATCGTGACTTGGCTTTCGAGATAGGAGACCATTTCTACCTCCGCGTCTCTCCAATGAAAGGTACTCGTCGCTTTGGTATCAAAGGGAAGCTTTCCCCTAGCTATGTGGGTCCTTTCAAGATCATTGGCAAAAGAGGCGATCTCGCCTATCAAGTTGAGATACCGTACAACTTTGCAAATTTGCACAACGTGTTTCACGTGTCATAGCTTTGCAAGTGTTTCAAGAATCCTGACCGCACCATCAACTTCGAAGAGATTGATCTCCAAGAAGACTTGTCTTATCATGAGCATCCCATTGCTATTCTTCAAGAAACTGAGCGCAAGACTCGCAACAAGTCTATCAAATTCCTGAAAGTGAAGTGGTCACACCATTCTGACCGAGAAGCCACCTGGGAACGCGAGGACCACCTCCGTTCCGAATATCCGGAGTTCTTTCAGTCCTAGATCTCGGGACGAGATCCTTTCATAGTGGTGGAGTGTTGTGACACCCCGTATGTAACTTGCCATATTTGTATTCCAACTCTTGCCATTTTCGGCTCTAAGTTATGAGATTCGTGGTTGGGTTTTTGTCTTCGTTTTGCATTTTGTCCATGTCATGCATTGCATGTCATGTCATCATGTGCATCGCATTTGCATACGTGTTTGTCTCATGCATCCGAGCATTTTCCCCGTTGTCCGTTTTGCGATCCGACACTCCTATGTCCTCCGCCGTCCCCTTTTGTCTCTTTTTGTGAGCGGGTGTTTAACATCCTCAGAATGGACCGAGATTTTTCAAGCGGCCTTGGTACACTACCGGTAGACCGCCTGTCAAGTTTCGTGCCATTTGGAGTCCGGTTGATACTTCAACGGTTAACCGGGGAACCGTAAAGGCATCATGTGTGTTGCAGCCCAACACCCCTCCAAAGTGGCCCAAAACCAATCCAAACCCCCTCCATCCTCTTGGCCATTCAATAAGGATCGCGTGGCCGAAAACCGCACCTTATTTGGACTCTCGTAGCTCCCAGAATCTATAAATAGGCCTCCCCCTTCGAAATTCGCGGATGAAACCCTAGTCCTCCCTCTCCCTCCGCGCCGGACATGTCTGGACGGCGCCGGACACGTCCGCCGCCGCGCCCCGTCCAACCCGCGCCTGCCACGTGTCCTCTGCGCTGCCCCCGCGCCTGCCACGTGTCCTCTGTGCTGCCCCGCGCCGTCGGCCCGCCCGAGCCCGGGTCGGGCCCCCGAGGCCCGGTCGCCTCCACCACTGCCCGCGATGGCCGCCGTGAGCCTCCGCCGCCAAGATCGCCGGCACACCGTCCCGGCCGCCGTCGCCTCCCTCGCCGACCTCCGCCGCCGCGGACTCCGCCGCTCCTCCGCCGTGGACCCCGCCGCCTTGCCGTCCCACGGATCCGGCAAGTCCGGCGACCATGAAACTCCGGCGAGCTCCTAGGACGCCGGCCACCGCGTTCCTCTACTCCGGTGAACCTCGTACACCGCGCCACCAGATCAAGATCTGGAGACTAGGGTTGACCCGAAATTATCCTAAGTCCTTTTATTTTTGCATTTTCAAGCACTATTCATTAGGTCATAACTCTGTGCCCATAGCTCCGTTTTGGGCGTGCCATATATCAAAATGTTCATCATGATGTCCTCTTCATTTTGTTCCATTGCACCATTCTTGTTTGAGTCAATCTTGATGCCCAAATGTCTGTTGCAAGAGTGCTATAAAATGTTAGTTCCTGATTCTTATCAGTTTATGAACATTTGTCATTTTTGCGATGTTTATTGTGTGCTGCATATGCTCATGAGCTCTACATGTGTTATGGGATATGCCATGCCATCTTTACAGGGGTGTATTCCATGTATTTTGGTGATCAATGTGGTGACTAGCACAAGCATGCAAAGTAGCTCTCATAATATTGCTCATTTCAGGGGCTTAGAATTTCACTAAGTCATTTCCTTGCTGTTATTTTAATGCCATGTATTCATGTTGCTACAGAGAGATCCATGCTTCTTTTCAGTATGTTCAGTAAGGATGATTTTGACATATGGTTATGCTCTATCCATCCATGTCCCTGTTTGCATTTATGGAGGGCCCAAGCATAAATCAATCTTGCTCTACATTTGCTATAAAATGTTCCTGGCAGATTGTTTACGTGTTAATCAATATTGCCAAGGTTGTTGTAGTTGATCCATGCATGCTATGAGATTCTTCTTGCCATGGTTAGATTCTTGATCATGCCTTCTTGCTGGTAGTATGCTTAGTTTGTCATGCAATGCCTTGTGTTGAGTGCATCGAGCTTGCAAGCATGCCTTCATAACTCTGTTTATGCCATGTCCAGTTTTCTGCTAAGTCTGAATCTGTTAACGGAACTTGCTATGTTTACATGGGTGCCATCATATCTTATGATCCAGTTTAGATTATGGATAGTAAGGTACTTTTGGTATATGCTTTGAGTAGACTCATGACATGCCTTGTATTGCTATGATCTGATCCTGTAGCATGTTGTTATCTTCCTCTAAACATTGCTTCCTGATGTTAATTCCTGGCATGTTGTTATTTTCACAAAGTCTGTGACGTTGATATCTTTTGCACTTTTGCCATCCTTGTTTGAACCTGAACTTTTGTGATTTAGCTGTAGCTCAGTGTTCATCTTTTGTCAATCATCTTGAGTAGATCACTTCCATGTGCTTTGTTGCTATGTTAGAGTGCAGTAGCTTAGTTTCTTGTTGCATTCTAGATGGCATCGTGCTGTTAATTGCAGAATTGTGCCATTCTTGTTTTGCTTGCCATTTGCAAGTCGTGCATCCGATTCCGGTGATCTTTATATCATTTTCAACCGAAATCAACTCATATTTCCAGCGTCACTCTTGCTTTGCCAAGTTGAGGCCTGATTCAATATTTTCCGTTCCGAAGCACGCATATGCATTGCATATCACATCCCGCATATCATACCATGTTTTGCATCATGTTGCTTGCGCATTGCATCATGGTTGATTGTGGTTTCCTTTGCTTGTGTTCTTGCTTTGGGTAGAGCCGGAGACGAGTACATGATCGAGGAACCCGTGAGTACGCTTACGAGGATCAAGCTTACGTCAACTCAGAGAACTTTGCAGGCAAGATGACCATACCCTCGAAATCACTTCTATCTTTGCTTGCTAGTTGATCTCTCTATTGCTATGCCGCGATACCTACTACTTGCTATATCATGCCTCCCATATTGCCATGTCAAGCCTCTAACCCACCTTTCCTAGCAAACCATTGTTTGTCTATGTTACCGCTTTGCTCGGCCCCTCTTATAGCGTTGCTAGTTGCAAGTGAAGATGGAGTTTGTTCCTTGTTGGAACATGTTTATTCTTTAATGCACCTATATACTTGGTAAAGGGTGGAAGGCTCGGCCTTATTCCTGTTGTTTTGTTCCACTCTTGCCGCCCTAGTTTCCGTCATACCGTTGTTATGTTCTTTGATTTTGCATTCCTTACGCGGTTGGGTTATAATGGGAACCCCTTGATAGTTCGCCTTGAATAAAACTCCTCCAAAAAGGCCCAACCTTGGTTTTACCATTTGCCACCCAAGCATTTTTCCCTTGGGTTTTGCGAACTCAACGGTCATCTTTATTTTAACGCGCCCGGCCAGTGCTTATCTAAGTGTTGGTCCAACCTGAGCGATTTCCGGCGCCCCCTGGGCAACCAGGGTCTATGCCAACCCGATATCTTGCTCATCCGTTGTGCCCTGAGAACGAGATATGTGCAGCTCCTATCGGGATTTGTCGGCACATTCGGGCGGCTTTGCTGGTCTTGTTTTACCATTGTCGAAATGTCTTGTAACCGGGATTCCGAGTCTGATCAGGTCGTCCTGGGAGAAGGAATATCCTTCGTTGACCGTGAGAACTTGTGATGGGGTAAGTTGGGATACCCCTGCAGGGTTTTCAACTTTCGAAAGTCGTGCCCGCGGTTATGGGCAGATGGGAATTTGTTAATATCCGGTTGTAGAAAACCTGACACTTAACTTAATTAAAATGAATCAACAGCGTGTGTAGCCATGATGGTCTCTTTTCGGCGGAGTCCGGGAAGAGAACACGGTCTCGTGTTATGCTTGAACATAAGTAGTTTCAGGATCACTTCTTGATCTTTGGAGCTTCTCGACCGTGCTTTGCTTCTCTTCTCGCTCTCATTTGCGTAAGGTAGCCACCATATATGCTAGTGCTTGCTGCAGCTCCTCCTCACTACCTTTTCCTACCTATAAGCTTAAATAGTCTTGATCGTGAGGGTGTGAGATTGCTGAGTCCCCGTGACTCACAGATTACTTCCAAAACCAGATGCGGGTGCCGATGATGCCAGTACAGGGGATGCGACTGAACTCAAGTGGGAGTTCGATGAGGATTCGGGACGTTACTATGTTTCCCTTCCAGACGATCAGTAGTGGAGCCCAGTTGGGGCGATCGGGGATCTATTGCACTAGGGGTTGTCTTTACTTATTTGGTTCCGTAGTCGGACCTTGATTCTATCTGGATGATGTAATGCTATATTTATGTATTGTGTGAAGTGGCGATTGTAAGCCAAGTCTTTATCTATTTCTTATTCAGTACATGGGATGTGTAAAGTTTACCCCTCTTGCGACATGCCTACTATGCGGCTATGCCTCTAAGTCGTGCTCCGACACGTGGGAGATATAGCCGCATCGTGGGTGTTACAACACCCCTCTTGTTTCTTTTCGTGAGCGGGTGCTAAACATTCTCGGAATGGACCGAGATTACCCAAGTGGCCTTGGTACACCACCGGTAGACCGCCTGTCAAATTTCGTTCCATTTGGAGTCTATTTGATTCTCCAACGGTTAACCGGGGAACTGCAAAGGCCTCGTATGTGTTGCATCCCAACACCCCTCGAAAACGGCCCAATAACCCATCCAAACCACTTTCATGTCCTCCCTCGTTGGATCACATCGTGTGGGAGAAATCTACACTCCATTTGGATACTCCTACCTCCTCCAACCCATATATATGTGATCCACCTCGAATTTTCACGGGCGAAACCCTAGATCCACTCCTCCTCCGCGCCACCGGACATGTCCGTCCACCGTCGGACGCGTCCACCGCCGCTGCCACGTGTTTCGGCCAATCAGGGCTTGCCACATCACCGCTGCTGCCTCCCATGCCCACTCAAGGGCCGCCACCTGTCCCTGTTGCACCCACTTCACCGTCGGGCCCGTGAAGCCCATCCGGGGCCCGCCCGGGCCCGAGTCTCCGCCACCACGGGCCGCCGCCCGATCCCCGCGCGCCTCCCGCTCCCGAGGCCGCAGCCCCGTGCCTTGTAGGAGACCGCCGACCTCCCCGAACACCGTGCCCCGAGCCACGTTCGCCACAGGAGGGCCCCGCCGCCTCCTGCCGAGCTCGTCGTTCGCCGCCGCAGAACCCCGCTGCCTCAAAACAGTGCCACCTCTGCCGACCGTCGCCACATCTCCTCACACCGGCAAGCCCGCCGCCGTCACCGGACCTCCACCGGCCACCTCGCCGCCCAATTCCTGCCTCGCCACCGCCGATCTCTGCCGAGATCGCCGCTCCACCACGCCCGGCACCTGCATCCGGTATTCCCCCTCGTAGCCGGTCACTGCCTGAGCTCCTGCCGGCCTCGAGCTCGCTGGAGACCTCCAAAGCCATGACCGGCCCCGCTTCCATCAGATCTAGACGGCGCCGTTCCTGCACGGCGCCGTCCTCCGAACCAAACCGGTGCTCGCGTCCCAGTTCTGCCCGTCCCGCTTCCGTCCGCCCCGTTTACGATATGGGTAATTTTTCTCTAAGTCGCCAGATCCAATAATTTTATGCTCCTGTTCATCATGTCGTATCTCAGTAACTGTAGCTCCATTTCATGCATATTATATATCAAAATGGTCACTGTGAGATGCTCTTCATTTCATTACATTGTGGAATGCTTGATGAAGTCCATCTTGATGCCCAAATCATTGATGCAAGAGTTCTATAAAATGTTTACTGCAGCTACTTATCATTTTAGGGTGATTTGTCATTTTTGTCACATTTGATGTGTGCTTCATATGGGCATGAGCTCTACATGTGTTCTGAACTATGCCATGCCATATTTACAGGCGTGCTTGCCATGTATTTTTGTGATCAATGTGGTGACTAGCACAAGCATGCAAACAAGGCCTCGTGATATTGCTATTTTCAGGGACTTAGGATTTTGCTAAGTCCTTGTTCTGCCGCTATTTTGATGCCATGTAAACTTGATGCTACAGTGAGACCCATGCTTGTTTTGAGTATCTTCAGTAAGGGTGTTTTGGACATATGGTTATGCTCTATCCATACATGCCCCTGTTTACAATTATGGAGTTCCCTAGCATGTCTTAATCTTGCTCAACTTTTGCTATAAAATGTTCCTGGCATATTGTTTACATGATTATCAATTTTGCCATGGTTGTTGCTTGTGATCCATGGATGCTATGAACTTGCTATTGCCATGGTTAGCTTCATGAACATGTATTCCTGATGTTAGTATGCTTATCTTGTAATGCAAGGCTTTATGATGAGTGATTTGAGCTTCTAAAGATGCCTTCATAATTCTGTTTATGCCATGCTCTGTTTTCTGCCAAGTCTGAAACTATTAATAATACTTGCTATGTTTACATGGGTGCCATCATATCTTCTGTGCCTTTTTGGCTCATGATCAGTAAGGAACTTTTGTTCTATGCTTTGAGTAGAGTCATGACATGCCTTTGTTTGCTATGATAAGTTTCTGTAGCATGTTGTCTGCTTGCTCTAAACATGGCTTCCTGATGTTATCTCTGAAGCTGATATCTTTTGCACTTTTGCCATGCTTGTTTGAACCTGTTCTTTTGTGATTTAGCCGTAGCTCAGTGTTCATGTTTTGTCAAGCATCTTGAGTAAATCACTGCCATATGCCTTATTGATATGTTGGAGTGCATTAGCTTAGTTTCTTGTTGCATTCTAGATGGCATTGTGCTGTTAATCGCAGAATTGTGCCATTCTTGTTTTGCTTGCCATTTGCAAACAATGCATCCGATTCCGGTGATCTTTATATCGATTTCGACCGAAATCATCTCATATTTCCAGTGGCACTCTTGGTTTTCCAAGTTGATTCCTTGATTATTCTTTATCTTCCGGAGCACGCATATGCATTGCATATCATGTCTTGCATATCATGCCATGTTTTGCATCATGTTGCTTGTGCATTGCACCATGGTTGATTGTTGTTCCTTTGCTTGTGTTCTTGCTTTGGATAGAGCCGAGAGACGAGTACGTGATCGAGGAACCTGTTGAGTACGCTAACGAGGATCAAGATTTCATCAACTCTAAGAACTTTGCAGGAAAGATGACCATACCCTCGAAATCACTTTTATCTTTGCTTGCTAATTGTTTTCCCTTTTGCTATGCCGCGCTACCTACCACTTGCTATATCATGCCTCCCATATTGCCATGTCAAGCCTCTAAGCCACCTTTCCTAGAAAACTGTTGTTTGGCTTTGTTACCGCTTTTGCTCAGCCCCTTTTATAGCGTTGCTAGTTGCAGGTGAAGATGAAATTTGTTCTATGTTGGAACATGGATATTGTTGGGATATCATTATTATATCTTGTTTACTTTAATGCATCTATATACTTGGTAAAGGGTGGAAGGATCGGCCTTATGTCTGGTGTTTTGTTCCACTCTTGCCACCCTAGTTTCCGTTATACCGATGTTATGTTCCTTGCTTTTGCGTTCCTTAGGCGGTTGGCTGTTATGGGAACCCCTTGACAGTTTGCCTCGAATAAAACTCCTCCTGCGAGGCCCAACCTTGGTTTTACCATTTGCCCACCTACCACCATATACCTTCCCTTGGGTTCTGTAGACTCAAGGGTCATCTTTATTTTAACCCCCCCCCTCGGCCAGTGCTCCTCTAAGTGTTGGTCCGAACCGAGCTGCCTGCGGGGCCACCTCGGGGAAAGTTGAGGGTTGGTTTTACTCGTTGCTAGTCTCATCCGGTGTTGCCCTGAGAACGAGATACATGCGACTCCTATCGGGATTTGTCGGCACATTGGGTGGCTTTGCTGGTCTTGTTTTACCATTCTCGAAATGTCTTGTAACCGGGATTCCGAGACTGATCAGGTCTTCATGCGAGAAGGAATATCCTGCGTTGACCATGAGAGGTTGTGATGGGCTAAGTTGGGACACCCCTACAGGGTTTTGAACTTTCAAAAGCCATGCCCGATGTTATGGGAAGATGGGAATTTGTTAATATCCGGTTGTAGAGAACTTGACACTTAACTTAATTAAAATGAATCAACCGCGTGTGTAGCCGTGATGGTCTCTTTTCGGCGGAGTCCAGGAAGAGAACACGGTCTCGTGTTATGCTTGAACGTAAGTAGCTTCAGGATCACTTCTTGATCACTATTAGCTTCTCGACCATGCTTTGCTTCTCTTCTTGCTCTCATTTGCGTAAGTTAGCCACCATATATGCTTAGTGCTTTGCTGCAGCTCCACCTCACTACCCTTTCCTACCCTTAAGCTTAAGTAGTCTCGATCTTGTGGGTGTGAGATTGCTGAGTCCCCGTGACTCACAGATACTTCCAAACAGATGCAGGTGCCGATGATGCCAGTGCAGGGGACGCTACAGAACTCATGTGGGAGCTTGATGAAGATCTTGATCGTTGTTTTGTTTCGTTCCTGTTGATCAGTAGTGGAGCCCAGTTGGGACGATCGGGGATCTAGAATTTGGGGTTTTTCTTCTTTTATTTTGGTTCCATAGTCGGATCTTGATTGTGCTCTGGATGATGTATGTTTAACTTATATTTGTGTGAAGTGGCGATTGTAAGCCAACTCGTTATCCCTTTCTTATTCAGTACATGGGATGTGTGAAGATTACCCCCCTTGCGAGAAGCCTACCATGCGGCTATGCCTGTAAGTCGTGCCCTGACACATGGGAGATATAGCCGCATTGTGGGTGTTACAGGTGTAGTGGTAGATTGCCTCTTGGGCTGAGGATGAACTGTACAAGGGGAAGAACAGCCTCCTGAGGTTGAGGTGTTCTTGTGTTTGGCGAACTGGTTGTTGTTCGGGTGGATTCGAGACGAGTTGCCTCCTGCTGTGGTGGCTAATCCTATTTATAGAGGCCATGGTCCTCTCCCCAAATATTGAGCGGGAAGCGAGCCAACAACGGCCAATTTGAAAGGGGCCAGCTAGTACAAGCTATCCTGACAAAAGCAGTCTTCGCCTGCCAAAGGCTCTAGTTGTGACGCCATCTTGGGCTCCACGGTTACCTCGGTCTTGCTGTCCTTCTGGTCTTGGTCTTGTTGCACCAATATGGAAACCTTTGCTTGATGCCTCGGTACTCCGTTCCTGTGCTTGCCCCCTTAGCACCAAAGAGGAAACAAGGAAGATGCACGCACTGGCGCCCGCCTGGTCTCGATCGCCATGGCTTATGGCATGCGAACCTTGCGAGGTTTGCCCAGCCTTGAACTCTCCGCCCCTCGCGAGCCAGCCTGGTGAGGCCGCTCTTGAGGAGGTCTCGTGTCGTCCACCTCGTGAGGCTTGGCCCCTCACGAGGGTCTTGATTCCTTGTTGATGAAGATGGGCCGTACAGGCTTGCTAGCGAAGCCACATCATGGGCCACAGGAAGGCAAGTCTGGGGACCCCCGTTCCCAGAACGCTGACGGTAACCCCCGGGCCCAAGGCGTGCTCGGTCTTGGCTTCAAGGTGAAGCCAAGGGTCAAGTGTGGAGCGTCGCAGGCCCAATAGCCTGTGGCATCGGTCGACGCATGATGGTTGATTGGACGTGGGCGTATTCGCTTCCCCATGCTGCCTCGGTAACTACCTGACGTGACAAGTCCCTGCGACATGCAAGGAAAACCATCATTACCTATGATCCTGGGGGGTGCTGTTTGGCCTTCTCCTGGTATAAATGGGAGGGGGCGGAGCCCCCATCGCCTATCCTTCCTCTTCCTCTTTCGCTTCTTCTCCTTCCTTGCTCCTCCCCTGCCACCAATGGCGCCGTCAAGGAGGTTCACTGCTGCGGAGAAGGGGAAGGCCCCTCGCGAGGGGCCTGGCTCTCCGGTGCCCAAGTGTGGATGCAGTCGTCCCCGCAAGCACACCGCAACCCCCGCCGCGGTTCCGCGCGGCCGCGGTGGTGCCGCTTTGCGGGGCAGGGGTCGCTCTAGTTGTAGCGGTCCCGTTGATGAAGGGAGACGTGCCGTGGTCGCCCGGCCTCCCTGGCCATGCTTCCACTCGGCAGAGACGCTACCGGAGTTCGTCGTCTGGTCGGAGAATCCGGCCGGCAACTGGCTTCAGCTCCCGCACTTCTTCGCCGATGAGCTGCCAGCCTCAGGTCCTGGTGGGCTTTGGCTACAGGCGACCGACTGCTACAGCAGGGCTTCCTGGGTTGCGGTCGAGGTCTCCGCCACGGGAAATGTAGCTCTGGCCCACGGTTGGCAGACGTTCGCCCACGCGCGTAGCCTGGGCAGGCGGTGCACCCTTCACTTCAAGTGCGACGGCGATGCGACCCTCTATGTGAGGGTGTTTGGGGAAGATGGTCACCGCGTCGGGTGCTGCCCCGAGGTGAACGACGGCGAGGTGGTGCTCGGCCTTGGCGACAGCCGCGTCGAGGATGGGGGCGAACCCGCCCTTGGCGCCGACCGCGTCTCGTCCAGCTATGTGATACATCCATTTTGCATCATTCTTTTATATCGATATTCATTGCATTATGGGCTGTTATTACACATTATGTCACAATACTTATGCATATTCTCTCTTATTTTACAAGGTTTACATAAAGGGGGAGAATGCCGGCAGCTGGAATTCTGGGCTTGAAAAGGAGCAAATATTAGAGACCTATTTTGCACATCTCCAAAAGTCCTAAAACTTCATGGAAGTTATTTCCAGAATATATAAAAAATACTGAGGGTAAGACGTACCAGAGGGGGGGCACCCACTAGCCACGAGGGTGGGGGCGCACCCTACCCCCCTGGGCGCGCCCCTTGCCTCGTGGGCCCCCTGGTGGCCCTCCGATGCACATCTTCTTCTATATGAGGTCTTTCGTCCGAGAAAAATAAGAAGCAAGCTTTCGGGACGAGACTCCGCCACCACGAAGCGGAACCAATCTAGGGCTCCAGCGGAGCTGTTCTGCCAGGGAAACTTCCCTCCGGGAGGGGGAAATCATCACCATCATCATCACCAATGATCCTCTCATCGGGAGGGGGTCAATCTCCATCAACATCTTCACCAGCACCATCTCATCTCAAACCCTAGTTCATCTCTTGTATCCAAACCTTAGATTGGTACATGTGGGTTGCTAGTAGTGTTGATTACTCCTTGTAGTTGATGCTAGTTGGTTTACTTGGTGGAAGATCATATGTTCAGATCCATTATGCATATTAATACCCCTCTGATTATGAACATGAATATGCTTTGTGAGTAGTTATATTTGTTCCTGAGGAAATGGGAGAAGTATTGCTATTAGTAGTCATGTGAATTTGGCATTCGTTCGATATTTCGATGAGATATATGTTGTCATCCCTCTAGTGGTGTCATGTGAACGTCGACTACATGACACTTCACCATTGTTTGGTCCTAGAGGGAGGCATTGGGAATTAATAAGTAGATGATGGGTTGCTAGAGTGACAGAAGCTTAAACCCTAGTTTATGCGTTTCTCGTAAGGGGCTGATTTGGATCCATATGTTTCATGCTATGGTTAGGTTTACCTTAATACTTCTGTTGTAGTTGTGAATGCTTGCAATGGGGGTTAATCATAAGTGGGATGCTTGTCCAAGTAAGGACAGTACCCAAGCACCGGTCCACCACATATCAAATTATCAAAGTACCGAACACGAATCATATGATCGTGATGAAAACTAGCTTGACGATAATTCCCATGTGTCCTCGGGAGCGCTTTACTTCATATAAGAGTTTGTCTAGGCTTGTCCTTTGCTACAAAAAGGATTGGGACATCTTGCTGCACCTTATTTACTTTTATTACTTTCTACTCGTTACAAAATACCTTATCACAAAACTATCTGTTACCGATATTTTCAGTGCTTGCAGAGAATACCTTACTGAAAACTGCTTATCATTTCCTTCTACTGCTCATTGGGTTCGACACTCTACTTATCGAAAGGACTACGATTGATCCCCTATACTTGTGGGTCATCAAGACTCTTTTCTGGCGCCGTTTCCGGGGAGTGAAGCGCCTTTTGTAGGTGGAATTTGGTAAGGAAAAATTTATATAGTGTGCTGAGATTTACTGTCACTTGTTACTACGGAAAGTAATCCTTTGAGGGGCTTGTTCGGGGTATCTTCACCCCGACCGGTAGAGCAAATAGTTGCTCCTCAACCTACTGAACCTACTGAAAATGTTTACTTTGAAATTCCTTCGGGTATGATAGAGAAACTGCTAGCTAATTGCTACCGCTTTTAGCACTGCGTTGGTTTTCCCCGAAGAGGAAGGGATGATGCAGCAAAGTAGCGTAAGTATTTCCCTCAGTTTTTGAGAACCAAGGTATCAATCCAGTAGGAGGCTACGTGCGAGTCCCTCGCACCTGCACAAAACAAATAAATCCTCGCAACCAACGCAAATAGGGGGTGTCAATCCCTATAGGGCCACTTATGAGAGTGAGAACTGATAGATATGATAAGATAATATTTTTGGTACTTTTATGATAAAGATGCAAGGTAAAATAAAGGCAAAGTAAATGACAAAGTAAATAACTAAGTAGTAGGAGATTGATATGATAAAGATACACCCGGGGCCCATAGGTTTCACTAGTGGCTTCTCTCGAGAGCATAAGTATTCTACGGTGGGTGAACAAATTACTGTTGAGCAATTGACAAAATTGAGCATAGTTATGAGAATATCTAGGTATGATCATGTATATAGGCATCACGTCCGAGACAAGTAGACCGACTCCTGCCTGCATCTACTACTATTACTCCACTCATCGACCGCTATCCAGCATGCATCTAGAGTATTAAGTTAAAAAACAGAGTAACGCCTTAAGCAAGATGACATGATGTAGAGGGATAGACTCATGCAATATGAAGAAAACCCCATCTTGTTATCCTTGATGGCAACAATACAATACGTGCCTTGCTGCCCTTACTGTCACTGGGAAAGGACACCGCAAGATTGAACCCAAAGCTAAGCACTTCTCCCATTGCAGGAAAGATCAATCTAGTAGGCCAAACCAAACTGATAATTCGAAGAGACTTGCAAAGATAACCAATCATACATAAAATAATTCAGAGAAGATTCAAATATTGTTCATAGATAGAATTGATCATGAACCCACAATTCATTGGTCTCAAAAAACACACCGCAAAAAGAAGATTACATCGAATAGATATCCACAAGAGAGGGGGAGAACATTGTATTGAGATCGAAAAAGAGAGAAGAAGCCATCTAGCTACTAACTATGGACCCATAGGTCTGAGGTAAACTACTCACACTTCATCGGAGGGGCTATGGTGTTGATGAAGAAGCCCTTCGTGATCGATGCCCCCTCCGGCGGAGCTCCGAAATAGGCTCCAAGATGGGATCTCGTGGATACAGAAAGTTATGGTGGTGGAATTAGGGTTTTGGCTCTGTATCTGATCGTTTGGGGGTACGTGGGTATATATAGGAGGAAGAAGTACGTCGGTGGAGCAACAGGGGACCCACGAGGGTGGAGGGCGCGCCTGGGGGGGGGGGGTAGGTGCGCCCCCCTACCTTGTGGCCTCCTGTTACGTGTCTTGACGTAGGGTCCAAGTCTCTTGAGTTGTATTCGATGAGAAAATCACGTTGCCGAAGGTTTCATTCCGTTTGCACTCTGTTTGATATTCCTTTTCTTTGAAACCCTAAAACAGGCAAAAAAACAACAATTCTGGGCTGGGCCTACGGTTAATAGGTTAGTTCCAAAAATAATATGAAAGTGGATAATAAAGCCCAATAATGTCCAAAACAGTAGATAATAGGGACAAATACATTTATGCCCCTAGTTGGAACCCACCCACGGGGTTAGCCCTTAATTTTCCACCTTGCCTAGTTTTGCCCTTAGATTTGTCCCAGGGCTCGCTCGAATGCCCTCCCGTGACTGCCCCGTCTGGTCAGCGCCGTTTGACCACGGTTTTGCACCATTTTGGACATTTTTACCCCTGAGTCGATATCCCTAGACTTTTAGTCGTCTGCTACCTCGCGCTAGACAGAAGAAAGGGGGCGGAAGGGGTGGAAGGAAGGAGCTGTTGGAGGGGGCGTCGTGTAGGCTCGCCCACGGCCATGGACATGTCGGGTATGTCATCGGAGAGCTCGTCACCGGCCGCCGCTGAAGAGGTAATTTGTAATAGGTAGAGTAAACTTTCCCCATTTTCTAGGGTTAGGTCAAATTTCGGGTGATTTATGTGGTTTTGGTAAAATTAGGTGGATGGGGTAGGAATTGTGTAGCACAGCTCAGAGTTTTACTTGCAAGACTCCACTTTCTCCGGCCTGGAGTGTTGCTCGAAGCATCGTTGTCCAGGGCATGACCAAATCCCTGCTCGTCGTCTCTCATGGGGTGGAGCTAGCACCGGTCGTCGATTTTTGGGTTGCCCCTGGATGTAAGAATTTGAACTGGATTTTGTATTCTTGGGTTTGAATCCATGACGAAGCATTCGACATCAGATCTAATCGAAAAATTTTCATGCAGTTGCCAGATGAATGTGAGTGGGTGGTTTGGGTTGACCCTGCACCTCCAGCAGGAGTTGGACTAGCTTTAGAAGATTTGCATGCAACGCTTGAAGCTAGCTGAATCAAAAGTCATAAGTTGGAGAAGCAAGCAGTTGATCTGGCGAAGAGAAATCGTGCGCTGACCAAAGAATTGAAGGAAAGAAAAGAAATGATGCGCGTTTGGACAATGTTTTTCCCTATAGTTACAATTTGTATGCTAGCTATCGCAATGTCTGTGTGTGCACAAAATGCACACTAAAGTTTGTATGCTAGCTCATGAATGCACTGATGTATGAGTGCAATCATGTATGAATGCACTGATGTATTTGCAGTTTATGATCTATGAAGTTTATGATCTATTTGCAGTTTATGATCCATGAATGCAGTGATGTATGAATGCCTCATAAGTTATGCAATGATATGTTCTATGTGAAGATGTTAGGAGACAACATAGTTTCAAATTCAGTAGCAAACCACCCACTCCAGTTGCATACTACTTCACACAACAAACTACCAAATTCAGTTGAATAGTACTTATACAACATAGTACTAAATTCAGGTTCACAAACTGATAGTTTCACACATGACAACATAGTACTTCATACAACTAGAGTGCACAGTGCACATAGATATCAACTACAGATAGTTCAAACATGACATAAGAGATCATCCCAAACTGATAGTTCCACACATGACAACACTCATGATTTGGCCCTTTTGCTCCTGGTGTTTCCTGCTGGGTTTGGCATCTCCTTAGCTCTGCTTCTAGTCACTTTTGCTGGGATTTGGGGCACATCAGCCTGCACTTCCTCTTGAGTTGCAGTAGTTTTCTCATGCATATTGCTGCCAGTAACTGACCCATGTGTGTCTGCTACTGTAGAAGTAGTGCTCATCTTCCTCTTCTTGTAGGGAGATGGTCCTCTCATAGCTGGCCTTTTCCAATTCTTCTTAGGAGTGCTGGAAAATGTTGTGAATAGCCATTTCTTTACCATAATAAACTCTCATGTAAGGAAAGTCTAAACCATATTTTTTCTGCAAGTTGGTTTGCAATTCCTTGGGACCAATGTTTGAATTTTCTCTTACCCAGTTCTGCACAGCATCAGCAATCCATCTCCTCTTGGCTGCTCTCAATCTTTCAGTTCTGTTGACACTGGGACAATGGTGCTCATAGGGATTTACTTTCATATGCACATAAAAAATTAAAGTTAGATACTCAATAGGAAAATCAATCATAATTACAATGTTACAACACCATAGGGAAAATAGTTAGCACTGATTATGCAATTTGTTAATACCTAAAACAATGTGTTGTTTCTCTTTAGAGAGGCATGCAGCCTCCACCTACATCTTGGAAAAGCACAATACACAGTGAACCTTGTTGGATCACTATGCTCTATTTTGTACTCTACTTCATTTTTTATGGAGAATGTAGCTATAGCATTTCTACAATTCACAGTAGAAGGAAAGACAACCCCTTCAGCTAGACTTGGATTATCTCTGTCATACAACATCTCAGGCCTGTCCTCATCATCATTCTCAAAACATGCCATGTCAATGTTCTCCTGTTCCTCTTCTTCATCGGATATTTTCTGTATACTGCATCCCTAAAAGAGGTGAATGTGCTTGTAGCATCGATCATAAGAGGAAAAGTGAAGCCTGTGCCTTGATCCTTAGTACCAAACCTTTCTAAAAGAGTCGTTTTCATTCTAATGGACAGAGAAAATGCACGCTCTGGATCCATCCTACGAATGCAAGAAAATGTCCGAAAAACATCACGCACGGCAGATCTACCTAAAACTAAAGTAAGAACTAGTGATAAAAAGTAGATGAACTTACCCATCTGGGATCTGTTGGCTCGTCTCCTCCGTCGACATCGGAGTCCTCTGTCTTGACGCCGCGCCCTCCATTTCGCATCCACCGCCGCGTGAGCTACGAGTCTTCACCATCGTAGCCGATGAAGATGTGGTCTAGATCTCTCACGACATCGACCAAACCACGGGCCGGGCTCGGATGCGCGCCGCCAAAAGCTAGGGTTAGGATTCGCCTGGGTCGCCGCTGTGCTAGGGTTCTAGAGACAGATTCGGTAGAGAGGGGAAATGAGATGCGATACATATGCCGGTCCCACCTGTAAGGAAAGGGCAGGGGCATGTGCTGTCCAAAATGGCGCAAAACCGTGGTCAAACGGCGCTGACCACACGGGGCCGTCATGGAAGGGCATTTGAGCGAGCCCTGGGACAAATCTAAGGGCAAAACTGAGCAAGGTGGAAATTTAAGGGCAAACCCCGTGGGTGGGTTCCAACTAGGGGCAAACTTGTAATTGTCCCTAGATAATATAGCATGGAGCAATCAAAAATTATAGATACGTTGGAGATGTATCACTAATCCTTTTGCAGGAGATGGAACATTAGATCCTGACTTACACTTAATCTATGTGGATGAATTTGTGGATTATTTAAGCTTGCAGGTATGCCCGGTGATGTTATCAAGAAGAAGGTCTTCCCTTTATCTTTGAAGGGAGATGCATTGACATGGTATAGGCTATGTGATGATATGGGATCATGGGACTACAAACGGTTGAAATTGGAATTCCATCAGAAGTTTTATCCTATGCATCTTGTTCATCATGATCGTAATTATATATATAATGTTTGGCCTCGCGATGGAGAAAGCATCGCTCAAGCTTGCGGGAGGCTTAAATCAATGTTATATTCATGTCCCAATCATGAGCTCTCAAGAGAAATGATTATTCAAAAAATTTATGATCGGCTTTCTGACAACAATCGGTCCATGCTTGATACTTCTTGTACTGGTTCCTTTATGATGAAGACTATTGAATTCAAATGGAATTTATTGGAGAGAATTAAATGCAAATCTAAAGATTGGGATCTCGACGAAGGTAAGGAGTCAGGTATAACACCTAAGTTTGATTGTGTTAAATCTTTTATGGATACTGATGTTTTTCGTAAATTTAGCACTAAATATGGACTTGACTCTGAGATAGTAGCTTCTTTCTGTGAATCTTTTTCTACTCATGTTGATCTCCCTAAGGAGAAGTGGTTTAAATATAATCCTCCCAATGAAACAAAAGTAGTTGCACCTATTAAAGTTGAAGAAAAGACTATCTCTTATAATGATCCTATTGTTCCTACTACTTATGTTGAGAAACCACCTTTCCCTGTTAGAATAAAGAATCATGGTAAAGCTTCAACTGTGCTCAACAAAAGTAATATTAAGACACCTAAACCCCCTGAGCAAATAAAGTTGAACCTAAAATTGCTATGATTAAAGATCTCTTGGCCGATAATATTGATGGGCATGTTATTTACTTCTGTGATGAAGTTGCTAGACCTGATGCTAAAAATAAACACCGACCTGTTGTAGGCATGCCTGTTATTTCTGTTAAAATAGGAGATCATTGTTATCATGGATTATGTGATATGGGTGCTAGTGCTAGTGCAGTACCTATTTCCTTATACAAAGAAATTATGCATGATATTGCACCAGCTGAGATAGAAGATATCGATGTTACAATTAAGCTTGCCAATAGAGATACTATTTCACCCGTTGGGATTGTTAGAGATGTTGAAGTCTTGTGTGGGAAGGTTAAATATCCTGCTGATTTTCTCGTTCTTGGTTCCCCACAAGATAGCTTTTGTCCCATTATATTTGGTAGACCCTTCTTGAATACTGTTAATGTTAAGAAAGACTACAATAAGGATATTGTTTCTGTTGGTTTAGGGGATATGTCTCATGAGTTTAATTTTGCTAAATTTAGTAGACAACCCCGTGATGAGGAATTCCCTGGTAAAGATGAAATTATTGGTCTTTCTTCTATTGTTGTGCCTCCTAATGATCCTTTAGAACAATATTTGCTAGACCATGGGAATGATATGTTTATGAATGAAAGAAGGGAAATAGAGGAAGTATTCTTTAAACAAGGACCCATTCTGAAACACAATTTTCCTATTGAAATCCTAGGGGATCCTCCTCCACCCAAGGGTGATCCTGTGTTTGAGCTTAAACCATTGCCTGATACTCTTAAATATGCTTATCTTGATGAAAAGAAGATATATCCTATAATTATTAGTGCTAACCTCTCAGAGAAGGAGGAAGAAAATTATTGAAAACTCTAAAGAAGCACTATGTTGCTATTGGATATACTCTTGATGGTCTTAACGGCATTAGTCCCACTCTATGTCAACACAAAATAAACTTAGAGAAAGACGCAAACCAGTTATTGATCACCAACGATGGCTGAATCCTCAGATGAAAGAAGTGGTAAGAAAGGAAATATTAAAGCTCCTTGAGGCAGGTATAATTTATACCGTTGCTGATAGTCAGTGGGTAAGTCCTGTCCATTGTGTCCCTAAAAAGGGAGGTGTCACTATCGTTCCTAATGATAAAGATGAATTGATTCTATTAAGAATTATTACAGGTTATAAGATGGTAATTGATTTCTACAAATTAAATAAAGCTACTAAAAAAGATGATTACCCTTTTCCTTTTATAGATCAAATGCTAGAAAGATTATACAAACATACACATTTTTGCTTTCTAGATGGTTACTCTGGCTTCTCTCAGATACCTGTGTCAGCTGATGATCAAGCAAAGACCACTTTTACTTGCCCTTTCGGTACTTTTGCTTACAGACGTATGCCTTTTGGTTTATGTAATGCACCTACTACCTTTCAAAGATGCACCTGCTATATTCTCTGACTTCTGTGAAAAGATTTGTGAGGTATCCATGGATGATTTCTCCATTTATGGATCCTCTTTTGATGATTCCTAGAGAAACCTTGATCGAGTTTTGTAGAGGTGTGAAGAAACTAATCTTGTTCTGAATTGGGAGAAATGCCATTTTATGGTTAATGAAGGTATTGTCTTGTGGCATAAAATTTCTGAAAGAGGCATTGAAGTTGATAAAGCTAAAATTGATGCTATTGAAAAGATGTCATGTCCCAAGGATATCAAAGGTATAAGAAGTTTCCTTGGTCATGCCGGCTTTTATAGGAGGTTCATTAAGGACTTCTCAAAAATTTCTCGGCCTCTGACTAATCTATTACAAAAAGATATTCCTTTTGTCTTTGATGATGATTGTGTGGAAGCATTTGAAATACTTAATAAAGCATTGGTTTCTGCACCTATTGTTCAGCCACCTGATTGGAATTTACCCTTTGAAATTATGTGTGATGCTAGTGATTATGTTGTAGGTGCTGTTCTAGGGCAAAGAGTTGATAAGAAATTAAATGTTATTCAATATGCTAGTAAAACTCTAGACAATGCCCAGAGAAATTATGCTACCACTGAAAAGGAATTCTTTGCAGTTGTATTTGCTTGTGATAAGTTCGGACCTTATATTCTTGATTCTAAAGTAACTACTCACACTGATCATGCTGCTATTAACTACCTTATGGAAAACAAAGATGCTAAACATAGACTTATTAGATGGGTTCTCCTGCTACAAGAATTTGATTTGCATATCCTGTTCTGAAGCCGAGAACCCCGTTGCAGACAACTTGTCTAGGTTAGAAAATGTTCTTGATGACCCACTACCTATTGATGATAGCTTTCCTGATGAACAATTAAATGTCATAAATGCTTCTTGAACTCCTCCATGGTATGCTGATTATGCTAATTATATTGTTGCAATGTTGCTAAGTTTATACCACCTAGTTTCACATATCAGCAAAAGAAAAAGTTCTTCGATGATTTGAGACATTACTTTTGGGATGACCCACATCTTTATAAAGAAGGAGTAGATGGTGTCATTAGATGTTGTGTACCTGAGCACGTACTAGAACAGATCTTACGCAAGTGTCACTCCGAAGCCTATGGAGGACACCATGCTGGAGATAGAACTGCACACAAGGTATTGCAATCCGATTTTTATTGGCCTACTCTCTTCAAGGATGCTCGTAAGTTTGTCTTATTTTGTGATGAATGTCAAACGATTTGTAATATTAGTAGACGTCAAGAAATGCCTATGAATTATTCACTTTTTATTGAACCATTTGATGTTTAGGGCTTTGATTATATGGGACCTTTTCCTTCCTCTAACGGGTATACACATATTTTAGTTGTTGTTGATTACGTTACTAAGTGGGTAGAAGCTATTCCAACTAGTAGTGTTGATCATAACACCTCTATTAAGATGCTTAAAGAAGTTATTTTTCCGAGGTTTGGAGTCCCTAGATATTTAATGACTGATGGTGGTTCACATTTTATTCATGGTGCTTTTCGTAAAATGCTTGCTAAGTATGATGTTAATCATAGAATTGCATCTCCTTATCACCCACAGTCTAGTGGTCAAGTAGAATTGAGTAACTGAGAGCTCAAATTAATTTTGCAAAAGACTGTTAATAGATCTAGAAAGAATTGGTCCAAGAAACTTGATGATGCATTATGGGCCTATAGAACTGCTTATAAAAATCCTGTGGGTATGTCTCCGTATAAAATGGTTTATGGTAAAGCATGTCACTTACCTCTTGAATTAGAACATAAGGCATATTGGGCTATTAAAGAGCTCAACTATGACTTCAAACTTGCTGGTGAGAAGAGGCTTTTTGACATTAGCTCACTTGATTAATGGAGAACCCAGGCTTATGAAAATGCCAAGCTGTTTAAAGAAAAAGTTAAAAGATGGCATGATAAAAGGATACAAAAGCGTGAGTTCAATGTAGGTGATTATGTATGGCTATACAACTCTCGTTTAAGATTTTTTGCAGGCAAAGTTCTCTCTAAATGGGAAGGTCCTTTCGTTATCGAGGAGGTCTATCGTTCCGGGGCCATAAAAATGAACAACTTTGAAGGCACAAATCCGAAGGTGGTGAACGGTCAAAGAATCAAATATTATATCTCAGGTAATCCCATAAATGTTGAAACTAATATTATTGAAACCGTAACCCCAGAGGAATACATAAGGGACACTTTCAAGAACGTTTCACACCCCGAAAAGGAATAGGTATGTGGTACGGTAAGTAAACCGACTCCGAAACAGTTCTAATGGCAATTTTTCTCTCTTTTGGAATATTTAGAAAAATAGGAAAATAAGAAGAAGTCCGGGAAGGACACGAGGCTTCCACGAGGGTGGGAGGCGCGCCCCCTGCCTCGTGGGGACTTCGTGTACTCTCCGGACTCCATTTTCTTGCACAATACTTCTTTTGGTCGGTAAAAATTCATTATATAATGTCCCGAAGGTTTTGACCACCGTATCACGCAAAAATCTCCTGTTCTTGTTTCGAGTTGTTTTCTGCTAGGGTTGTCAAGGCCAAACATCATGTCGTCCCCCTCCTCCTCCAACAATGAGGGCAACGATGCTTGGCTAATGAAGATAGAGCTGGAGAGGGAAGAACCGATGGAGATCAACAAGGATGAAGGGATCAAGAAGGCCACTGAGGACCAAGTTCTAGCAGCAGAAGACATCCTTCAACTTGATCACAATCTTCTTACCCCAACTGAGATCGAAGCTTTCAAGATGATTGAGTTAGCTATTATACAAAACAAGTATCTCACACGTGAAAATATTTTGTTGAAGGAACATATCATCGCACTCAAGGGCATTATCCGCAAGTTGGAGGACCTCCTACACTCGATGTGCGACTATCCATCATCAACAACACCACCTTCTTCAGCAACAAAGAAGAACTGAGTATTTGGTATGGGCACTCCCCTTGGCAACTTCCAAGCTTGGGGGAGTGCCCCGGTATCGTCTCACCATCACCTTTTATCTTTATCATTTTTCTTAGTTCGATCCTTTTGGTAATATCTTGATCTAGTAGAATAAAGTTTTAGTATGATCTAGTTGTGAGTTTTGCTTTATGGTCCTTCTTTGTAATCGAGTTCGTGAGCGATATATAATAAATATTAGTGTTGAGTCAAGGGCCTGATTATTTTGCTATGATCTTGAGGGAATAAAATAAAAAGAGAAAGAATAAAAAGAAACAAAGAGATTATATGGATCTTATGGAGAGTAATGAGATCCGCTCTCCGCCCCTCGCTGACGGCCGCTCCGGCCCCAGTTCCCACCTTCCTCCCCGCCGGCGGCCGCTCCGGCCCCGACGTCCACCCTCTGCCCCCAATGGCCTCGGGCTCGTGGAACCCCCCTTCGGTGTCCTCGACCTTTCCTCGGGAGCGACCGATTGTCTCCAGGCTAGGGCTTTCGGGGTCATTTGGCTCGGCGCGCGGGCGTCGCTCCGGCGGGTGTTGGGGCCACGGCTTTGGACCAGGCATGGCGCCAGAAGGGGCCTTCCCGGAAGGCCATGTGCCATCACCGGAAGGCGCTCCGTCATCAGCAAGAGGTTGACGGAGGCCGCCAGAGCACCTCGCCCTCGTCTTCCTCTCTGCGCCGTGAGATTCCTCAGGACATGTATGGACTCTGCTTTCGCTCTTTCAAGGAGGGGCATCGGCGGCAAAACTGCTCCAACGACCCAGTGTGTATTCATTACGGCCGGTCGGGGCATGTCTCGTCACAGTGCAAGAGACCCAGGAGCCCGACCCCGGAGGATGAGCTCTATCGCGTTGTGATTGCTAAGGTGTCCAGGATGGTGCCGGCGCCGCCAGCGGCAGTGCTCATGGGGAGGACATTGCAGGAGCCTGGACAGAGTACGTCGCGTGCGTTAGTGAAAGGATCGAGAAGAGGTGTCTAGAGGGGGGTGATTAGACACTAAGTACCAAAAGTTGCAGTTTTTAATATTCTTAAGTTTAAGTGGAGTTTAAGCACAAGTTTAACAAACACAATACATATCAAGCAAGCATGCAATGAGTATATGAGCAGCGGAAAGTAAAGCATGCAACTTGCAAGAATGTAAAGAGAAGGGTTTGGAGTATTCAAACGCAATTGGAGACACGGATGTTTTTGTCGTGGTTTCGATAGGTGGTCCTATACTCATTACATGAGTATCTTGACCTCAACACTCGAAAGTATCCAACTTGGGGTTTGTTACCGGTGAGGAGCTCGTATGCCGTCTTGCCAAGTAGCTTGTGAAGATACAAGCAATTTGTTGCATGACAAGCTGTCTCAACCGCTTCCGCCCAAAAGTGCTTTGGCGTTTTGTACTCATCAAGCATCATTCTTGCCATCTTGATAAGAGTCCGGTTCTTCCTTTCAACAACTCCATTTTGTTGAGGTGTGTACGTAGCCGAGAACTCGTGTGAAATCCCTTCTTCGTCAAGAAAGGTGTCCACATTTGCATTCTTGAACTCCGTTCCGTTGTCGCTCCGAACCTTCTTGATCTTCATGTCAAACTAATTTTGGGCCTTCCTAGCGAAGTTTTTGAAGATCTTTTGGACCTGTGATTTGTCATCAAGAAAGAACACCCACATAAATCTTGAAAAATCATCAACTATGACTAGACCAAATGAGTTACCACCGAGACTCTTGTAGGCATTTGGACCAAAGAGATCCATGTGAAGTAGCTCGAGTGGTCTTCTTGTGGTCATGATGTTCTTCGCGCGGTGACTTCCTCCAACTTGTTTCGCTGCTTGACAAGCACTACAAAGTCTATCCTTGTCAAATATGACATCTTTTATTCCAAGGATATGATCACCTTTAATAAGCTTATCAAGATTTCACATACCAACATGACATAGTCTTCTATGCCACAACCAACCTTTAGAAGATTTAGCAATTAAGCAAGTTTTAGGTTGAGCCTTTTTAGTGAAATCAACAATGTAAAGATCTCCTCTACGTATACCGGTAAAGACCATTTTATGATTATCTCTACGAAACACTTGCCAATCTACTTCAGTGAATAAGACATTGAAACCGAAATCCGCAAGTCTAGAAACTGAAAGTAAATTGTATCCAAGGGATTCAACGAGCATGACATTTTGTATGGAGCTATCATGTGAGATGGCCACCTTACCCTTTGAATTATCACCAAAAGTGACATACTTTCGAGGGCCGTCATTTTCAGCAAGCTCACGGAACATGTCTTTATCTCTGGTCATATGATCAGTACATCCACTATCAAGGACCCTTCCTTTCCTCCAGCCATGTAGCCGCGAAGATTTGCCATAAGACCAAAGTGTCTCATCGCATCATCGAGATCATAGTCACTATCATCATCATCATCCGAGTATTCATGTTCAACATCATCTTGTGATTGATCAATTCCTAGAGAGGGCAATTCATTAGATAAATGATCATTTCTATAGTTATCTTTATGAATTCTAATAGCTCTGGAAATGATATTGCTAATGATTCCAACATCTTCTTTGGCACTCGCAAGATTAGTAAGCTCAATTAAGCAGTCACGAAATTTGGGATCATTGGAACTCATCTTAATCAAAGCAATAGACTTATGGAGGATTTCATATAGATCTTTCAAGGAGTAATTAGGAAAGAGTTCCTCAAGAAATTTCCATATGGTGTAGGCACACTTAAGAGTAGGCAAACATCCAATCAAGTTTCTAGGCAAGCCTCTAGTGAGAAGATTAACAGCTCTAAGATTGGGAATCATGTCAATATCTTCATCTAGGGTAGGGTGCAAAGGATCAACATGAGGTGCACAAGGGCTAGTAATGTACGTGTTCAAATGATATTCATTGAAAGTCTCAAGCATTTCATTTTTCCACTCATGAAAATATTCTCCATCAAGAATAGGCACTCTATGTCTAAGACTCCCCAAAGTAGACACATCCATCTTCCTCCAATGGTGTTTAAACCAAGGCAATGGAGACCAAAGCTCTGATACCAATTGAAAGGATCGAGAAGAGGTGTCTAGAGGGGGGGGAGATTAGACACTAAGTACAAAAAGTTGTAGTTTTTAATATTCTTAAGTTTAAGTGGAGTTTAAGTACAAGTTTAACAAACACAATACATATCAAGCAAGCATGCCATGAGTATATGAGCAGCGGAAAGTAAAGCATGCAACTTGCAATAATGTAAAGAGAAGGGTTTGGAGTATTCAAACGCAATTGGAGACATGGATGTTTTTGTCGTGGTTCCGATAGGTGGTGCTATCGTACATCCACGTTGATGGAGACTTCAACCCACGGAGGGTAACGGTTGCGCGAGTCCACGGAGGGCTCCACCCACGAAGGGTCCATGAAGAAGCAACCTTGTCTATTCCATCACGGCTGTCGCCCACGAAGGACTTGCCTCACTAGCGGTAGATCTTCATGAAGTAGGCGATCTCCTTGCCCTTACAAACTCCTTGGTTCAACTCCATAATCATGTCGGAGGCTCCCAAGTGACACCTAGCCAATCTAGGAGACACCACTCTCCAAGAAGTAACAAATGGTGTGTTGATGATGAACCCCTTGCTCTTGTGCTTCAAATGATAGTCTCCCCAACACTCACCTCTCTCTCACAGGATTTGGATTTGGTGGAAAGAAGATTTGAGTTGAAAGCAACTTGGGGAAGGCTAGAGATCAAGATTCATATGATTGGAATGGAATATCTTGACCTCAACACAAGTGTAGGTGGTTCTCTCTCAAAAAATATGTATTGGAAGTGTAGGTACATTCTGATGGCTCTCTCTTCAAATGAAGAGTGGGTGGAGGGCTATATATAGCCTCCACACAAAATCTAACCGTTACATACAATTTGCCAAACTCGGTGGGACCGAATGGTTAAACTCGGTCGGACCGATTCAGCAAACTTAGTGACCGTTAGGATTTTCGGTGGGACTGAGATGCAACTCGGTAGGACCGATATGGTTAGGGTTAGGGAATAACGTAATCTCGGTGTGACCGATTACACAAACTCGATGGGACCGATTTTGGTAATAAGCTAACCAGAGAGTTGGTCAGGCAAACTCGGTGGGACTGATTTTGGTAATAAGCTAACCAGAGGGTTTGCATTGTAATATCAGTAGTACCGATTGCTCAAACTCGGTGAGACCGATTTTGGTAATGGACATACACAGAGAGATTACAATCCCATCTTGGTGAGACCGAGATCCCTGTCGGTGACACCAATTTGCTAGGGTTTGTGGCAGTGGCTATGACATCTGAAACTCGGTGGCGCCGGATAGATAGAATCAGTGGGGCCGAGTTTGACTTTTGGTTTAGGTCATATGTTGTTGTGGGAAGGTAGTTGAGGGTTTTGGAGCATATCACTAAGCACTTTGAGCAAGCAAGCCATTAAGCAACACCTCATCCCCTCTTGATAGTATTGGCTTTTCCTATAGACTCAGTGTGATCTGGGATCACTAAAATAGAAAATGTAGAGTCTCGATCTTGAAGCTTGAGCCAATCCTTTGTCCTTAGCATCTTGAAAGGGTTCCACATCCTCTAGTCCATGCCACTCCATTGTTGAACTTATCTGAAACATACTAGGTAAAAGTGTTAGTCCAACAAGAGATATGTTGACATTAATTACCAAAACCACCCAGGGTGCACTTGTGCTTTCAGTTAGCTCTGTCAGTTGCGCCCAATCTCCCTCCCGTGATGGCCGGCGTGGTTTCCCTGACTGCGCAGGCCGGCATCTGTGTTCTGTAGTGCTCGTTGGGGATGGACGAGCTGGAGCGCAGGCTGCAGCTCGCGGTTGTGATGTACGTTGGTGGAGCTAGGCCGCCGGTGTCATGTGAGGATGCGGAGGTGGCCATCTCGCACCAGCTTGACATGCCGTGACACCGTTTCTCCGTGCACAAGTACCATCCCGAGGATTTTCTGGTTGTGTTTGCATCGCATGAGCTCCGGAACAGAGCACTGCGTGTCCCCTCGATCGAGCATGACAGGTTCAAGCTCTTCGTCAAGCCCTGGCTTCGTCAGGCTCAAGCAAAGTCCAGGATCATGCGGACGCTGATGGATATCATGATTGAGTGTGTGCCTTCGCATGCTTGGTCGTGCGGCACAGAGGCCGAACTCCTTGGGGATTCTTGCTGGATCGATAGCCTGGCACTGGAAACTTCTAGCCAAGAAGATCTCTCTCTGTTTAAGCTTCGTGCATGGTGTGCTGATCCGTACGAGGTGTCGGTTGCCAAGCGGCTGTGGGTGCCTGAGTCGCTGGAGCAGAACCCGGACCCCGCGGCACGCCGTCAGTCCTTCTTGCAATTGCTGGAGTATCCTACCGTCATTCACATCAGGCGGATGAGGGATTTCTCCGCTCCGGATCTTTGGAGAAGGGAGGGAAGCTCGGATGACAGCGGACAGAGCAGGTTGCCAGACGATTCCGATGATCTGGGCCCCGGTGGTGACATGCAAGTTCTTCCCTGGACACGAGGAGTATTGGATGATCGCGGTGCTAGTCAGCGTTCGTTTGGTGCGGCGGCAGGTGGCGGAGGCGGTGGTGGCCACTCCTACTGGCAAGCTCTGGTTGGCCGTGTGGGGCCCTCGGACTAGAGGATTCTGCCAATGACGTCGGAGCACTCTGCTAAAGCTCAGGAAGGGGCCCCTTAAGTGCCATGCTCGGGAAGACTAGGAAATTCGATTCCGAGGCCATGCCCGGTGGTGCCGTTAGCGAATCCGATGCCAACACTTGGCATCCCCTCGCCAGCGGATCAGATCAACACCGGAGTTGGAGGTACTTTTTACTCGGTCAAGTCCGCTAAACCAGGTGTGCAGTTGGTGGAGCCGGCTGATGACCCACAAGAATAGGGGATCTATCATAGTCCTTTTGATAAGTAAGAGTGTCGAATCCAACGAGGAGCTGAAGGAAATTATAAGCAGCTTTCAGCAAGGTATTCTCTGCAAGCATTGAAATTATAGCTAATAGATAGTTTTGTGATAAGATAATTTGTAACGATCAACAAGTAACAAAAGTAACTAAAGTGCAGCAAGGTGTCCCAATCCTTTTTGTAGCAAAGGACAAGCCTGGACAAACTCTTATATAGAAGAAAGCGCTCCTGAGGACACATGGGAATTATTGTCAAGCTAGGTTTCATCACGATCATATGATTCGCCTTCGGTACTTTGATAATCTGATACATGGGTGGACCGGTGCTTGGGTGATGTCCTTACTTGGACAAGAATCCCACTTATGATTAACCTCTATTGCAAACATCTACAACTACAACAAAAGTATTAAGGTAAACCTAACCATAGCATGAAACATGTGGATCCAAAACAGCCCCTTACGAAGCAACGCATAAAGTAGGGTTTAAGCTTCCGTCATTCTAGCAACCCATCATCTACTTATTACTTCCCAATGCGTTCCTCTAGGCCCAAATAATGGTGAATTTTCATGTAGTCAACGTTCACATAACACCACTAGAGGAGAGACAACATACATCTCATCAAAATATCGAACGAATACCAAATTCACATGACTACTAATAGCAAGACTTCTCCCATGTCCTCAGGAACAAATGTAACTACTCACAAAGCATATTCATGTTCATAATCAGAGGGGTATTAATATGCATATAGGATCTGAACATATGATCTTCCACCAAATAAACCAACTAGCATCAACTACAAGGAGTAGTCAACACTACTAGCAACCCACAGGTACCAATCCCAAGGAAGTGTCCCCAGCAGAACAGCTCCGCCAGAGCCCTAGATTGGTTCCGCCAAGGTTCCGCCTCGTGGCGGCGGAGTCTCGTCCCGAAAGCTTTCTTATGATTTTTTCCTCATCGAAAGACTCCATATAGCAGAATATGGGCATCGGAGGGCCACCAGGGGGCCCATGAGGCAGGGGGTCGCACCCAGGGGGGTAGGGCGCGCCCCCACCCTCGTGGCCAGGGTGTGGCCCCCCTCTGGAACTTCTTGCGCTCAGTATTTTTTATATATTCTGAAAATGACTTCTGTGAACTTTCAGGACTTTTGGATCTATGCAGAATAGGTCTCTAATATTTGCTCCTTTTCCAGCCAGAATCCCAGTTGCTGGCATTCTCCCTCTTTATGTAAACCTTGTAAAATAAGAGAGAATAGGCATAAGTATTGTGACATAATGTTCAATAACATCCCATAATGCAGTAAATATTGATATAAAAGCATGATGCAAAATGGACGTATCAACTCCCCCAAGCTTAGACCTCGCTTGTCCTCAAGCGAAAGCCGAAATCGAAAAATATGTCCACATGTTTAGAGATAGAGATGTCGATAAAAATAAAATACGGACATGAGGGCATCATGATCATTCTTAGAGCAGCAACTTATATAATTATTGTCATATGATCTCTTATGCTAGAGTAACAATTCAATCACAATTTCAAGTATGAGTCATAAACTTCATTGAAAACTAACAAACTATAATCTCAGTCATTGGAGCAATCGCAATTTATCATAACATAGGAAAGAGTCAATATAAGAGATTTTCAGCAAGTCCACGTACTCAACTATCATATAGTCTTTCACAATTGCTAACACTCACGCAATACTTGTGGGTATGGAGTTTTAATCGGACACAGAGAAAGATAGGGGCTTATAGTTTTGCCTCCCAACATTTTACCTCAAGGGTAATGTCAACAATAATAGTTCATGAAAACTCACATCCAATTAGCCATATATACCAGGATCTTGCCAACATGTTGTGCTTGCCAAAAGATAAAATGTAAACAGGAAGGGTGAAGATCACCATGACTCTTATGCAAGGTAGGGGATAAAAGTAAAAGATAGGCCCTTCGCAGAGGGAAGCAGAGGTTGTCATGCGCTTTTATGGTTGGATGCACAAAATCTTAATGCGAAAGAACGTCACTTTATATTGTTACTTGTGATATGGACCTTTATTATGCAGTCTGTCGCTTTTATTTCTTCTGTATCACACGATCGTATAAAGCTTATTTTCTCCAACACTAATAAGTCATACATATTTAGAGGGCAATTTTTATTGCTTGCACCGATGACAACTTACTTGAGGGATCTTACTCAATCCATTGGTAGGTATGATCAACTCTCATCGCAAAACTGGTTTAAGGGTGTTTGGAAGCACAAGTAGTATCTCTACTTGGTGCCAATAATTTGGCTAGCATGAGGGGGAAAGGCAAGCACAATCATGTTAGATGATCCATTACAATATAATTTATATCAGATGAAAGAAAACATAACCCATTACGTTGTCTTCCTTGTCCAACGTCAACTCTTTAGCATGTCATGTTTTAATGAGTGCTCAGAATCATAAAAGATGTCCAAGATAGTGTATTTATATGTGAAGACCTCTCTTTCTTTATTACTTCCTATTAATTGCAACAATGACCAAAACTATGTTTGTCAACTCTCAACAACTTTTATTCATCATACTCTTTCTATGTGAACTCATACCTCTCCACAAGATCCATATGATCTCTTTGTTTCCTTTTATTTCTTTCTCTTTTCTTTTATTCACTCAAGATTATGGCAAAATAATCAAGCCCTTGACGCAACACTAATCTTTATTATATATAGCTCACGGACTCGATTACATAGAAGGATCATAAAGCAAAATTCACAACTAGATCATACTAAAACTTTATGCTACTAGATCAAGATATTACCAAAAGGATCGAGCTAAGAAAAACGGTAAAGATAGAAGTGATGGTGATACGATATCGGGGCACTCCCCCAAGCTTGGCAGTTGCCAAGGGGAGTGCCAATACCCATGTGATTATATCTTTTTGTTGGTGAAGAAGATGGTGGTGATGATCGATAGTCGCACTTCGAGCGTTGGAGGTCTTCTAACTTGCGGATAATGCCCTTGAGTGCGATGATATGCTCCTTCAGCAAAATATTTTCACGTGTGAAATACTTGTTTTGTATACGAGCTAACTCAATCATCTTGGAAGCTTCGATCTCATTTGGGGTAAGAAGATTGTGATCAAGTTGAAGGATGTCTTCTATTGCCGGAACTTGGTCCTCCATCGCCTTCTTGATCCATTCATCCTTGTTGATCTCCATGGGTTCTTCTCTCTTCAGCTCTATCTTCATTAGCCAAGCATCGTTGCCCTCATTGTTGGAGGAGGAGGGAGACGACATGATGCTTGGCTTTGACAACCTGGTAGAAAACAGCTCAAAACAAGAACAAGAGATTTTTGCGTGATACGGGAGTCAAAACCACCGGGAGATTATATAATTAATTTTTACCTACCAAAATGCGTATCATGCAAGAAAACGGAGTCCGGAGAGCACGCGAGGTGCCCACGAGGTAGGGGGCGCGCCCAGGGGGTAGGGCACGCCCTCCACCCTCGTGGAGCCCTCGTGTCCTTCCCGGACTTCTTCTTATTTTTGTATTTTTCTAAATATTCCAAAACGGAGAAAAATTGCCATTAGAACTCTTTTGGAGTCGTTTTACTTACCGTACCACATACCAATTCCTTTTCAGAGTCTAAAACGTTCCGGAAAGTTTCCCTTATGTATTCGTCCGGGGTTACGGTTTCAATAACATTGGTTTCAACATTTATAGGATTACCTGAGATATAATGTTTGATTCTTTGATCGTTCACCACCTTTGGATTTGTGCCTTCGAAGTTGTTGATTTTTATGGCACCGGAACGATAGAACTCCTCGATAACATAAGGACCTTCCCATTTAGAGAGAATCTTTCCTGCAAAAAATCTTAAACGAGAGTTGTATAGAAATACATAATCACCTACATTAAACTCACGCTTTTGTATCCTTTTGTCATGCCATCTTTTAACTTTTTCTTTAAACAATTTGGCATTCTCATAGGCTTGGGTTCTCCATTCATCGAGTGAGCTAATGTCAAATAACCTTTTCTCACCCTCAAGTTTGAAATCAGAATAGAGCTCTTTAATAGCCCAATAAGCCTTATGTTCTAGTTCGAGAGGTAAGTGACATGCTTTTCCATAAACCATCTTATACGGAGACATACCCATAGGATTTTTATATGCAGTTCTATAGACCCATAATGCATCATCAAGTTTCTTGGACCAATTCTTTCTAGATCAATTAACAGTCTTTTGCAAAATTAATTTGAGTTCTCTATTACTCGATTCTACTTGACCACTAGACTGTGGGTGATAAGGAGATGCAATTCTATGATTAACATCATACTTAGCAAGCATTTTATGGAAAGCACCATGAATAAAATGTGAACCACCATAAGTCATTAAATATATAGGGACTCCAAACCTCGGAAAAATAACTTCTTTAAGCATCTTAATAGAGGTGTTATGATCAGCACTACTAGTTGGAATAGCTTCTACCCACTTAGTAATGTAACAACAGCAACTAACATATGTGTATATCCATTAGAGGAAGGAAACGGCCCCATATAATCAAAGCCCCAAACATCAAATGGTTCAATAACAAGTGAATAATTCATAGGCATTTCTTGACTTCTACTAATATTACCAATTCATTGACATTCATCACAAGACAAGACAAACTTACGGCCATCCATGAAGAGAGTAGGCCAATAAAACCGGATTGCAATACCTTGTGTGCAGTTCTATCTCCAGCATGGTGTCCTCCATAAGCCTCGGAGTGACACTTGCGTAGGATCTGTTCCTGTTCATGCTCTGGTACACAACGTCTAATAACACCATCAACTCCTTCTTTATAAAGATTTGGATTATCCCAGAAGTAATGTCTTGAATCGTAGAAAAACTTTTTCTTTTGCTGGTATGTGAAACTAGGTGGTATAATTTTAGCAACAATGTAATTAGCATAATCAACATACTATGGAGTAGTATGAGAAACATTTATGACATTTAATTTTTCAGCAGGAAAGCTATCATCAATAGGTAGTTGGTCACAAGGACATTTTCTAACCTAGACAAGTTGTCTGCAACGGGGTTCTCAACCCTCTTTCTATCAATAATATGCAAATCAAATTCTTGTAGAAAGAGAACCCATCTAATAAGTCTAGGTTTAGAATGTTTCTTTTCCATAAGATATTTAATAGCAGCATGATCCATGTGAATAGTTACTTTAGAATCAACAATATAAGGTCTGAACTTTTCACAAGCAAATACAACTGCTAAAAATTCTTTTTCAGTAGTGGCATAATTTATCTGAGCATTTTCTAGAGTTTTACTAGCATATTGAATAACATTTAATTTCTTATCAACTCTTTTCCCTAGAACAACACCTACAGCATAATCACCAGCATCACACATAATTTCAAATGGTAAATTCCAATTAGGTGGCTGAACAATAGGTGTAGAGATTAATGCTTTCTTAAGTATTTCAAAGGCTTCTACTCAATCATCATCAAAGACGAATGGTATATGTTTTTTAATAAATTAGTCAGAGGCTGAGAAATTTTTGAGAAGTCCTTAATGAACCTCCTATAAAAACCGGCATGACCAAGGAAACTTCTTATACCTTTGATGTCCTTGGGACACGACATCTTTTCAATATCATCAACATTAGCTTTATCAACTTCAATGTCTCTTTCAGAAATTTTGTGCCCCAAAACAATACCTTCATTAACATAAAGTGGAATTTCTCCCAATTCAAGACAAGGTTAGTTTCTTCACATCTCTGCAAAACTCGATCAAGGTTGCTTAAGCAATCATCAAAAGAGGATCCATAAACGGAGAAATCGTCCATGAAAACCTCACATATCTTTTCACAAAAATCAAAAAATATAGCCATCATGCATCTTTGAAAGGTAGCAGGTGCATTACATAAACCAAAAGGCATACGTCTATAAGCAAAATTACTAAAAGGGCAAGTAAAAGTGGTCTTAGAATGATCATCAGCTGATACAGGTATTTGAGAGAAACCAGAATAACCATCTACAAAGAAAAAATGTGTATGTTTGTATAATCTTTCTAGCATTTGATCAATAAAAGGTAAGGGGTAATGATCTTTTTTAGTAGCCTTATTTAATTTGCGTAAATCAATTACCATCCTATAACCTATAATATCTTTGCGGAATCAATTGATCTTTATCATTAGGAATGACAGTAATACCTCCTTTCTTAGGAACACAATGGACATGACTTACCCACTGACTATCAGCAACGGGATAAATTATACCTGCCTCAAGGAGCTTTAGTATTTCTTTTTTACCACTTCTTTCATCTTAGGATTCAGTCGTCGTTGGTGATCAATAACTGGTTTGGCATCTTTTTCCGAAATTATTTTGTGTTGACATAGAGTGGGACTAATGCCCTTAAGATCATCAAGAGTATATCCAATATCAGCACGGTGCTTCTTCAAAGTTTTCGATAATTTTTCTTCCTCCTTCTCTGAAAGGTTAGCACTAATAATAACAGGATATATCTTCATTTCATCAAGATAAGCATATTTAAGAGTATCAGGCAATGGTTTAAGCTCAAACACGGGATCAGCCTTGGGTGGAGCAGGATCCCCTAGGATTTCAACAGGCAAGTTGTGTTTCAGAATAGGTCCCTGTTTAAAGAACACTTCATCTATTTCCCTTCTTTCATTCATATACATATCATTTTCATGGTCTAGCAAATATTGTTCTAAAGGATCACTAGGAGGTACGGCAATAGAAGCAAGACCAATATTTTCATCTTTACTAGGCAATTCTTCTTCACGGTGTTGTCTACGAAATTTAGAAAAGTTGAACTCATGAGACATATCACCTAAACCAATAGTAATAACATCCTTTTTGCAGTCTATCCTATCATTAACAGTGTTTAAGAAGGGTTTACCAAATATAATGGGACAAAAGCTATCTTGTGGGGAACCAAGAACAAGAAAATCAGAAGGATATTTAGTTTTCCCACACAAGACTTCAACATCTCTAACAATTCCCATTGGTGAGATAGTATCTCTATTGGCAATTTTAATGGTGACATCAATTTCTTCTAACTCAGCAGGTGCAATATCATGCATAATTTCTTTGTATAACTCAATAGGTATTGCACTAGCACTAGAACCCATATGACACAAGCCATGATAACAATGATCTCCTATTTTAACAGAAATAACAGGCATGCCTACCACAGGTCTATGTTTATCTTTAGCACAAGGTTTAGCAATTCTAGCAGTTTCATCACAGAAATAAATAACATGCCCATCAATATTATCAGCCAAGAGATCCTTAACAATAGTAATATTAGGTTCAAATTTAACATGCTCAGGAGGTGTATAGGTTCTAATATTTCTTTTACGAACCATGGTTGAAGCTTTAGCATGATCTTTTATCCTAACAGGAAAAGGTGGTTTCTCAACATAAGCAATAGGAATAATAGGATCATTATAAGTGACAATCTTTTCTTCAACTTTAATAGGTGCAGCTACTTTTACTTCAATGGGTGGATGATATTTAAACCACTTCTCCTTAGGGAGATCAACATGAGTAGAAAAAGATTCACAGAAAGAAGCGAGTCAAGTCCATATTTAGTGCTAAATTTACGGAAAACATCGGTATCCATAAAAGATTTAACACAATCAAACTTAGGTGTCATACCTAACTCCTTACCTTCGTCGAGATCCCAATCTTTAGAGTTGCATTTAATTCTCTCCAATAAATTCCATTTGAATTCAATAGTCTTCATCATAAAGGAACCAGTACAAGAAGTATCAAGCATGGACCGATTGTTGTCAGAAAGCCGATCATAATTTTTTTGAATAATCATTTCTCTTGAGAGCTCATGATTGGGGCATGAATATAACATTGCCTTAAGCCTCCCCCAAGCTTGAGCGATGCTTTATCCTTCACGGGGCCAAAATTTATATATATAATTACGATCATGATGAACAAGATGCATAGGATAAAACTTCTGATGAAATTCCAATTTCAATCGTTTGTAGTTCCATGATACCATATCATCACATAGCCTATACCATGTCAATGCGTCTCCCTCCAAAGATAAAGGGAAGACCTTCTTCTTGATAACATCATCGGGCATACCTGCAAGCTTGAATAATCCACAAACTTCATCCACATATATTAGGTGCTCATCAGGATGTAATGTTCCATCTCCTGCAAAAGGATTAGCCAGCAGTTTTTCTATCATACCCGAAGGAATTTCAAAGCAGACATTTTCATTTTTAGTAGGATCAGTAGGTTGACGAGCAACTCTTTGTTCTACTGGTATGGGTGAAGAAACCCCGAACAAGCCCCTCAGAGGATTACTTTCCATAGTAACAAGTGACAGTAAATTTCAGCACACTATATAAATTTTTCCTTAATAAATTCCACCTACCAAAGGCGCTTCACTCCCCGGCAATGGCGCCAGAAAAGAGTCTTGATGACCCACAAGTATAGGGGATCTATCGTAGTCCTTTTGATAAGTAAGAGTGTCGATCCCAACGAGGAGCAGAAGGAAATGATAAGCGGTTTTCAGCAAGGTATTCTCTGCAAGCACAGAAATTATAGGTAATAGATAGTTTTGTGATAAGATAATTTGTAACGAGCAACAAGTAACAAAAGTAAATAAAGTGCAGCAAGGTGGCCCAGTCCTTTTTGTAGCAAAGGACAAGCCTGGACAAACTCTTATATAGAATAAAGCGCTCCCGAGGACACATGGGAATTATCGTCAAGCTAGGTTTCATCATGATCATATGATTCGCGTTTGGTACTTTGATAATCTGATATGTGGGTGGACCGGTGCTTGGGTGTTGTCCTTACTTGGACAATCATCCCACTTATGATTAACCTCTATTGGAAACATCCGCAACTACAACAAAAGGATTAAGGTAAACCTAACCATAGCATGAAACATGTGGATCCAAATCAGCCCCTTACGAAGCAACACATAAACTAGGGTTTAAGCTTCTGTCACTCTAGCAACCCATCATCTACTTATTACTTCCCAATGCCTTCCTCTAGGCCCAAATAATGGTGAAGTGTCATGTAGTCGACGTTCACATAACACCACTAGAGGAGAGACAAGATACATCTCATCAAAATATCGATCGAATACCAAATTCACATGACTACTAATAGCAAGACTTCTCCCATGTACTCAGGAACAAACGTAACTACTCACAAAGCATATTCATGTTCATAATCAAAGGGGTATTAATATGCATATAGGATCTGAACATATGATCTTCCACCAAATAAACCAACTAGCATCAACTACAAGGAGTAATCAACACTACTAGCAACCCACAAGTACCAATCCCAGACTTGGAGACAAGAATTGGATACAAGAGATGAACTAGGGTTTGAGAGGAAATGGTGCTGGTGAAGATGTTGATGGAGATTGACCCCCTCCCGATGAGAGGATCGTTGGTGATGACGATGGCGGTGATTTCCCCCTCCGGGAGGGAAGTCTCCTTGGGAGAATAGCTCCGCCAGAGCCCTAGATTGGTTCCGCCAAGGTTCCGCCTCGTGGCGGCGGAGTCTCGTCCCGAAAGCTTTCTTATGATTTTTTTCCTCATCGAAAGACTCCATATAGCAGAAGATGGGCATCGGAGGGCCACCAGGGGGCCCACGTGGTTGGGGCGCACCTAGGGGGTAGGGCGCGCGCCCCACCCTCGTGGCCAGGGTGTGGCCCCCCTCTGGAACTTCTTGCGCTCAGTATTTTTTATTATTCTAAAAATGACTTCCGTGAAGTTTCAGGACTTTTGGAGCTGTGCAGAATAGGTCTCTAATATTTGCTCCTTTTCCAGCCCAGAATCCCAGCTGTCGGCATTCTCCCTCTTTATGTAAACCTAGTAAAATAAGAGAGAATCGACATAAGTATTGTGACATAATGTGTAATAACAGCCCATAATGCAATAAATATGGATATAAAAGCATGATGCAAAATGGACGTATCACCGGCACTCGTGGTAGGTGCGTAGACCAATTCATTGGTGGAGAATGTGGTGGAGCCTTCGAGAGACCACGGTCTGGCAGTTGCGGATCCCATGCTGGTCCTGTTGGCCGTCCCATCGGTAGCTGTGCTAGCAGAGACAGCTTCGGTGGGGGAGTTGCGGTCCCCGGTGCTGAGGACAGACATAACTGAGTCTATGATTGACAAGATGGTGGAGCCAGTGGGGCCGTCTGTCGCACTCGTGGAGAAGCCAGATCAGATGCTCCTGGATTTTGGTGTGGCAACCACAACTGTCACTGCATGCCCGAGATTTGAATCACAATCGATCCAGCCAGAACTGCTGCATGCCTCGCAACTCAAGAAGAATGGCTGGCAGCCAATGGCGGAACTCATCCCACCCAGTTGCGCTGTGGGGTCAGAAATTGGTGCATTGGATGGATGTGCCAGCACGGATAAACACGAGGACGGGTCACCCGAGACTAATTTTGTTGCGGGGCCACCTCGGGATTTGGTTGATGCTCCATGTGCATATGACATGACCACGTCCCATGGCAGGCAAATCTTGGCCTCATCGCATGGTATAGGTGTCCAAGGGGTGGGAGAACTGGCGGAAGGAGAAAAGCTCACGGAGAAGGAACAGGTTGCTCTGGGCGACATCAAAACTTTCTGCACTGGATTACTTAAGAAACTTGCCCCCCCCCCGCTGCTTAAAGAGAATGAAGCAATGCGTGGTGTTCGCACTGGACAGGACCCCTTCACTCCCCGGTGCAACACCAGATCAGTGTGCTCTTCGGCAAGAACTAAATGCAAAGCATGTGCGGCTGAAACGATTCTACTCAAAACTTTAGGCATTGCTCATAATGATCTGGCCATGTCGGAGGGAGCCCTTGGTCAACTTCGTGACATGTTTGACTCACCGCTCCAAGAGCCACAACTTAGGGCGATCGCTGTGATCTTTGGCAAAGTAGTATAGTTGAACCTTGAGGGAGATTGTGAGAAGCTCGTGGCCTCGTCCGCGTAGAAGGCATGGTACTGGCATTGGAGACTTGCCTCCTTATGTCGTACACACCCATGGATTTAGTATGCTGGAATGTACATGGCCTTAATAGTCCAGCTAGGAGGGATGCTTTGAGGGACTTAACGGATTCTATGCATGTTTCGATTTGGTGCATCCAAGAGACTAAACTAGAGCATGTTGACCAATATGTGATTATGCAATGTTTAGGGCCATCTTATGATGTTTTTGCGTACTTGCCAGCTTCGGCCACTCGTGGTGGCATCATCATTGCTTGGAACTCTTCCAAAGCGATTGTTTCTAACACGGTTCGCGACACTAACTTCATCACGGGATATGTCGCATCGAGGGAAGGAGCTTCTTGGTGGCTTTCGGTGGTGTATGGGCCTCAAGAGGTCCCGCAAAAGGTCGTGTTTTACAAGAACTTTCGGACAGGTGGGCACTCTGCCCGGGACCATGGATGGCAATAGGCGACTTCAATTCATTCTCCATGCGGCTGACAAGAACAACAACCTTCTAGATAGAAGGATGATGGGGAGATTTAAACGTTTTGTGGACGACGATGCTCTCAAAGAGCTATTCCTCCATGGCAGGCCATTCACATGGAGTAATGAAAGGAGCGCTCCTACGATGACGAGAATTGATCGAGCTTTCGTTTCGATAGACTGGGAATTAGAGTACCCGGACTGCTTGCTGCAGGCTATCCACTGGAATCTCGGATCACTATCCCCTCTACCTCTCTATGGAAGATCACTTGCAGCCGCGCAGGCGCTTCAGATTTGAGCTTTTTTGGGTGAAACTAGAGGGGTTTTTGGAAGCCATGGCTAAGGGATGGGTTTGCGACCAATCCATCAATGACCCCTTCTTGCATTTGGATATTCTGCTCAGAAACTATGCCAAATACCTTACGGCTTGGGGACAGCGGCGAGTCAGTAACATCAAGCTTCAGATAGCGGCGGCCAACCTAGTGATTCTCATGTTGGATTGTGCTCAAGAATCTCGTGTGCTGTCTAATGAGGAGAGAGGGCTCAGAAACATACTTAAACGACTTGTACTTGGTCTTGCTTCGCTGGAGAGGATGATTGCGAGGCAGAGGTCGAGGATGAACTAGTTGCAAGATGGAGACGCTAACACCAAGCTGTTTCAGTTGGTGGCCAATGGCAGGAAATCCAAAAATTTCATTCCTACTATCAATTCGGAGGGGCAAGTCATTGCGGATCAGCAGGGAAAGGAACGTGCCTTCTTTGAGGCTTACAGAGATCTGCTTGGCCGATCGACGGCCCGCGCACATACCATTAACCTGGACTTTGTGGGCATATCTCCTATTGATCTGACGGACCAAGAACTAATCTTTCATGAGGAGGAAATTTGGAAGGTAATCAAAGACATGCCCGCGAATAAGGCACCCGGGCCGGATGGATTCATTGGAATTTTCTTCCAAAAAGCTTGGGGTATCGTTAAAGGAGATGTTATTGCTGCCATCCTCAAGTTATTTCTCAATAATGCCAGGGGATTTGGCAGGCTAAATCAGGCCCTGATTACGCTATTGCCAAAGAAGACGGATGCCTGCCAGGTCAAGGATTTCCGGCCGATTAGTCTGGTTCACAGTGCACCCAAGCTTGCTTCCAAGCTACTTGCATCCAAACTCAGTAGGCGGATGGGAGAGATAGTGAATGTAAATCAGTCTGCGTTTATCAAGGGTAGAAGCATCCACGACAATTTTTTCTTGTTAGGCAAATGGCTCGCAAACTTCATCACAGGAAAACCAAAGGTGTGCTTCTGAAACTTGACATGCCGAGAGCTTTTGACACCCTATCCTGGTCGTTCCTATTTGAGGTGCCACGAGCAAAGGGGTTCTCTGCCCGCTAGATCTCCTGGGTTGCAACTCTGCTCACTTCGGCTAGCTCCAGAGTTCTGGTCAATGGTTGTGCGGGAGAGAAGTTTATGCATGCGCAAGGGCTGCGCTAAGGAGATTCCCTCTCCCCTCTCCTCTTTGTTATTACTATGGACGTGCTTACGGCGATGATGGTCAAGGCTCAAGAGCTGCATGTGCTTAGCAAGATTCCTGGCTGCACGCCTCTGCAGCGGTTGTCTCTCTACGCGAATGATGTTGTACTCTTCATTAGACCGATAAGATCGGATCTGGTTTTTGTCAAGGAAGCTCTAGGGATCTTCGGAGAGGCATCGGGACTGGTCATAAACTTTGCCAAGTCCTCGGCTGTCATGATCAGAGCCTCCGAGGAAGAGGAAGAACTGGTGAAGGATGTGCTTCCTTAGACAATGGAGAAATTTGCGATCAAGGGCCTAGGGTTGCAGCCGAGCATCAAGCATCTCAAGAGATCTGACTGGCAGCCGATCATTGACACAGATCTTAAACTTATGCCAGGATGGCAAAGAGGGCTTATCACCAGGCCTGGACAACTGGCTCTGGTCAACCACGTGGTTCAGGTGCGGCCTAAACACCATCTGATCATCGCGGAGGCCCCCAAGTGGGCGTTAGAAAGGATTGACAAAGGATGCAGAAAGTTCTTCTAGGCTGGGACGGAGGAGGTCCATGGAGGCAAGTGCCTGGTCACATGGGAGCGTGTGTGTAGGCCGAAATACCTAGGATGTCTCGGTGTGCTGAATATTTACAAGTAAGGGATCGCGCTCCGTTTATGTTGGGAATGGCTCAAGCGCACGGACAATCTCCGGCCATGGCAAGGGCTGAACCTGATGGCCGACAAACAGGTGGCCATGGCGTTCAACAGCTTGGTCAAATGGGAGCTTGGCAATGGGAGACGTGTGTTGTTTTGGAAGGACAGATGGATCAATGGAAGCTCGATCACTGAGGTGGCTCTGATGATCAGAGCCATGATCAAGACACAGGTCGCCAACAAGAGAACGGTTAAGGATGCTCTACATCTCCATGCTTGGACATCAGACATTGTTCGGGATATGATCAAGACACATGCTTTGGGATCTTGTCATTGGTATGAGCCTGGTTCCTGACTCTGAAGACAAACCACTTTGGCAATGGAGCTCTAATGGTATCTACTCAGCCCGCCCCGCCTATCAAATGCTATGCAAGGGAGGCATCCGATTTCAATGCTCTTCGGCGATATGGAAATGTTGGGCGCCACTGACCTGCAAGATATTCATTTGGCTGGCGCTGCAATACCGTGTCTGGACATCCGATAGGAGGCAACGGCATGGCCTTCAAGAACATAGCTCGCCATGTTTCCTTTGTGAGCAGGAAGAGGACACGGTGGATCACATCTTGCTGCAGTGCATCTATGCTCGCCAAGTTTGGTTCATTTGTTTCAGGCGACTAGGCATTGATCTTCCAATACTTCCAACATAGCAAGATCGTTTGGAGACGTGGTGGTCAGTTTCCAGGAAACGCATCGTTAAGCCTCGCCATAAGGGATATGATGCGCTCGTCATCTTGATATGCTGGAATCTTTGGAAGCAAAGAAACGGCAGAGTGTTCTCACACTCCAACAATGCCAATGAGTGGGGATCCGCGGACATTATTGCTCGAGAATTAAGACTATGGATAGCGGCTCGGAGGATAGGAGTTCAATAGCTTGCCGAGTAGTTGCTTAGTGTTGGAGTGGAGTGGAGTTTGGGTTTGCTCCCGCGCTGGGATTAGCCACCCGTTGTAATTCTTGTAATTAACCCTCTGCCTTCTATAAAGCGAAGGTACGCAATTTGCGTAATCTCGAAAAAAAACATATAAAGAGTACGATGAATAAAAGTTGTTGAGAGTTGACAAACATAGTTTGGGTCATTGTTGCAATTAACAGGAAGTAATAAAGAAAGATAGGTTCACATATAAATATACTATCTTGGACATCTTTTATGATGGTGAGCACTCCTTAAAGTATGATATGCTAAAGAGTTGAAGTTGGACAAGAAAGACAACGTAATGGGTTATATTTTATTTCATTTGAGATAAATTATATTGTCATGGATCATCCAACATGTTGATCTTGCCTTTCCCTCTCTTGCTAGCCAATTTCTTTGCACCAAGTAGAGATAGTACTTGTGCTTCCAAATATCCCTAAACCTAGTTTTGCCATGAGAGTTCACCATATCTACCTATGGATTGAGTAAGATCCTTCAAGAAAGTTGTCGTCGGTGCAAGCAATAAAAATTGCTCTCTAAATATGTATGACTTATTAATGTGGAGAAAATAAGCTTTATATGATCTTGTGATGTGTAAGAAATAAAAGCGACGGACTGCATAATAAAGGTCCATATCACAAGTGGCAATATAAAGTGACATTCTTTTGCATTAAGATTTTGTGCATCCAATCATAAAAGTGCACGACAACCTCTGCTTCCCTCTGCGAAGGGCCTATGTTTTACTTTTATCTTCTACCTTATATAAGAGTCATGGTGATCCTCAGCTTTCCTTTTTACATTTTATCCTTTGGCAAGCACAATGTGGTGAAAAGATCCTGATATATATAGCTAATTGGATGTGTGTTTTCATGAACTATTATGGTTGACATTACCCTTGAGGTAAAACGTTGGGAGGAAAAACTATAAGCCCCTATCTTTCTCTGTGTCCGATTAAAACTCCATACCCATAAATATTGCGTGAGTGTTAGCAATTGTGAAAGATTAAAAGATGGTTGAGTATGTGGACTTGCTGAAAAGCTCTTATATTGACTCTTTCCTATGTTATGATAAATTGCAATTGCCTCAATGACTGAGATTAGATTGTTGGTTCTAAATGACGTTTATGATTCATACTTGAAATTTTGATTGAATTGTTACTTTAGCATAAGAGATCATATGACAATATATATATATATATATGTTGTTGTTCTAAGAATGATCATGATGCCCTCATGTCCGTATTTTATTTTTATCGACACCTCTATCTCTAAACATGTGGACATATTTTTCAATTTGGGCTTTCGCTTGAGGACAAGCGAGGTCTAAGCTTGGGGGAGTTGATACGTCCATTTTGCATCATGCTTTTATATCGATATCTATTGCATTATGGGCTGTTATTACACATTATGTCACAATACTTATGCCTATTCTCTCTTATTTTACAAAGTTTACATAAAGGGGGAGAATGCCGGCCGCTGGAATTCTGGCTGGAAAAGGAGCAAATATTAGAGACTTATTCTGCACATCTCCAAAAGTCTTGAAACTTCAGGAAGTTATTTCCAGAATATATAAAAAATACTGAGTGCAAGAAGTCCTAGAGGGGGGCCACCCACCAGCCACGAGGGTGGGGGCGCGCTCTACCCCCCTGGGCGCGCCCCTACCTCGTGGGCTCCCTGGTGGCCCTCTGATGCCCATCTTCTGCTATATGAGGTATTTCGTCTGAGAAAAAATAAGAAGCAAGCTTTCGGGACGGGACTCCGCCGCCACGAGGCGGAACCTCGGCGGAACCAATCTAGGGCTCCGGCTGCGTTGTTCTGCCGGCGAAACTTCCCCCGGGGAGGGGGAAATCATCACCATCATCATCACCAACGATCCTCTCATCGGGAGGGGGTCAATCTCCATCAACATCTTTGCCAGGACCATCTCATCTCAAACCCTAGTTCATCTCTTGTATCCAATCTTTGTATCCAAACCTCAAATTGGTACATGTGGGTTGCTAGTAGTGTTGATTACTCCTTGTAGTTGATGCTAGTTGGTTTACTTGGTGGAAGATCATATGTTGAGATCCATTATGCATATTAGTACCCCTATGATTATGAACATGAATATGCTTTATGAGTAGTTACGTTTGTTCCTGAGGACATGGGAGAAGTCTTGCTATTAGTAGTCATGTGAATTTGGTATTCGTTCGATATTTTGATGAGATGTATGTTGTCATCCCTCTAGTGGTGTCATGTGAACGTCGACTACATGACACTTCACCATTGTTTGGTCCTAGAGGGAGGCATTGGGAAGTAATAAGTAGATGATGGGTTGCTAGAGTGACAGAAGCTTAAACCCTAGTTTATCCGTTGCTTTGTAAGGGGCCGATTTGGATCCATATGTTTCATGCTATGTTTAGGTTTACCTTAATACTTCTATTGTAGTTGCAGATGCTTGCAATGGGGGTTAATCATAAGTGGGATGCTTGTCCAAGTAAGGATAGTACCCAAGCACCGGTCCACCCACATATCAAATTATCAAAGTACCGAACGCGAATCATATGATCGTGATGAAAACTAGCTTGATGATAATTCCCATGTGTCCTCGGGAGCACTTTACTTCATATAAGAGTTTGTCCAGGCTTGTCCTTTGCTTGTCCTTATTTACTTTTATTGCTACTCGTTACAAATTACCTTATCACAAAACTATCTGTTACCGATAATTTCAGTGCTTGCAGAGAGTACCTTACTGAAAACTGCTTATCATTTCCTTCTGCTCCTCATTGGGTTTGACACTCTTACTTGTCGAAAGGACTACGATAGATCCCCTATACCTTTGGGTCATCACTATGGCAGCTCTTCCCCCAGCGACAGCTCCAGCAGTGGCACCTACGACCAGCCGCCACGCCGCCGTGCCCGCTTCGAAGAGGGTGGCGGGTCATCTCGTCGATGTGCCTCCGTGATGCACGAGGAGGGGTCCGGCTGAGCTCAGGAGGGCGTTGGGGCCTGCACCCGTGAACCGCTTTAGGCATCGCTTCCATTTTATTCTTCTTTTCCTTCCTGCATCAGAAAGAAACCAGAATGGACCCCGGAGGGGCGTGTATCGAACTATGATCTCAACTGTTATGTTATGTTTGCCGTCCATGTGCCGTGTCGCAACATCGTCGTTTTATGTAGGGATAACTTAGCTTGACTTGTTTTGAGTGGCCTCCTCCTCGTGAGGCGCTTGCTTCCTAGTGCCTGTCGAGGCCTCCTTGACCTGATATGCGCTTAGGAACTGCAAAAAATTCGTCAAGAGGTCTATTGCTCACCCGGGGCTTCGTTATAGGCGCCGCTGGCCTTGACTCAGTGCTTCGCGTCGTGATACCCGTGGGGCACGGATCAGGAGAGGCACGCCAGCTTGTGGGCTCAAACGAGGGTTCCTCGTGAAAAGACAGAAGGAGGAAGCTCATGAAGGTACCTATTCAGCCCCCTCGCGAGGAACACAAGCAAGAGTACATGTCGGCCAAAGAGGCGAAGGTATAAACACAGGCAGAAAGAGATAAAACGGGACCAATGCGGAGTACTAGAGAGGCGAGAAAACTTCGTAAAGAAAATGAAAAGCCGCGTCTGGCACCTAGTCTAGTCTTCGACGTCTTCTCACCAGAGCGGAGCTAAGTGCTGCCACTTGGCCTGGGAGGGAGCCCCCGAGGCCCAAGGGCGGCTCTCTTGAGGCTTCGAGGCGTGTACAGCCCCACTCATTATTACGAGACAGTGTCACGGGCGGCGATTCTTCATAGGCATGGGGCATTGCTTCACAGGCACTGGGCCTTTCTTCACAGGCACCAGGCCTTGATTCACAGGCACTAGGCCTTTCTTCACATGCAACAGGCCTTCTTCACACGCAGTGGGCCTTTCTTCATGGGTAGAACTTCCGGAGGTGTTGGATGTTCCAGGCGTTCTGGACGGGTACCCCATCCTATGTCTCCAGGCGCGTAGCGCTAGGCCTGGAGATGTGGACGACCTTGAACGGGCCCTCCCACATGGGTGAGAGCTTATGCAGCCCCTCCCTGGAGAGCACCCGCCTCAGGACGAGGTCACCCACCTCAAGAGTCCTGGAGCGGACGTTGCGGCAGTGGTACCATGGTATCTTGCCGCCCGTAGTGCAGCTACACAGAGTCGTTCCTCCCCCAGCACGAGGTCCTGCTACCTCTTGAGCATTGCGTTGGTTTTACCTTGAAGAGGAAAGGGTAATGCAGCAAAGTAGCGTAAGTATTTCCCTCAGTTTTTGAGAACCAAGGTACCAATCCAGTAGGAGGCTACGCGCGAGTCCCTCGCATCTGAACAAAACAAATAAATCCTCGCAACCAACGCGATGAGGGGTTGTCAATCCTGCACAAAACAAATAAATCCTCAAGAGCATAGATATTTTATGGTGGGTGAACAAATTACTGTTGAGAAATGGATAGAATTGAGCATAGTTATGAGAATATCTAGGTATGATCATGTATATAGGCATCACGTCCAAGACAAGTAGACCGACTCCTGCCTGCATCTACTACTATTACTCCACACATCGACCGCTATCCAGCATGCATCTAGAGTATTAAGTTCAAGAGAACAAAGTAATGCTTTAAGAAAGATGACCTGATGTAGAGGGATAAATTCATGCAATATGATAAAAAAACCATCTTGTTATCCTCGATGGCAACAATACAATACGTGCCTTGCTGCCCCTACTGTCACTGGGAAAGCACACCGCAAGATTGAACCCAAAGCTAAGCACTTCTCCCATTGCAAGAAAGATCAATCTAGTAGGTCAAACCAAACTGATAATTCGAAGAGACTTGCAAAGATAACCAATCATACATAAAAGAATTCATAGAAGATTCAAATATTGTTCATAGATAAACTTGATCATAAACCAACAATTCATCAATCTCAACAAACACACCGCAAAAGAAGATTACATCTAATAGATCTCCACAAGAGAGGGGGAGAACTTTGTATTGAGATCCCAAAAGATAGAAGAAGCCATCTAGCTAAAAACTATGGACCCATAGGTCTGAGGTAAACTACTCACACTTCATCGGAGAGGCCATGGTGTTGATGTAGAAGCCCTCCGTGATGGATGCCCCCTCCGGCGGAGCTCCGGAACAGGCCCCGTGATGGGATCTCGTGGATACAGAAAGTTACGGCGGTGGAATAAGGGTTTTGGCTCTGTATCTAATTGTTTGGGGGTACGTAGGTATATATAGGAGGAAGAAGTACGTCGGTGGAGCAACAGGGGGCCCACGAGGGAGGAGGGCACGCCTGGAGGCGAACGCGCGCCCCCCTACCTCGTGGCTTCCCTGTTGGTTGCTTGACATAGGGTCCAAGTCTCCTGGATCTTGTTCGTTCCAAAAATCACGTTCCCGAAGGTTTCATTTCGTTTGGACTCCGTTTGATATTCCTTTTCCTTGAAACCTAAAAATAGGCAAAAAAACAACAATTCTAGGCTGGGCCTCCGGTTAATAGGTTAGTCCCACAAATAATATAAAAGTGGATAATAAAGCCCAATAATTTCCAAAACAGTAGATAATATAGCATGGAGCAATCAAAAATTATAGATACGTTGGAGACGTATCAAGCATCCCCAAGATTAATTCCCGCTCGTCCTCGAGTAGGTAACTGATAAAAACAGATTTTTTGATGTGGAATGCTACTTGGCATATTTTCAATGTAATTCTTCTTAATTGTGGCATGAATATTCAGATCCGAAAGATTCAATATAAAAGTTTAATATTGACATAGAAATAATAATACTTCAAGCATACTAACTAAGCAATTATGTCTCTTCAGAATAACATGGCCAAACAAAGTTATCCCTACAATATCATATAGTCTGGCTATGCTCTATCTTCACCAAACAAACTATTTAAATCATGCACAACCCCGATGACAAGCCAAGCAATTGTTTCATACTTTTGGTGTTCTCAAACTTTTTCAATCTTCACGCAATACATGAGCGTGAGCCATGGACATAGCACTATAGGTGGAATAGAATGGTGGTTGTGGAGGAGACAAAAAGGAGAAGATGGTCTCACATCGACTAGGCGTATCAACGGGCTATGGAGATGCCCATCAATAGATATCAATGTGAGTGAGTAGGGATTTCCATGCAACGGATGCACTAGGGCTATAAGTATATGAAAGCTCAAAAAAAGAAACTAAGTGGGTGTGCATCCAACTTGCTTGCTCACGAAGACCTAGGGCATATTGAGGAACCCATCATTGGAATATACAAGCCAAGTTCTATAATGAAAAATTCTCACTAGTATATGTAAGTGATAACATAGGAGACTCTCTATCATGAAGATCATGATGCTACTTTGAAGCACAAGTGTGGTAAAAGGATAGTGGCATCGTCCCTTCTCTCTTTTTCTCTCATTTTTTTATTTGGGCCTTTTCTCTTCTTTTTTATGGCCTCCCTTTTTTCGTCCGGAGTCTCATCCCGACTTGTGGGGGAATCATAGTCTCCATCATCCTTTCCTCACTAGGACAATGCTCTAATAATGATGATCATCACACTCTTATTTTCTTACAGCTCAAGAATTACAACTCGATACTTAGAACAAAATATGACTCTATGTGAATGCCTCCGGCGGTGTACCGGGATATGCAATGACTCATGAGTGACATGTATGAAAGAATTATGAACGGTGGCTTTGCCACAAATACAATGTCAACTACATGATCATGCAAAGCAATATGACAATGATGGAGCGTGTCATAGTAAACGGAATGGTTGAAAGTTGCATGGCAATATATCTCGGAATGGCTATGGAAATGCCATGATAGGTAGGTATGGTGGCTGTTTTGAGGAAGGTATATGGTGGGTGTATGATACCGGCGAAAGGTGCGCGGTATTAGAGAGGCTAGCGATGGTGGAAGGGTGAGAGTGCGTATGATCCATGGACTGAACATTAGTCATAAAGAACTCATATACTTATTGCAAAAATCTACAAGTTATCGAAGCAAACTATTACGTGCATGCTCCTAGGGGGATAGATTGGTAGGAAAAGACCATCGCTCGTCCCCGACCGCCACTCATAAGGAAGACAATCAATAAATAAATCATGCTCCGACTTCATCACATAACGGTTCACCATACGTGCATGCTATGGGAATCACAAACTTCAACACAAGTATTTCTCAAATTCACAACTACTCAACTAGCATCACTCTAATATCACCATCTCCATATCTCAAAACAATTATCAAGTATCAAACTTCTCATAGTATTCAACACACTCATAAGAGAATTTTATTATTAATCTTGTATACCTCGCATATAGGATTATTTAAGCAAATTACCATGATATTTAAGACCCTCAAAATAATCTAAGTGAAGCATGAGATATCAATAGTTTCTATAAAACAAATCCACCACCGTGCTCTAAAAGATATAAGTGAAGCACTAGAACAAAACTATATAACTCAAAAGATATAAGTGAAGCACATAGAGTATTCTAATAATTTCCGAATCATGTGTGTGTGTCTCAAAAGGAGTGTACAACAAGGATGATTGTGGTAAACTAACAAATAAAGACTCAAATCATACAAGACTCTCCAAGCAAAACACATATCATGTGGTGAATAAAAATATAGCTCCAAGTAAAGTTACCGATAGAAGTAGACGCAAGAGGGGATGCCTTCCGGGGCATCCCCAAGCTTAGGCTTTTAGGTGTCCTTATATTATCTTGGGGGTGCCATGGGAATCCCCAATCTTAGGCTCTTGCCACTCCTTGTTCCATAATCCATCAAATCTTTACCCAAAACTTGAAAACTTCACAACACAAAACTTAAAGTAGAAAATCTCGTGCGCTCCGTTAGCGAAAGAAAACAAAAGACCACTTCAAGGTACTGTAATGAACTCATTCTTTATTTATATTGGTGTTAAACCTACTGTATTCCAACTTCTCTATGGTTTATAAACTATTTTACTAGCCATAGATTCATCAAAATAAGCAAACAACACACGAAAAACAGAATCTGTCAAAAACAGAGCAGTCTGTAGTAATCTGTAGCTAGCGCAAGATCTGGAACCCCAACAATTCTAAAATAAATTTCTGGACGTGAGGCATTTATCTATTAATCATCTTCAAAAATAATTAACTAAATAGCACTTTCCAAATCAAAATGGCAGCTGTTCTCGTGAGCACTAAAGTTTCTGTTTTTTACAGCAGGATTAACAAGACTTTCCCCAAGTCTTCCCAACGGTTCTACTTGGCACAAACACTAATTAAACACAAAAAACACAACCAAAACAGAGGCTGGATAAATTATTTATTATTAAACAGGAGCAAAAAGCAAGGAATAAAAATAAAATTGGCTTGCCTCCCAACAAGCGCTATCGTTTAACGCCCCTAGCTAGGCATAAAAAGTAAGGATAGATCTAGGTATTTCCATAATAGTAAGATAGATCACTAAAGCTCATTTCATATTCTCTACGTTCAGCAACAATTTTTCTTTGAGGCAAGAAAAAGTAATAAAAAGGGCTAAATTTAATGGGACAAAAGTCCCAGGATCAACTTTGGGAGGTATAGGTTCCTCCTTTGGCCCTTCGTATTGCACAACCAATTCATCATTATAAGCATTCTTTTGACAGAAGTTTGTGAGCCTACACTCAAAATAATATCCTAATTCATTATTTTGAATGTCCAAATCATCATTAAGTTCAGAAATTCTATCAACTAAAACGTTGGTACGTACCCTTTTTCTAAGATTTTCATTGAAAGCAACATAGTCTAGAGATTGAAAACGCATTATTTCTTCTTGATCAAAAAGGATAGCCTCTATGGGAGGACGGCAAGCATCCACCCTATAATGCGTGAAGATTTCTTTGGCCTCTTTTATTATGAATCTAAACTCATTAGCCAAAAAGATAGTAGCGGCACGCTTAACAGAAGAATGCTCAATATTAGAAAATTCTAGGAAAATCCTTTGTGTGCAAGGGTGCATGTGCATGAATTGTCTTTCAAGTTCAACTACAAGCATGGCAATAGCATCCGCAAGACTACTAGTTCTATAAAGGATATAACTACCCGTAGAAGGTAAAGCATCGGACATGTAAAGAAATCTTGGATAACTCCTTTTCCAATAATATTACCACTACCAATATGGATTTTTTTTGTATGTAAGATAGGGGGTTCTTCAGCATGAGCATTAGAATTTTCCATGATATTATTATTGTCCATATCGACAATAATTTCCCTAATTTCAGACATAACGGCAGAACATGCAAAAGGAAAAGAGAGGCAAATAGAGAAGGAGAGGGAGGATAGAGAGAGAGGGTGAATAAAACGGCAATGGTGAAGTGGGGGAGAGGAAAACGAGAGCCAAATGGAAAATAATATAATGCGGGAGATAAGTGTCGGCGTTCTGGGAACGGGGGTCCCTAGACTTGCCTGCCTGTGGCCCGCGGCGTGGCGGAGCCAGCAGGCCGTACGACCCATCTTCATCAACAAAGCATCCAAGACCCTCGTGAGGGTTCAAGCCTCGCGAGGCGGACGGCGCAAGACCTCCTCCCGAGCGGCCTAGTCAGGCAGGCTCGCAAGGGGCAGAGATATCAAGGCGAGGCGAACCTCACGAGGCTCTCGTGACGTGAGCCATGAAGATCGACACCAGGCGGGCGCCAGCGCGCACAGCGTCCTTGTTTCCCCTTTGGTGCAAAGGAGGCAAGCGCAGTCGCGGAGTACCGAGGCCTCAGGCAAAGGTTGCCATTTCGGTGCAACAAGTCCAAGACCATGGACTACAAGACGAAGGTCACTGTGGATCCCAAGACGGTGTCACCACCAGAGCTTTGGGCAGGTGAAGACTACTTTTGTCAGGATGGCTCGTACTAGCTGTCCCCCTTCAAATTAGCCCGCCATTGTATGCTCCCTTACCGCTCGATATTTGGGAAGAGGACCAGTGCCTCTATAAATAGGACTAGCCACCACCATAGTAGTGGGGAGGAGACCGAGAGAGAGACACATGTCCGAAAGCACAAGAACACCTCAACCTCAGGAGGTTGTTCTTCCCCTTGTATTGCTCATTGTCAGCCCAAGAGGCAATCCACCACCACCACACTGGAGTAGGGTATTACACCACAATGGTGGCCCGAACCAGTATAAACCCCGTGTCCTTCTGTGTTGTGAGTTTGTCGAGTTCGTCTGCAAGATCATAGCGAGATAGAGTGTAGATCGCTAGGAGTGAAAGACTTCATGCGCACCCCAGTGTTCGAACCTTAAGGGTTTGTCGGAACCCCACATCCGACATTCGGCGCGCTAGGTAGGGGTGCACCGAGGTTTCTCTCCACCAACCAGCGCCCCATGCTGCCGCACTACGCTCCCATGGTAGGTGCCCCGCCACCAACTTCTGTGGTCAACGCCAGCACCAGGGAGTCTGGGTACCGAGCCCTGGCCCCCGCTTTGCGGTGAGTGCAGTGGCCGGCCAAGTTCAGGCCGGAGATGCCGCCGCGTTACGATGGCGCGGCGGGCTCGGCAATGTTCCTGCTAGCATACTCGGAGGTCATCCTCGAAGCCGGAGGCGACGACAAGATCATGGCAAACTTGTTCCCCCTAGCCCTCGCCAGCGAGCCGCGCACTTGGCTGCTCAACTTCCTGGGATCCACGATGACGTCCTCGGGGGAACTCCGTGGCCTCTTCACTACGGGCTACGCGGCACCGCCACACCACGCAGTCACGACACTGCTGGGTGGCTCCCAAGCACCTCCTTCAGAGTACCACGTCAAGCCTTTCTTCCGTCAGATTGGGGCAGCATGCAAGCGCCCAGGGGCTCCGCCGGGTTGGGCTGTGCCGGAGGCCCACCTCACCTTCAACTCGGAAGACCACCCCGGCTCCACCGCCGGCTCAGGGACGCTCCCGATGCTCTGCATGCCCACCATCTGCAAAGTGGCCATCACCAAGACCCTCATCGACGGCGGCGCCGGCCTCAACTTGCTCTCCATGGAAGCCTTCAGCCTTCTTCATGTGCCGCTCGAACGGCTCGGCCTCAGCAAGCCCTTTACAGGAGTGGGTGGTGGAGCTACTCACCCTCTGGGGTAGATCCGCCTCCCTATCACCTTTGGCACGCGAGACAACTATGGCACCGAGCTGGTGGACTTTGACATCGCCCGCATCGGTCTCCCGTACAATGCCATCCTCGGGTACCCGGCTCTCGCTCAGTTCATGGCGGCAACTCACTCGTCCTACAACCTCATGAAGATGCCAGGGAGCAAGGGCATCCTCACCATCAAGGGGGACACTAAGGAGGCCGTGACGGCGCTCAGGATCGCCTTCAAGACTGCGGCGGCAACGCAGCCAGCCGGCGCCGGTGCGCCCGAGGCCAAGGAGACCACGCCCGCCAAGAAGAGGCAGTTGTTCACCCAAGACAAGGTGGAGACCAAGCAAGTGCCGGTTAACGAGCACGGGTCTTCAGGAGCCACCTTCACCATAGGAACCGGCCTTGGCCCGGGACAAGAGGAAGCTTTGGTGAGGTTTTTGCGCGCGAACAAGGAGATATTCGCGTGGGAGCCCAATCAGCTAGTAGGGGTCCCGAGAGAGGTAATCCATCATCATCTAAGGGCATGCCCCAACGTACGCCCCGTGAATCAGCGAGCAAGATGGCAGTCCACTCAGAAGCAGGCCTTCATCGTCCAAGAGACACGCAAGCTGGAGGCGGCAGGCACCATCCGAGAAGTTCGATACCCCGAATGGCTGGCGAATCCTGTCGTAGTACCGAAGAAAGGTGGGAAGGAATGGATGTGCGTCGACTTCACCAACCTCAACAAAGCCTGCCCCCAAGATCCGTCCCCCCTTCCGCGCATCGATCAAATCATCGACTCCACCGACGAGTGTGATTTGTTATGTTTCCTGGATGCGTTCTCTAGATACCATTAGATCAAGATGGCAGTGGAGGATGTGGAGAAGACAGCCTTCTTGACACCATGTGGGGTGTACTACTACACCTGCATGCCTTTCGGCCTTCACAACGCGGGCGCAACCTTTCAGCGGCTGATGCACATCGCCTTGGGGCGGCAGCTCGGCAGGAACACAGAGGCCTACGTTGATGACATATTGGTCAAATCTCGCGAGGTGAGGACGTTGATTCAAGACTTGGAGGAGACCTTTGAGAGTTTGCGTCGGGTGAACTTGAGGCTTAACCAGGAGAAGTGTGTGTTTGGTGTCCCCTCTGGCAAGCTGCTAGGGTTTCTCGTATCCCATAGAGGGATCGAGGCGAACCCGGAGAAGATCAAGGCCATCGAAGACGTGAGCCCACCATAGACCCTCAAGGAGATGCAAAAGCTGGCAGGACGGGTGACCGCGTTAGGGTGTTTCATCTCTAAGCTACGGGAGCGCGCCTTACCCTTCTTTAAGCTCTTGAAGAATAAAGGCCCCTTCTAGTGGACACCGGAGGCCGACCGGGCCTTGAAAGACCTCAAGAAATACCTCACCAGCCCCACGGTGATGGTGGCGCCATGGCCTCTCGAGCCTCTGGTACTCAACCTCGCTGCCACCCCGTACTCCGCCAGCTGGTGGCGGTTCGGGAGGAGCGCAGAGACAAGGGTGTGTCGCGCCAAGCCAGAGCTGATGCAGCACAGGGTTAGGAAGGCACACCAGAGCCATCAAGGGCGGAAGATCAAGATCGGCAGGGCAACGTCGCGGAAACTCCTGAGGATTGCCAAGTCTCAGGAAACCCTCCACCTCAGGATACGCCACAATCTACGCAAGCCCAAGCCTCAACAGTGTGCCAGCCCTCGTCAAGCACCCGGTCTACTTCGTCAACACCATACTGCGAGACGCAAGGGCATGCTACCCCATGCCGCAAAAGCTCCTGCTCGCACTTTTGGTGGCCTCGCGCAAGCTGCGACACTACTTCCAGGGGCACCCCATCAAGTTCGTCTCGTCTTACCCATTGGAGAGGGTACTCAGGAGCCCAAACTCAGTCGGAAGGGTCGCTGAATGGAACATCGAGCTGCAAGCATTCCAGCTGGAGTTCAGCACCACCAGGGTCATCAAGGGAGCCGCACTCGCCGATTTTGTGGCAAAATGGACAGATGTCTCGGCTCTTGAGGAAGGAGAAGACCGGTCCACTTCCCCAGGAAGTGAGGCGCCAAACATCTGGGTCATGTATTTCGATGGCGCCTTTTTGCACCAGGGCGCGGGGGCTGGAGCAGTGCTCATCTCGCCCACTCGGGACAAGCTCTGCTACGCCGTGCAACTCTGCTCCTAGCACGGGGAGAAGGTCTCAAACAATATCGCAGAGTATGAAGGCCTCATAGCCGGCCTAAAGGCTGCGGCGGCTATGGGGGTGAGGCGCCTTACCGTTAAGGGCGACTCATAGCTCCTCGTCAACTTCTCCAACAAAGTGTACGAGCCAAAGGACGAGCACATGGAGGCCTACCTTGCAGAGGTGCGCAAAATGGAAAAGCAGTTCGCAGGCTTGGAGCTGCAGCACGTGCCCCGGGGCAGCAACAAGGAAGCCGACGACATCGCCAAGAGAGCATCCAAGCGGCAACCGCAAGAGCCCGGCGTCTTCGAAGAACGGCTCTTCAAGCCATCGGTTACGCCACCTCTTTCAAGCACGACTCAGCCTCGGGAGGAGCTCCCATAGCCCTCGGCCACGGGAGCCCTAGCTTGCGGCCCAACCTCAGGAGCCCGGCTACTCTTGGTGCTCGAGCCCCAGGAGGAGGGCTGGACCAAGGAGTTCAAGGAGTACCTGATGCACGGGACACTGCCGGAGAAGGAAGAAGACGCAGAGCGCGTGGCCCGACAGGCCACGGCATACGACATTCAAGACAGCGAGTTGTACAGGAAATGGCCGAACGACGCCACGCTGCGCTGCATCTCCAGCGATCAAGGGAGGGAGCTGCTGATTGACATACACGGCGGGGACTGTGGACATCACTCATCATCATGGACCGTCGTCGGCAAGGCCTTCCCCAGCGGATTCTATTGGCCCACAGCACTCAATGATGCAGCCGAGCTGGTGAAGTCCTGCGAAGCTTGCCAATTCCACACCAAGCAAATCCATCAGCCTGCTCAGGGCCTCCAAACCATCCCACTCCCGTCGTCGTTTGCGCTCTAGGGGCTAGACATCCTAGGCCCGTTCCCATAAGCGCCAGGGGGCTACCATTATCTCTACATTGCCACCGACAAGTTCACCAAGTGGGCGGAACTGGAAGCCGTCCGAACCATTCCAGATGGCTCTACGGTCAAGTTCATCAAGGGCCTCGTGAGCCGCTTCGGGGTCCCCAACCGCATCATCACAGATAACGGCTCGCAGTTTACTAGCGAACTCTTTAAAACCTACTGTTCTAACCTTGGAACGCAGATCTGCTATGCTTCGGTGGCCCACCCCAGGAGTAATGGTCAGGCAGAGCGCGCCAACGCTGAGGTCCTGAGGGGCCTCAAGACCAGGACCTTCAAGAAGAAGCTGGAGGCCTGCGGCAGGGGCTGGCACGACAAGCTCCTATCCGTGCTATGGTCCATCCGCACCACCGCTACCAAGCCAACGGGCCAGACTCCGTTCTTCCTTGTCTACGGAGCTGAAGCAGTCCTCCCTCACGAGGTCAAGAATTGCTCCGCGCAGGTTATGGCGTTCGATGAAACGCAGCAGGACGCCATGCGGGGGATGGATCTCGTGCAGGGGGAGGGAAGTCGTCCAGAGCTGCATTAAGGGCGGCAAGGTACCAGCAAGCGCTGCGGCGTTACCACTACTGCAACATTCGCTCCAGGACGCTCGAGACAGGTGACCTAGTCCTGAGGCGGGTCCTCTCCATGGAAGGGTTGCACAAGCTTTCACCCATGTGTGCTGGCCCGTTTAGAGTCGTCCACATCTCCATGCCTGGCACCATGCGTCTAGAAACGCAAGAGGGGACACCTATCCAAAACGCCTGAAACATCCAGCACCTCCGGAAGTTCTACCCGTGAAGCAAGACCCAGAGCATGTGAAGCAAGGCCCAGAGCCTATGAAGCAAGGCCCAGAGCCTATGGAGAAAGGCTCAGAGCCTGTGAAGCAAGGCCCAGAGCCTGTGAAGCGAGGCCCAGAGCCTGTGAAGCCAGGCCCAGAGCCTGTGAAGCAAGGCCCAGAGCCTGTGAAGCAAGGCCCAGAGCCTGTGAAGAAAGGCCCAGAGCCTGTGAAGAAAGGCCCAGAGCCTGTGAAGAAGGCCCGGTGCCTGTGAAGAATCGCCGCCCATGACACTCTCATGTAATAATGAGTTGGGGCTGTACATGCCCCACAGTCTCAGGAGCGCCAGCCTCAGGCCTTGGGGCTCCCTCCCACGCCTAGTGGATAGCACTTAGCTCCGCGCTGGTGAGAAGACTTGAAGACTATATTAGGTGTCGGACGTGGCTTTTCATTTGCTTTCCGTAGTTGGCTTGCTTCTCCTTAATGAAGTTTTCCTTTGGCATTCCTTGTTGATTTGGTTCCTTCCCCTTTTACTGCGTTTTTGGCTCTGGTTTGCTCATGATCTCTCTCTCGCATACCTCGTGAGGGGGCTAGGCAGGTGCCCTCGCGAGAATTTTTCTTCTCTCTGCCTTCTCGCGAGCTACCCTCGTTCGAGCCTGGAAGCTGGTGCATCTCTCCTAATCCGTGCCCCTCGAGTACCGTGATGCAAAGCGCCAAGTCAAGGTTTGGGTGAACGGAAAATCCTCTAGCACACCCCCTAACAAATTTTTTGCAGTTTCTGAGCAAACGCACTCGTCTCATGAAGGAAAGGGCGTCACAAGCGCGCCAGGTGAGGTTATCTTTGCGCAAAATAACAACACGGCATGGGAATAGCACGCACGTTGCATTAACCAAGAACCACAGTTTGAGACACGCCCCTCTGGGCCCATGCTGGTTTCATTTTCTGATGCAGGAAAAAAAGGAAAAATCTAAACAAAGCGGTGTTTCAGCAATCTATGGAGGCATGCCCTTAGCGATGCCCTGAGCCTAGCCAGACCCCTCCCCGCGCTTCACGGAGGCGCGGCGACAAGATGACCCGCTGCCTCCTTTGAAGCGGGCGCGGAGGCGTGGCGACTGGTCGTAGCCACTGCTGCTGGAAATGTCACTGGAGGAAGAGCCATCGTAGCTAGAAGAGACGCGGTCGCCGCCGAGGGCAGGCTCGCCCTCATCCTCGCCGCGACCGTTACCAAGGCCGAGCACCTCCTCACCATCGTTCGTCTCGGGGCAGCTCCCGGCGCGACGACCATCTTCCCCGAATACCCTCACATAGAGGGTCGTCCCACAGTCATACTTGAAGTGGAGCGTGCACCGCCTGCTCAGGCCGCACGCGCAGGCGAATGTCTACCAGCCGCAGGCCAGGGCTATGTTGCCCGCAGCGGAAGTCTCGACCGCGACCGAGGAGGCCTTGCTACAACAACCATCCGCCTGCAACCAGAACCCGCCTGGACCAGGGGCCGGCAGTTCATCGACAAGGAAGCGCGGAAGCTGGAGCCAGTTGTCGGCCGGGTTCTCCGACCAGACAATGAACTCCGGTGACACCTCCGTTGAATGGAAGCGCGGGCGGGGAGGCCGCGCCACCATCGCGCGCCTCCCCTCGTCAGCTAGACCGCCATGGTTGGGATGGTCCCCTCCACGAGCCGCGGCGCCGCCTCGACGGTGGGCCAGGGCGGGGGTCGCAGCTTGCTTGCGCGGACGGCCGCGACCGTGCTTGGGCACTGGGGAATCGGGGCCCTCGTGAGGGGTCTTCCCCTTCTCGGCGGCAGAGAACTTCCTTCGTGGCGCCATCGGAAGCACTGCAAGCAATGAAGCAAAGAAGAAGCGAGCAAGCGGCGAAGAGTTGGGCAATGGAGGCTCCGCCCCTCTCCCCATTTATAGCAAGAGAAGGCCAACCGGCGTCTCCCACGATCGTAGGTAATGATGGTTTCCCTTGCATGTCGCAGGGACTTGTCAAGTCATGCAGTCGTCGAGGCAGCATGGGGAAGCGGAGATGCCCACGCCCAATCAACCGCCACGTGTCAACCGAGGTCGCAAGCTTTTGGGGCCCGCAGTGCTCCGAACTTGACCCTTGGCTTCGCCATGAAGCCAAGCCCGTGTGCACCTTGAGCCCGGGGGCTACTGTCGGCGTTCTGGGAACGGGGGTCCCCAGACTTGCCTGCCTGCGGCCCACGGCATGGCGGAGCTAGCAGGCCGTACGGCCCATCTTCATCAACAAAGCATCCAAGACCCTCGTGAGGGTTCAAGCCTCGTGAGGCGGACGGTGCAAGACCTCCTCCCGAGCGGCCTTGTCAGGCAGGCTTGCGAGGGGTGGAGATATCAAGGTGAGGCGAACCTCACGAGGCTCTCGTGACATGAGCCATGACGATCGACACCAGGCGGGCGCCAGCGCGCACAACGTCCTTGTTTCCCCTTTGGTGCAAAGGAGACAAGCGCAGCCGTGGAGTACCGAGGCCTCAGGCAAAGGTTGCCATTTTGGTGCAACAAGACCAACACCATGGACTGCAAGACGGAGGTCATCGTGGAGCCCAAGACGGCGTCACCACCAGAGCTTTGTGCAGGCGAAGACTACTTTTGTCAGGATGGCTCGTACTAGCTGTCCCCCTTCAAATTAGCCCACCATTGTTGGCTCCCTTCCCGCTCGATATTTGAGAAGAGGACCAGGGCCTCTATAAATTGGACTAGCCACCACCATAGTAGGGGGGAGGAGACCGAGAGAGAGACACGTGTACGAAAGCACAAAAACACCTCAACCTCAGGAGGCTGTTCTTCCCCTTGTATTGCTCACCGTCAGCCCAAGAGGCAATCCACCACCGCAGCGCCTACTGGTATCTTGTCGCCCGTAGTGCAGCTTCATGGCGTCGTTCCTCCCCCAGCACGAGGTCCTTCTACCTCTTGAGCACTGGGTTGGTTTTCCCTTGAAGAGGAAAGGGTGATGCAGCAAAGTAGCGTAAGTATTTCCCTTAGTTTTTGAGAACCAAGTTATCAATCCAGTAGGAGGCTATGCGCGAGTCCCTCGCACATGCACAAAACAAATAAATCCTCGCAACCAACACGATAAGGGGTTGTCAATCCCTACACGGTCACTTACAAGAGTGAGATCTGATAGATATGATAAGATAATATTTTTGGTATTTTTATGATAAAGATGCAAAGTAAAATAAAAGGCAATGAAAATAACTAAGTGTTGGAAGATTAATATGATGAAGATAGACCCGGGGGCCATAGGTTTCACTAGTGGCTTCTCTCAAGACCATAGATATTTTACGGTGGGTGAACAATATACTGTTGAGCAATTGACTGAATAGAGCATAGTTATGAGAATATCTAGGTATGATCATGTATATAGGCATCACATCCAAGACAAGTAGACTGACTCTTGCCTGCATCTACTACTATTACTCCACACATCGACCGCCATCCAGCATGCATCTAGAGTATTAAGTTCAAGAGAACAGAGTAACGCTTTAAGCAGGATGACATGATGTAGAGGGATAAGTTCATGCAATATGATAAAAAACCCCATCTTGTTATCCTTGATGGCAACAATACAATACGTGCCTTGCTGCCCCTACTGTCACTCGGAAAGGACACCGCAAGATTGAACCCAAAGCTAAGCACTTCTCCCATTGCAAGAAAGATCAATCTACTAGGCCAAAAGAAACTGATAATTCAAAGGGACTTGCAAAGATAACCAATCATACATAAAAGAATTCAGAGAAGATTCAAATATTGTTCATAGATAAACTTGATCATAAACCCAGAATTCATCGATCTCAACAAACACACCGCAAAAGAAGATTATATCAAATAGATCTCAACAAGAGAGGGGGAGAACTTTGTATTGAGATCCAAAAAGAGAGAAGAAGCCATCTAGCTAATAACTATGGACCCGTAGGTCTGAGGTAAACTACTAACACTTCATCGGAGAGGCTATGGTGTTGATGTAGAAGCCCTCCGTGATCGATGCTCCCTCCGGCGGAGCTCCGGAAAAGGCCCCAAGATGGGATCTCATGGATACAGAAAGTTACGGCAGTGGAATTCGGGTTTTGGCTCCATATCTAAATGTTTGGGGGTACGTAGGTATATATAGAAGGAAGAAGTATGTCGGTGGAGCAACAGGGGACCCACGAGGGTGGAGAGCGCGCCTGGGGGGGTAGGCGCGCCCCCTACCTCGTGGCCTCCCTGTTGGTTGTTTGATGTAGGGTCCAAGTCTCCTAGATCTTGTTCGTTCCAAAAATCATGTTCCCGAAGGTTTCATTCCGTTTGGACTCTGTTTGATATTCCTTTTCTTCGAAACCCGAAAATAGGCAAAAAAACAGCAATTCTGGGTTGGGCCTCCGGTTAATAGGTTAGTCTAAAAAATAATATAAAAGTGGATAATGAAGCCCAATAATGTCCAAAACAGTAGATAATATAGCATGGAGTAATCAAAAATTATAGATATGTTGGAGACGTATCAGGTCCACCCCCCGCATGGCATCCTGCTGTGTCTCATCAAATGCCGGGACCCGTGAAGAGCGATGCTCGACCTCATGAGGGAGGACTATTTCTGCTCCATAGATGAGGAAGAACGGGGTTTCGCCCATTGGTTTGGTGGAGGTGGCACGGATCGACCACGGCACGGACTGGAGCTCGTCGTGCCAGCCCTTGCCGGAGGCCTCAACCTTCTTCTTGAAGGTCCTGGTCTTGAGGCCCTTCACGACCTCCGCGCTGGCGCGTTCGGCCTGGCCATTGCTCCTGGGGTGTGCTACTAAGGCGTAGCAGATCTCCGTTCTAAGGTTAGCACAATATGACTTGAAGAGATTACTAGTGAACTGCGAGCCGTTATCAGTGATGATGCGGTTGGGGACCCCAAAACGGCTCACGAGGACCTTGATGAACTTGACTGCAGAGCCAGCTAGGATGGCGCGGATGGCTTCAACCTCTGGCCACTTAGTGAACTTGTCAATGGCGACGTAGAGGTATCGATAACCCCCTGGTGCCCAAGGGAACGGGCCCAGAATATCTAGCCCCCAGACCGCGAATGGTCATGAGAGTGGGATGGTCTGGAGGCCCTGAGCTGGCTGATGGATCTGCTTGGTGTGGAATTGGCAGGCCTCCGCAGGACTTCACCAGCTCGGCTGCATCGTTGAGCGTCGTAGGCCAGTAGAATCCACTTCGGAATGCCTTGCCGACGAGGGTTCACGACGACGAGTGGTGCCCACAGTATCCACCGTGTATGTCAGCTATCACCTCTTTCCCCTGTTCCGTAGAGATACACGTAGTGTAACGTCATTAGTTCACTTTCTGTATAACTCATCATCCTGGATGCAGTATGCCGTGGCCTGACAGGCCACGCGCTCCGCATCCTCCTCCTTCTCTGGCAATGTCCCTTGCATCAGGTATTCCTTGAATTCCTTGGTCCAGCATCCATCCTGGGGCTCGAGCGCCAGGAGTAGCCACGCTCCTGAGCTCTTGCCACAGGCTGGGGCTCCTGAGGCTGGCGGCTGCGAGAGTTCCTCCTGAGGCTGAGTTGTTCTTGAATGCGGCGGCGTTGCTGACGGCTTGAAGAGCCGCTCCTCGAAGACGCCAGGCTCCTGGGGCTGTTGAAGGAAATATGCCCTAGAGGCAATAATAAAGTTATTATTTATTTCCTTATAATCATGATAAATGTTTATTATTCATGCTAGAATTGTATTTTCCGGAAACATAATACATGTGTGAATACATAGACAAACAGAGTGTCACTAGTATGCCTCTACTTGACTAGCTCGTTAATCAAAGATGGTTATGTTTCCTAACCATGAACAATGAGTTGTTATTTGATTAACGAGGTCACATCATTAGTAGAATGATCTGATTGACATGACCCATTCCATTAGCTTAGCACCTGATCGTTTAGTATGTTGCTATTGCTTTCTTCATGACTTATACATGTTCCTACGACTATGAGATTATGCAACTCCCGTTTACCGGAGGAACACTTTGGGTACTACCAAACGTCACAACGTAAATGGGTGATTATAAAGGAGTACTACAGGTGTCTCCAATGGTCGATGTTGGGTTGGCGTATTTCGAGATTAGGATTTGTCACTCCGATTGTCAGAGAGGTATCTCTGGGCCCTCTCGGTAATACACATCACATAAGCCTTGCAAGCATTACAACTAATATGTTAGTTGTGAGATGATGTATTACGGAACGAGTAAAGAGACTTGCCGTTAACGAGATTGAACTAGGTATTGGATACCGACGATCGAATCTCGGGCAAGTAACATACCGATGACAAAGGGAACAACGTATGTTGTTATGCGGTCTGACCGATAAAGATCTTCGTAGAATATGTAGGAGCCAATATGGGCATCCAGGTCCCGCTATTGGTTATTGACCAGAGACATGTCTCGGTCATGTCTACATTGTTCTCGAACCCGTAGGGTCCGCACGCTTAAGGTTACGATGACAGTTATATTATGAGTTTATGCATTTTGATGTACCGAAGGTTGTTCGGAGTCCCGGATGTGACCACGGACATGACGAGGAGTCTCGAAATGGTCGAGACGTAAAGATTGATATATTGGAAGCCTATGTTTGGACATCGGAAGTGTTCCGGGTGAAATCGGGATTTTACCGGGTTACCGGGAGGTTACCGGAACCCCCCGGGAGCCATATGGGCCATCATGGGCCTTAGTGGAAAGGAGAAAGGGGCAGCCCAAGGTGGCTGCGCCTCTTTCCCCTCCCCTAGTCCTATTAGGACTAGGAGAAGGTGGCCGGCCCCCCTCTCTCCCTTCCCCTCCGAGGAATCCTAGTTGGACTAGGATTGGGGGGAGGAATCCTACTCCCAGAGGGAGTAGGACTCTCCTGCGCCTCCCTCTTTGGCCGGCCAGCCTCCCCTCCTCTCCTCCTTTATATACGGAGGCAAGGGCACCTCTAAACACACAAGTTGACACAAGTTGATCCACGTGATCGATTCCTTAGCCGTGTGCGGTGCCCCCTGCCACCATATTCCTCGATAATACTGTAGCGGAGTTTAGGCGAAGCCCTGCTGCTGTAGTTCATCAAGATCGTCACCACGCCGTCGTGCTGACGAAACTCTTCCCCGACACTTTGCTGGATCGGAGTCCGGGGATCGTCATCGAGCTGAACGTGTGCTCGAACTCGGAGGTGCCGTAGTTTCGGTGCTTGATCGGTTGGATCGTGAAGACGTACGACTACTTCCTCTATGTCGTGTCATTGCTTCCGCAGTCGGTCTGCGTTGGGTACGTAGACAACACTCTCCTCTCGTTGCTATGCATCACATGATCCTGTGTGCGCGTAGGAAAATTTTTGAAATTACTACGAAACCCAACAGTGGTATCAGAGCCTAGGTTAATGATGTTGATGTTATTTGCACGAGTAGAACACAAGTGAGTTGTGGACGATACAAGTCATACTGCCTACCAGCATGTCATATTTTGGTTCAGCGGTATTGTTGGACGAGACGACCCGGACCAACCTTACGCGTACGCTTACGCGAGACCGGTTCCCTCGACGTGCTTTGCATAGAGATGGCTTGCAGGCGACTGCCTCTCCAACTTTAGTTGAACCAAGTATGGCTACGCCCGGTCCTTGCGAAGGTTAAAACGGAGTCTATTTGACAAACTATCGTTGTGATTTTGATGCGTAGGTGAGATTGGTTCTTACTTAAGCCCGTAGCAGCAACGTAAAACATGCAACAACAAAGTAGAGGACGTCTAACTTGTTTTTGCAGGGCATGTTGTGATGTGATATGGTCAAGGCATGATGCTGAATTTTATTGTATGAGATGATCATGTTTTGTAACCAAGTTATCGGCAACTGGCAGGAGCCATATGGTTGTCGCTTTATTGTATGCAATGCAATCGCGATGTAATGCTTTACTTTATTACTAAACGGTAGTGATAGTCGTGGAAGCATAAGATTGGCGAGACGACAACGATGCTACGATGGAGATCAAGGTGTCCGCCGGTGACGATGGTGATCATGACGGTGCTTCGGAGATGGAGATCACAAGCACAAGATAATGATGGCCATATCATATCACTTATATTGATTGCATGTGATGTTTATCTTTTTATGCATCTTATCTTGCTTTGATTGACGGTAGCATTATAAGATGATCTCTCACTAAATTATCAAGAAGTGTTCTCCCTGAGTATGCACCGTTGCAAAAGTTCTTCGTGCTGAGACACCACGTGATGATCGGGTGTGATAGGCTCTACGTTCAAATACAACGGGTGCAAAACAGTTGCGCACGCAGAATACTCGGGTTAAACTTGACGAGCCTAGCATATGCAGATATGGCCTCGGAACACGGAGACCGAAAGGTCGAGCGTGAATCATATAGTAGATATGATCAACATAATGATGTTCACCGATGAAACTACTCCATCTCACGTGATGATCGGACATGGTTTAGTTGATTTGGATCACGTGATCACTTAGAGGATTAGAGGGATGTCTATCTAAGTGGGAGTTCTTTAATAATATGATTAATTGAACTTAAAATTTATCATGAACTTAGTCCCTGATAGTATCTTGCTTGTTTATGTTGATTGTAGATAGATGGCTCGTGCTGTTGTTCCGTTAAATTTTAATGCGTTCCTTGAGAAAGCAAAGTTGAAAGATGATGGTAGCAATTACACGGACTGGGTCCGTAACTTGAGGATTATCCTCATTGCTGCACAGAAGAATTACGTCCTGGAAGCACCGCTGGGTGCCAGGCCTGCTGCTGGAGCAACGCCAGATGTTATGAATGTCTGGCAGAGCAAAGCTGATGACTACTCGATAGTTCAGTGTGCCATGCTTTACGGCTTAGAATCGGGACTTCAACGACGTTTTTGAACGTCATGGAGCATATGAGATGTTCCAGGAGTTGAAGTTAATATTTCAAGCAAATGCCCGGATTGAGAGATATGAAGTCTCCAATAAGTTCTATAGCTGCAAGATGGAAGAGAACAGTTCTGTCAGTGAGCATATACTCAAAATGTCTGGGTATAATAATCACTTGATTCAATTGGGAGTTAATCTTCCAGATGATTGCGTCATTGACAGAATTCTCCAATCACTGCCACCAAGCTACAAGAGCTTCGTGATGAACTATAATATGCAAGGGATGAACAAGACTATTCCCGAGCTCTTCGCAATGCTAAAAGCTGCGGAGGTAGAAATCAAGAAGGAGCATCAAGTGTTGATGGTTAACAAGACCACTAGTTTCAAGAAAAAGGGCAAAGGGAAGAAAAAGGGGAACTTCAAAAAGAACGGCAAGCAAGTTGCTGCTCAAGAGAAGAAACCCAAGTCTAGACCTAAGCCTGAAATTGAGTGCTTCTACTGCAAGCAGACTGGTCACTGGAAGCGGAACTGCCCCAAGTATTTGGCGGATAAGAAGGATGGCAAGGTGAACAAAGGTATATGTGATATACATGTTATTGATGTGTACCTTACCAATGCTCGCAGTAGCACCTGGGTATTTGATACTGGTTCTGTTGCTAATATTTGCAACTCGAAACAGGGACTACAGAATAAGCGGGCACTGGCAAAGGACGAGGTGACGATGCGCGTGGGAAACGGTTCCAAAGTCGATGTGATCGCGGTCGGCACGCTACCTCTACATCTACCTTCGGGATTAAAATTAGACCTAAATAATTGTTATTTGGTGCCAGCGTTGAGCATGAACATTATATCTGGATCTTGTTTAATGCGAGACGGTTATTCATTTAAATCAGAGAATAATGGTTGTTCTGTTTATATGAGTAATATCTTTTATGGTCATGCACCCTTGAAGAGTGGTCTATTCTTACTAAATCTCGATAGTAGTAATACACATATTCATAATGTTGAAACCAAAAGATACAGAGTTGATAATGAAAGTGCAACTTATTTGTGGCACTGTCGTTTAGGTCATATCGGTGTAAAACGCATGAAGAAACTCCATACTAATGGACTTTTGGAACCACTTGATTATGAATCACTTGGTACTTGCGAACCGTGCCTCATGGGCAAGATGACTAAAACACCGTTCTCCGGTACTATGGAGAGAGCAACAGATTTGTTGGAAATCATACATACCGATGTATGTGGTCCGATGAATATTGAGGCTCGTGGCGGATATCGTTATTTTCTCACCTTCACAGATGATTTGAGCAGATATGGATATATCTACTTAATGAAGCATAAGTCTGAAACATTTGAAAAGTTCAAAGAATTTCAGAGTGAAGTTGAAAATCATCGTAACAAGAAAATAAAGTTTCTACGATCTGATCGTGGAGGAGAATATTTGAGTTACGAGTTTGGTGTACATTTGAAAAACTGTGGAATAGTTTCGCAACTCACGCCCCCCGGAACACCACAGCGTAATGGTGTGTTCGAACGTCGTAATCGTACTTTACTAGATATGGTGCGATCTATGATGTCTCTTACAGATTTACCGCTATCATTTTGGGGATATGCTTTAGAGACGGCCGCATTCACGTTAAATAGGGCACCATCAAAATCCGTTGAGACGACGCCTTATGAACTATGGTTTGGCAAGAAACCAAAGTTGTCGTTTCTTAAAGTTTGGGGCTGCGATGCTTATGTGAAAAAGCTTCAACCTGATAAGCTCGAACCCAAATCGGAGAAATGTGTATTCATAGGATACCCAAAGGAAACTGTTGGGTACACCTTCTATCACAGATCCGAAGGCAAAACATTTGTTGCTAAGAATGGATCATTTCTAGAGAAGGAGTTTCTCTCGAAAGAAGTGAGTGGGAGGAAAGTAGAACTTGACGAGGTAACTGTACCTGCTCCCTTACTAGAATGTAGTTCATCACAGAAAACTGTTTCAGTGACACCTACACCAGTTAGTGAGGAAGCCAATGATAATGATCATGAAACTTCAGATCAAGATCCTACTGAACTTCGTAGATCAACCAGAGTAAGATCCGCACCAGAGTGGTACGGTAATCCTGTTCTGGAGGTCATGCTACTAGATCATGATGAACCTACGAACTATGAAGAAGCGATGGTGAGCCCAGATTCCGCAAAGTGGCTAGAAGCCATGAAATCTGAGATGGGATCCATGTATGAGAACAAAGTATGGACTTTGGTTGACTTGCCCGATGATCGGCAAGCGATTGAGAATAAATGGATCTTTAAGAAGAAGACTGACGCTGATGGTAATGTTACTGTCTACAAAGCTCGACTTGTCGCAAAAGGTTTTCGGCAAGTTCAAGGAATTGACTACGATGAGACCTTCTCACCCGTAGCGATGCTTAAGTCCGTCCGAATCATGTTAGCAATTGCCGCATTTTATGATTATAAAATTTGGCAAATGGATGTCAAAACTGCATTCCTGAATGGATTCCTGGAAGAAGAGTTGTATATGATGCAACCAGAAGGTTTTGTCGATCCAAAGGGAGCTAACAAAGTGTGCAAGCTCCAGCGATCCATTTATGGACTGGTGCAAGCCTCTCGGAGTTGGAATAAACGTTTTGATAGTGTGATCAAAGCATTTGGTTTTATACAGACTTTTGGAGAAGCCTGTATTTACAAGAAAGTGAGTGGGAGCTCTGTAGCATTTCTGATATTATATGTGGATGACATATTACTGATTGGAAATGATATAGAATTTCTGGATAGCATAAAGGGATACTTGAATAAAAGTTTTTCAATGAAAGACCTCGGTGAAGCTGCTTACATATTAGGCATTAAGATCTATAGAGACAGATCAAGACGCTTAATTGGACTTTCACAAAGCACATACCTTGACAAAATTTTGAAGAAATTCAAAATAGATCAAGCAAAGAAAGGGTTCTTGCCTGTGTTACAAGGTGTGAAATTGAGTAAGACTCAATGCCCGACCACTGCAGAAGATAGAGAGAATATGAAAGATGTTCCCTATGCATCAGCCATAGGCTCTATCATGTATGCAATGCTGTGTACCAGACCTGATGTGTGCCTTGCTATAAGTTTAGCAGGGAGGTACCAAAGTAATCCAGGAATGGATCACTGGACAGCGGTCAAGAACATCCTGAAATACCTGAAAAGGACTAAGGATATGTTTCTCGTATATGGAAGTGACAAAGAGCTCATCGTAAAAGGTTACGTTGATGCAAGCTTTGACACTGATCCGGACGATTCAAAATCGCAAAACCGGATATGTGTTTACATTAAACGGTGGAGCTGTCAGTTGGTGCAGTTCTAAACAAAGCGTCATAGCGGGATCTACATGTGAAGCGGAATACATAGCTGCTTCGGAAGCAGCAAATGAAGGAGTCTGGATGAAGGAGTTCATATCCGATCTAGGTGTCATACCTAGTGCATCGGGTCCAATGAAAATCTTTTGTGACAATACTGGTGCAATTGCCTTGGCAAAGGAATCCAGATTTCACAAAAGGACCAAACACATCAAGAGACGCTTCAACTCCATCCGGGATCTAGTCCAGGTGGGAGACATAGAGATTTGCAAGATACATACGGATCTGAATATTGCAGACCCGTTGACTAAGCCTCTTCCACGAGCAAAACATGATCAGCACCAAAGCTCCATGGGTGTTAGATTCATTACAGTGTAATCTAGATTATTGACTCTAGTGCAAGTGGGAGACTGAAGGAAATATGCCCTAGAGGCAATAATAAAGTTATTATTTGTTTCCTTATAATCATGATAAATGTTTATTATTCATGCTAGAATTGTATTTTCCGGAAACATAATACATGTGTGAATACATAGACAAACAGAGTGTCACTAGTATGCCTCTACTTGACTAGCTCGTTAATCAAAGATGGTTATGTTTCCTAACCATGAACAATGAGTTGTTATTTGATTAACGAGGTCACATCATTAGTAGAATGATCTGATTGACATGACCCATTCCATTAGCTTAGCACCTGATCGTTTAGTATGTTGCTATTGCTTTCTTCATGACTTATACATGTTCCTACGACTATGAGATTATGCAACTCCCGTTTACCGGAGGAACACTTTGGGTACTACCAAACGTCACAACGTAAATGGGTGATTATAAAGGAGTACTACAGGTGTCTCCAATGGTCGATGTTGGGTTGGCGTATTTCGAGATTAGGATTTGTCACTCCGATTGTCGGACAGGTATCTCTGGGCCCTCTCGGTAATACACATCACATAAGCCTTGCAAGCATTACAACTAATATGTTAGTTGTGAGATGATGTATTACGGAACGAGTAAAGAGACTTGCCGTTAACGAGATTGAACTAGGTATTGGATACCGACGATCGAATCTCGGGCAAGTAACATACCGATGACAAAGGGAACAACGTATGTTGTTATGCGGTCTGACCGATAAAGATCTTCGTAGAATATGTAGGAGCCAATATGGGCATCCAGGTCCCGCTATTGGTTATTGACCAGAGACATGTCTCGGTCATGTCTACATTGTTCTCGAACCCGTAGGGTCCGCACGCTTAAGGTTACGATGACAGTTATATTATGAGTTTATGCATTTTGATGTACCGAAGGTTGTTCGGAGTCCCGGATGTGACCACGGACATGACGAGGAGTCTCGAAATGGTCGAGACGTAAAGATTGATATATTGGAAGCCTATGTTTGGACATCGGAAGTGTTCCGGGTGAAATCGGGATTTTACCGGGTTACCGGGAGGTTACCGGAACCCCCCGGGAGCCATATGGGCCATCATGGGCCTTAGTGGAAAGGAGAAAGGGGCAGCCCAAGGTGGCTGCGCCTCTTTCCCCTCCCCTAGTCCTATTAGGACTAGGAGAAGGTGGCCGGCCCCCCTCTCTCCCTTCCCCTCCGAGGAATCCTAGTTGGACTAGGATTGGGGGGAGGAATCCTACTCCCAGAGGGAGTAGGACTCTCCTGCGCCTCCCTCTTTGGCCGGCCAGCCTCCCCTCCTCTCCTCCTTTATATACGGAGGCAGGGGCACCTCTAAAGACACAAGTTGACACAAGTTGATCCACGTGATCGATTCCTTAGCCGTGTGCGGTGCCCCCTGCCACCATATTCCTCGATAATACTGTAGCGGAGTTTAGGCGAAGCCCTGCTGCTGTAGTTCATCAAGATCGTCACCACGCCGTCGTGCTGACGAAACTCTTCCCCGACACTTTGCTGGATCGGAGTCCGGGGATCGTCATCGAGCTGAACGTGTGCTCGAACTCGGAGGTGCCGTAGTTTCGGTGCTTGATCGGTTGGATCGTGAAGACGTACGACTACTTCCTCTACGTCGTGTCATTGCTTCCGCAGTCGGTCTGCGTTGGGTACGTAGACAACACTCTCCTCTCGTTGCTATGCATCACATGATCCTGTGTGCGCGTAGGAAAATTTTTGAAATTACTACGAAACCCAACAGCTGTCACTTGGATGCTCTCCTGGTGATGTCGTTTGCTTCCTTGTTGGTGCCACAGGGCACGTGCTGTAACTCCAGGCCCAGGAATTGCTTCTCCATTTTGTGCACCTCCGCGAGGTATGCTTCCATGTGCTCGTGCTTCGGCTCGTATACCTTGTTGGAGAAGTTGACGAGAAGCTGTGAGTCGCCCCTGATAGTGAGATGCTTCACCCCCAGTGCCGTCATAGCCCTCAAGCCGGCTATGAGGCCCTCGTATTCTGCAATGTTGTTGGAGACCTTCTCGCCCTGCTGGAAGTAGAGCTGCACGGCGTAGTAGAGCTTGCCCTGAGTGGGCGAGATGAGTACTGCTCCAGCCCCCATGCCCTGGCGTGTGAAGGCACCATCGAAATACATGACCCAGCCGTCAGGCGCCTCGCTTCCCGGCAAGAAGGACCGGTCTTTGCCTTCTTCAAGCATCGGGGCGTCTGTCCATTCTGCCATGAAATCAGCGAGCGTGGGCCCCTTGATGACCCTGGTAGTACTAAACTCCAGCTGGAATGCTTGCAACTCGATGTTCCATTCAGCGACTCTGCTGCTGGGGGCGTCGTCCTGTCGAGCCTGATCCTCTGCCACTGCTGCTGGGGCCCTTGTGGCTCCCTTCTGGTCTTGCATCGTCTCTACTGGAGGCGTGGCACGGTGCGGTGCGCCCTTGGCTTGGTGGTCTTCCCGAACCGCCACTAGGGCCGCGCTGGCTGAGTACGGGGTGGCGGGAAGATAGAGCACTAGGGTCTCGCGAGGTCATGGTGCCACCATCACTGGAGGGCTGGTCAAGTATCTCTTGAGGTCTTGAAAAGCTTGGTCGGCCTCCGGGGTCCACTTGAACGGGCCTTTCTTTTTCATCAGCTTGAAGAAGGGTAGGGCGCGCTCTCCCAGCTTGGAGATAAAGCGCCCCAACACAATCACCCGACTAGCCAACTTCTACATTTCCTTGAGGGTGTGTGGTGGACTCATGTCGTTAATGCCCTTCACATTCTCTGGGTTGGCCTTGACCCCCCTGTGGGACACCAGGATACCCAGCAGCTTGCCAGAAGGGACGCCAAACACGCATTTCTCTGGATTGAGCCACAAGTCCACCTGGCGAAGGCTTTCAAAGGTCTCCTCTAGGTCTTGGATCAAGGTCCCCACCTCCCGAGACTTTACCACGATGTCGTCGGCGTAGGCTTCAGCGTTTCTCCCGAGCTACCGCCCTAAGGCGATGTGCATGAGTCGTTGGAAGGTTGCACCCGCATTGTGCAGCCCGAACGGCATGCAGGTGTAGCAGTACACCCCACACGGGGTCAGGAAGTCCGTCTTCTCCAAATCTTCTATCGCCATCTTGATCTGGTGATATCCTGAGAACGCGTCCAGGAAGCATAGCAAGTCGCACTCGGCGGTGGAGTCGAAGATCTGGTCGATGCGTGGAAGCGGGAATGGATTTTGGGGCAGGCCTTGTTGAGGTTGGTGAAGTCGACGCACATCCGCTCCTTCCCACCTTTCTTGGGGACGGCGACGGGGTTCGCCAGCCACTCGGGGTACCGAACTTCGCATATGACACCCGCAGCCTCCAACTTGTGAGTTTCTTGGACGATGAAAGCTTGCTTCTCCGTGAACTGCCACCTTGCCTTCTGCTTCACAGGGCATACGTTGGGGCACACCTTTAGGTGGTGCTCTATTACCTCTCTTGAGTCCCCTACCAGCTGGTCGGGCTCCCAGGCAAACACTCCCTTGTTTGCACACAGAAACTTCACTAGCGCCTCCTCCTGAGCAAGCTCGAGGTCGATGCCTATGGTAAAGGTTGCCCCTGAGGACCCGTCCTCCTCGACCAGCACTTGCTTGGTTTCTGCCTTGGCCTGAGTGAAGAAACTACTTCTTCTTGGTTGGCGCGGCTCCCTTTGCCTTGGAGGTATCCAAGTCGGCGGGTTGTGCTGTTGCGGCGGCCTTGAGGGCAAGCTTGAGCACCGCAGGGCCTCCTTGGCGTCCCCCTTAATAGTGAGGACACCCTGGATCCCCTGCATCTTCATGAGATTGTAAGCAGGATGGGTTGCTGCCATGAACTGGGCTAGATCTGGGTACCCGAGGAAGGCGTTGTATGGAAGGCCAATGAGGGTGATGTCGAAGTCGATGAGCTCGGTGCGATAGTTGTCGCGCGTGCCAAAGGTCACAGGGAGGCGGATCTGCCCTAGGGAGTAGGCGGGGCCTCCGCCAACTCCTGAGAAGGGCTTGGTAGGGCGGAGTCGCTCGAACGGTACATGAAGGAGGCTGAAGGCCTCGACGGAGAGCACATTGAGGCCAACGCCGCCGTCGACGAGCGTCTTGGTGATGGATACGTGGCAGATGATGGGTGCGCACAGCATCGGGAGCGCCCCCGAGCCGACGGTGGAGGCGGGATGATCCTTTGAGTCGAAGGTGAGGTCAGCCTCAGGCGTGGCCCAGCCGGGCGGAGCCCCCAGGCTTGGAAGTGACGCCGACCTAGCAAAAGCACGGCTTGATGTGCCGATCTGAGGGTGGGGCTTGCGAACCGCCGATAAGAGCTGCGATGATGGGGGCCGCCAATTCCTAGAAGAGAGTGATGAAGAGGCTGCGCAGCTCCTCCCAGGTGGCGACAGAAGACTCCGGCAAATGGAGGAGCCAGGCGTGCGGCGCGCCCGCAAGGGCCATTTGGAACCAGTTGGCCATGACCATGTTGTCGCCCCCAGCTTCCAGGATGGCCTCCTCATATGCTAGAAGGAAAGCCGACGGGTCCGCCACGCCTTCGTAGCATGGCGGCATCTCCGGCTTGAACTTGGGTGGCCACTGCACCTGCCGCAAGGCGGAGGCAAGGGCTCGGAGCCCCCGAGCGCTGCCGTGGGCACTGATAGATCCAGCTGGAGGGGCATCCGCCATGGGGAGCAGGCGTGGACATGGTGGAGCTCGAGCCGACGAAAGGAAGACTCCGACGCACCCCTACCTGGCACGCCAAATGTCGGATAACGGGTTCCGGCAAAACCCTTAAGGTTCGAACACTGGGGTGCACGCGAAGATCTCCCCCTATAGATCCACGTCCTAACTTAGCCTAGATCTCATGAACTAACTTGACGAACTTGCAACACAAAGGACACAAGATTTATACTGGTTCGGGCCACCGTTGTGGTGTAATACCCTACTCTAGTGTGGTGGTGGATTGCCTCTTGGGCTGAGGATGAACAGTACAAGGGGAAGAACAGCCTCCTGAGGTTGAGGTGTTCTTGTGTTTGGTGAACTGGTTGTTGTTTGGGTGGATTTGAGACGAGTTGCCTCCTAGTGTGGTGGCTAATCCTATTTATAGAGGCCATGGTCCTCTCCCCAACTATTGAGCGGGAAGGGAGCCAACAATGGCCAATTTGAAAGGGGACAGCTAGTACAAGTTATCCTGACAAAAGCAGTCTTCGCCTGCCAAAGGCTCTGGTGGTGACGCTGTCTTGGGCTCCACGATGACCTCCGTCTTGCTGTCCTTCTAGTCTTGGTCTCGTTGCACCAATATGGAAACCTTTGCTTGATGCCTCGATACTCTGCGCTTGTGCTTGCCCCCTTAGCACCAAAGAGGAAACAAGGACACTGCGCATGCTGGCTCCCGCCTGGTCTCGATCGTCATGGCTTACGTCACACGAACCTCGCGAGGTTTTCCCGGCCTTGAACTCTCCACCCCTTGCGAGCCAGCCTGGTGAGGCCGCTCCTGAGGAGGTCTTGTGTCGTCTGCCTCGCGAGGCTTGGACACTCGCGAGGGTCTTGATCCCTTGTTGATGAAGATGGGTTGTACAGGCCTGCTAGCGATGCCACGCCGTGGGCCGCAGGGAGGCAAGTCTGGGGACCCCCGTTCCCAGAACACTGACAGGAGCAGCGCTCTGATCTGCATTAAACCTCTTCTAGCTTCTGACTGGGATGGTTGAATGGATTCTGCTATACGAGCCGCAGAAGTAAGATTCTGAATCAGAGTGCGGTATACTTGTGGCTCTGGTGGAAATAATTGCCGCTGTCGTCGACTGGGCTCGGGGATTTGCCGCTGAGCACGCTCGTCGAGTGAACGCTGATGATTCTCCAGTCGAGTGTGCTCAGCCAAAGTGGCTAAACACACTGCCTCCAAGGCCCGAGCCTCAGAGGTCTCTCCAACAACAGGCGTGTGCAGGGCCTCCATATTGCGGTGGTTAAGTTCCTCCCTCTGCTGAGAAGAGAGAGTTTCAGGATGATACTCTTCATGAATACGTGACGGCTCGCCGCCGCCTTCATTGTCGTCGTTGCGACGCATGCCAGGCGGGCTGCGGGGCGTGTCGACCATCAGGATTCTGCCGCGGGGCCGCTGCTGTCGCACCCGGACGAGGTCTCGATGGAGCCAGTCGAACGGGCCGTAGAGAGATTCGTCGGGCTCCATTGCCACGACTTGGGGGTGGCCGACTGACGTGCCACCGCGTGCTTCACCCACCGCTGGATCCGCGACCGTCCGGATCACTTGCAACGGCATGCAACGGGGAGCGAGGGTACCATGGGAGCCGACCGATACTGGGTCGACGACTGTCGTAGCAGGACGCCGCGAACACACACACGAAAGTGCTCGCTCCACGGACAGGGAGCACCTCGATGTCGAGAGGAGCTTCCTGAAGCTAGGCAGAGTCGTCGGCGATGAAGACGAGCGCGCCGAGATGGATCTCGCGACCCTCAGCCAGACCTCCGCCGAAAACCATGATGAAAAGACTCGGAGAAAATTGCAACCTCACCGTGGTTCTAAGTCTGACAGTAAAGTAGGTGGGTAAGAATGTAGAGGCAAGATCCTAGCTATGGTGCAATTGTGCACACAAGATGTACGAGTTCAGGCCCTTCACGGTGCAAGTAACAGCCCTACGTCTTGATGCCCGGAGGCTCGATCGATTTGAATATGCATGAAGTTACAGGGGGTGCGAACCCTTGTGCCGGAGGAGGGGGTGGCTTCTATAGAGTGCGCCGGACCCCTCCAGTCCTCAATTACACAGGGTTTAAGGTACATAAAGATGGACGTTACTGATAACGTCAGCAATAAAGATACATGAATGACTATTAAGTCTATAAGGTAACATCGGACCGTTGTCTTACAAAGTGACCTTAGATCTTCTAGTTGTCGAATGATTCTTGTTGCGGTCGAGTGTTCACTCCTTTTTTGAGTGAACTTGAGTCTTCCGAGTGGAGTGTTTACGGTCGAGTGAATGATGGTATCCCTCGAATGCTTACGACTTTAGGCTAGTGTCCTTGGGGAGGGTGTCTAGGTCAAGCCTATGACCCTACCCTAGGTACATGTCTTCGTCCGGGAGACTATCATTTGAAGCACAAGAGAAAGGAGTTCATCATCAACACACCATTTATTACCTTTTGGAGAGTGGTGTCTCCTAGATTGGTTAGGTGTCACTTGGGAGCTTCCGTCAACATTGTGGAGTTGAACCAAGGAGTTTGTAAGGGTAAGGAGATCGCCTACTTCGTGAAGATCTACCCACGTGAGGCAACTCCTTCGTGGATGATGGCCGTGGTGGGATAGACAATGTTGCTTCTTCATGGACCCTTCGTGGGTGGAGCCCTCCATGGACTCGCGCAACCTTTAACCTTCATGGGTTGAAGTCTGCATCAACGTGGATGTATGATAGCACCACCTATCGGAACCACGCCAAAAATCTCCGTGTCCCCAATTGCGTTTGCACACTTCAATCCCATCCCTTTTCTTTCTTGCAATTTGCATGCTTTACTTTCCGATGCTCATATACTCTTGCCATGCTTGCTCGAAATGAATTGTGAATGTTTAAACCTGTGCTAAAACTCCACCTTAACTTAAAGAACTAAAAACTGCTACTTTTCTTTGTTAATGGTCTAATCACCTCCCCCCCCCCCTCTAGACACCTCTTCTCGATCCTTTCAGAATCCCTCTCACTCGCGGGCTTAGCTCCGAGCCATTCTTCGCCTAAGTTATAAAATAGACTTAACCATGCACGAAACTGGAAAGCAACATTTAGATAAATCCAAAATCTCAAGTGCAGATAAAAGTACTCGGGCTGAAAGCCCGAAGGAGTTTTGACGGTTACAAAATCATTCGGCATACCGAGGCAAATAAGTTCTAATTGAAAGATACTCGGACCATAAGTTTTCTCTCACGCGCCGATGGGACTCGTTATCTTGACGAAAGTGTCCAAGTCTATGCCATCCGCGATCCGAGTGGTTGCCTCGATGAAAGAATCCATGAACTCTTCGAACTTGAGCTTCTTCCTGTTCGCAACCTGGAGAGTCTTCAGCTTTTCTTCTTTGGCATCTTTGCAATGGACGCGGATGAGCGAAAGTGCCTGAGACGTCTCCAACGTATCTATATTTTTTGATTGCTCCATGCTATATTATCTACTGTTTTGGACATTATTGGGCTTTATTATCCACTTTTATATTATTTTTGGGACTAACCTATTAACCGGAGGCCCGGCCCAGAATTGTTGTTTTTTGCCTGTTTTAGGGTTTCAAAGAAAAGGAATATGAAACGGAGTCCAAACGGAATGAAACCTTCGAAAACGTGATTTTCTCATCAGATAAGATCCAGGAGACTTGGACCCTCCGTCAAGAAAGCCACGAGGCGGTCATGAGGGTGGAGGGTGCCCCCCCTAGGGCGCGCCCCCTGCCTCGTGGGCCCCTCGAAGCTCCACCGACGTACTTCTTCCTCCTATATATATCCATGTGCCCCCAAACGATCAGAGACGGATCCAAAAACCTAATTCCACCGCCGCAACTTTCTGTATCCACGATACCCCATCTTGGGGCCTGTTTCGGAGCTCCGCCAGAGGGGGCATCGATCATGGAGGGCTTCTACATCATCATCCAAGCCCCTCCGATGAAGTGTGAGTAGTTTACTTCAGACCTACGGGTCCATAGCTAGTAGCTAGATGGCTTCTTCTCTCTTTTTGGATCTCAATACAATGTTCTCCCCCTCTCTCGTGGTGATCTATTCGATGGAATCTTCTTTTTGCGGTGTGTTTGTTGAGACCGATGAATTGTGGGTTTATGATCCAGTCTATCTATGAATAATATTTGAATCTTCTCTGAATTCTTTTATGTATGACTGGTTATCTTTGCAAGCCTCTTCGAATTATCAGTTTGATTTGGCCTACTAGATTGGTTATTCTTGCCATGGGAGAAGTGCTTAGCTTTGGGTTCGATCTTGCGTGTCCTTTCCCAGTGACAGAAGGGGAAGCAAGGCACGTATTGTATCATTGCCATCGAGGATAACAAGATGGGGTTTTATCATATTGCATGAAACAATCCCTCTACATCATGTCATCTTGCTTAAGGCATTACTTTATTTTAACTTAATACTCTAGATGCATGCTGGATAGCGGTCGATGAGTGCAGTAATAGTAGTAGATGCAGAATCGTTTTGGTCTACTTGTCTCGGACGTGATGCCTATATACATGATCATACCTAGATATTCTCATAACTATGCTCAATTCTGTCAATTGCTCAACAGTAATTTGTTCACCCACCGTAGAATACTTACGCTCTTGAGAGAAGCCACTAGTGAAAGCTATGGCCCTCGGGTCTCTTTCTCATCATATCAATCTCCATCACTTTATTATTGCTTTGCTTTTACTTTGCTTTTACTTTTACTTTGCATCTCTATACCAAAAATACCAAAAATATTATTTATCATCTCTATCAGATCTCACTTTCGTAAGTGACCGTGAAGGGATTGACAACACCTAAGCGCGTTGGTTGCGTTGAGCTATTGTTTTTGTGTAGGTACAAGGGACTTGTGAGTAGCCTCCTACTGGATTGATACCTTGGTTCTCAAAAACTGAGGGAAAGACTTACGCTACTTTGCTGCATCAACCCTTCCTCTTCGAGGAAATCCAACGCAGTGCTCAAGAGGTACCAAGAAGAATTTCTGGCGCCGTTAGCGGGGAGTCTGCGCAAAAGTCAACATACCAAGTACCCTTCACAATCCCTATCTCCCGCATTACATTAGTTGCCATTTGCCTCTCGTTTTCCTCTCCCCACTTCACCCTTGCCGTTTTATTCGCCCTCTCTCTCTCTCTATCCTCCCTCTCTTTCTCTTTTTGCTTCTTCTAGCCCGTTTGCTTTTTGTTTGCTCGTATGGTTGGAATAGTCATTTATTTATTACGAAACAGAGAACCTAAGATTTATGGATCCTCATCCGCTTGCTAATCTTTTTAAGAGATCCAGTTATGTTGAACCAATTGCTAGTGAGTTTTGTGCACTAGATTATCTTTATGAAGTTTTGCTTGAAATTCGTGAATCTAAAAATTGCGATGAAGTATGTTATGAAGTGATTCACGATAGATATTTGAATAAAAATCATGATTTCAATGATGTTATTATAAATTCTATTAATGACAATTGTGCTAATAATATGCAAAACCCTAAGCTTGGGGATGCTAGTTTTGTTATGTCCTCTACTTGTTGCAATGATTGCGGTGATTCTTCTTTTGATCTTGAAAATTTATTTAAACCCCGTGATGAATATGAGATTGATTATAATGTTCGCAATAATATTGAAAGTGGGTTTGTAAGGATGTCAACTTTAGATCCACATATTTAGAGAATGTTCAATCTTATGAAGTTTTTGATAAAAGTGCGTTTGGGAAGGTCATGACTTTAGTTAATGTTAATCCCACTATTTCGGAAAAGTGCCAACTTTGCATGCAGTTGGATCATGTTGAGAATATTTTATGTGATAGCTATATTGTTGAATTTGCTTATGATCCTACATGTAATTACTATGAGAGAGGAAAATATGGTTGTAGAAATTTTCATGTTACTAAATTACCTCTCTTATGTTGAGATTGCTATTGTTTCTTTCCTCTTCCTTGCATATGCTAGTTTTTGCTTGCCTTGATAATTTGTTTTCCTATAAGATGCCTATGCATAGGAAGTATGTTAGACTTAGATGTGTTTGTCACATGCTTTATGATGCTCCTTTTGTGCCTCAATTCTTGTCTTTCATGTCAGCATCATTAAAATTATCAATGCCTAGCTATAAGGCTTTAAAGAAAAGCGCTTGTTGGGAGACAACCCAATATTTTTCCTTGCTTTTATTTAATAAATAAATTATTTAGCCTCTGTTTTGGTTGTGTTTTTTGTGTTTAATTAGTGTTTGTGCCAAGTAGAACCGTTGGGAAGACTTGGGGAAAGTCTTGTTGAACTTGCTGTAAAAAATAGAAACTTTAGCGCTCACAAGAACTGCTGTCATTTCTATTTTAAGAGTGATATTTAGTTAATTCTTTTTGCATAGATAAATTACTCACTTCCTGCAATTTATTTTAGAATTTTTGGGGTTCCAGATCTTGCGCTAGCTACAGATTACTACAGACTATTCTGTTTTCGACAGATTCTGTTTTTCGTGTGTTGTTTGCTTATTTTGATGAATCTATGGCTAGTAAAATAGTTTATAATCCATAGAGAAGTTGGAATACAGTAGGTCTAACACCCATATAAATAAAGAATGAGTTCATTACAGTACTTTGAAGTGGTCTTTTGTTTTCTTTCGCTAATGGAGCTCATGTGTTTTCTACTTTAAGTTTTGTGTTGTGAAGTTTTCAAGTTTTGGGTAAAGATTTGATGGATTATGGAACAAGGAGTGGCAAGAGCCTAAGCTTGGGGATGCCCGTGGCACCCCCAATATAATCTAAGGACACCTAAAATCCAAAGCTTGGGGATGCCCCGGAAGGCATCCCCTCTTTTTCGTCTACTTCTATCGGTAACTTTACTTGGAGCTATATTTTTATTCACCGCATGATATGTGTTTTGCTTGGAGCGTCTTTTATGATTTGAGTCTTTGCTTATTAGTTTACCACAATCATCCTTGCTGTACACACCTTTTTAGAGAGCCATACATAATTTGGAATTTGATAGAATACTCTATGTGCTTCAATTATCTTTTGAGTTATATAATTTTGCTCTAGTGCTTCACTTATATCTTTTAGAGCACGGTGGTGGATTTGTTTTATAGAAACTATTGATCTCTCATGCTTCACTTATATTGTTTTGAGAGTCTTAATAGCATGGTAATTTGCTTAATAATAATATGCTTGGTATTCAAGATTTGTAAAACTTTCTTTTGAGTGCGTTGAATACTAAGAAAAAATTGATGCTTGATAATTGTTTTGAGATATAAGGATGGTGATATTACAGTCATGCTAGTCGAGTAGTTGTGAATTTGATAAATGCTTGTGTTAAAGTTTGTGATTCCTGTAGCATGCACGTATGGTGAACCGTTATGTGATGAAGTAGGAGCATGATTTATTTATTGATTGTCTTCCTTATGAGTGGCGGTCGGGGACGAGCGATGGTCTTTTCCTACCAATCTATCCCCCTAGGAGCATGCGCGTAATACTTTGCTTTGATAACTTCTAGATTTTTGCAATAAGTATATGAGTTCTTTATGACTAATGTTGAGTTCATGGATTATACGCACTCTCACCCTTCCACCTTTGATAGCCTCTCTAATACCGCGCACTTTTTGCCGGTATCATACACCCACCAAATACCTTCCTCAAAACAGCCACCATACCTACCTATCATGGCATTTCCATAGCCATTCCGAGATATATTGCCATGCAACTTTCCACCATTTCGTTCATTATGACATGCTCCATCATTGTCATATTGCTAGCATGATCATGAAGTTGACATCGTACTTGTGGAAAGCCACCATTCATAATTCTTTCATACATGTCACTCTTGATTCATTGCATATCCTGTTACACCGCCGGAGGAATTCATATAGAGTCATTTTGTTCTAAGTATCGAGTTGTAACTGTTGAGTTCTAAGAAAAATAAACGTGTGATGATCATCATTTTTAGAGCATTGTCCCAAGTGAGGAAAGGATGATGGAGACTATTATTCCCCCACAAGTCGGGATGAGACTCCAGACGAAAAAAAAGAGGCCATAAAAAAGAGAAGGCCCAAACAAAAAATGAGAGAAAAAGAGAGAAGGGACAATGTTACTATCCTTTTACCACACTTGTGCGTCAAAGTAGCACCATGATCTTCATGATAGAGAGTCTCATTATGTCACTTTCATATACTAGTGAGAATTTTTCATTATAAAACTTGGCTTGTATATTCCAATGTTGGGCTTCCTCAAAATGCCCTAGGTCTTCGTGAGCAAGCGAGTTGGATGCACACCCACTTAGTTTCTTTTGAGCTTTCATATACTTATAGCTCTAGTGCATCTGTTGCATGCCAATCCCTACTCACTCACATTGATATCTAGTGATGGGAATCTCCCTAGCCCGTTGATATTCCTAGTTGATGTGAGACTATCTTCTCCCTTTTTGTCTTCTCCACAACCACCATTCTATTCCACATATAGTGCTATATCCATGGCTCACGCTCATGTATTGCGTGAATATCGAAAAAGTTTTGAAAATGTCAAAAGTATGAAACAATTGCTTGGCTTGTCATCGGGGTTGTGCATGATTTAAATACTTTGTGTGGTGAAGATAGAGCATAGCCAGACTATATGATTTCGTAGGGATAGCTTTCTTTGGCCATGTTATTTTGAGAAGACATAATTGCTTTGTTAGTATGCTTGAAGTATTATTATTTTTATGTCAACATGAACTTTTGTCTTGAATATTTTGAATCTAAATATTCATACCACAATTAAGAAGATTTACATTGAAATTATGCCAAGTAGCACTCTGCATCAAAAATTCTATTTTTATCATTTACCTACTTGAGCACGAGCAGGAATTAAGCTTGGGGATGCTTGATACGTCTCCAACGTATCTATAATTTTTGACTGCTCCATGCTATATTATCTACTATTTTGGACATTATTGGGCTTTATTATCCAATTTTATATTATTTTTGGGACTAACCTATTAACCGGAGGCCCAGCCCAAAATTGTTGTTTTTGCCTGTTTTAGGGTTTCGAAGAAAAGGAATATCAAACGGAGTCCAAACGGAATGGAACCTTCGGAAACATGATTTTCTCATCAGATAAGATCCAGGAGACTTGGACCCTCCATCAAGAAAGCCACGAGGCGGTCATGAGGGTGGAGGGCGCCCCCCCCCCTAGGGCGCGCCCCCTGCCTCGTGGGCCCCTCGAAGCTCCATGGATGTACTTCTTCCTCCTATATATATCCACGTACCCCCAAATGATCAGAGACACGGCCAAAAACCTAATTCCACCGCCGCAACTTTCTGTATCCACGAGATCCCATCTTGGGGCCTGTTCCGGAGCTCCCCCGGAGGGTGCATCGATCACGGAGGGCTTCTACATCATCATCCAAACCCCTTCGATAAAGTGTGAGTAGTTTACTTCAGACCTACGGGTCCATGGCTAGTAGCTAGATGGCTTCTTCTCTCTTTTTGGATCTCAATACAATGTTCTCCCCCTCTCTTGTGGAGATCTATTCGATGTAATCTTCTTTTTGCGGTGTGTTTGTTGAGACCGATGAATTGTGGGTTTGTGATCCAGTCTATCTATGAATAATATTTGAATCTTCTCTGAATTCTTTTATGTATGATTGGTTATCTTTGCAAGTCTCTTCGAATTATCAGTTTGGTTTGGCCTACTAGATTGGTTGTTCTTGCCATGGGAGAAGTGCTTAGCTTTGGCTTCGATCTTGAGGTGTCCTTTCCCGGTGACAGAAGGGGCAGCAAGGCACGTATTGTATCATTTCCATCGAGGATAACAAGATGGGGTTTTTATCATATTGCATGAAACTATCCCTCTACATCATGTCATCTTGCTTAAGGCGTTACTCAGTTTTTAACTTAATACTCTAGATGCATGCTGGATAGAGGTCGATGAGTGGAGTAATAGTAGTAGATGCAGAATCGTTTCGGTCTACTTGTCTCGGACGTGATGCCTATATACATGATCATACATATATATTCTCATAACTATGCTCAATTCTGTCAATTGCTCAATAGTAATTTGTTCACCCACCGTAGAATACTTATGCTCTTGAGAGAAGCCACTAGTGAAACCTATGGCCCCTGGGTCTCTTTCTCATCGTATCAATCTCCATCACTTTATTATTGCTTTGCTTTTACTTTTACTTTGCATCTCTATACCAAAAATACCAAAAATATTATTTATCATCTCTATCAGATCTCACTTTCGTAAGTAACCATGAAGGGATTGACAACCCCTAAGCGCGTTGGTTGCGTTGAGCTATTGTTTTTGTGTAGGTACAAGGGACTTGTGCGTAGCCTCCTACTGGATTGATACCTTGGTTCTCAAAAACTAAGGGAAATACTTACGCTACTTTGCTGCATCATCCCTTCCTCTTTGGGGAAATCCAACGCAGTGCTCAACAGGTAGCAGTGCCACATCTGCCCTGTTGTGGGCGGCAGACTTCTTCCATGCTTGCACTCAGCCATGGATTTCATTGAGTCGGGTCATCATTGATTCAGGATCACTCTGGAGTGTATCCTCCAGCCACAACTATTTGTCTATCTTTGCCAGCGTAGTCCTCAGGAGGGTGATGTATCCCAGGACATCGTCGAGACGAGATTCAAGTCGTAGCGTGTTCAGAGCCACCGCATCCTTGACGAGTGACTTGGTGGGATCCAGATCCGTCTCAATCCGTTTAGTCTCCAGCTCGAAATTCTGATAGAATTCTACACGAGGAGGATGGAAAGGGTTAGTTATGGCATCGCTTTTGAGATTCACAGAAATTCACTCAGGCAAAGGGAAGTACCTTCAATCATGGCATACATCTTTTTCGCAAAGCCTCCCAAATACTTCTCCAACGCATCCCTCCTTTGGGTGAGCTGGTCAACCTTGTCGTTTAGAGATGTCTTCTCCAATTCAAAGGCACTCTCCTGATACTCAACCTTCTTGGCCCACTCGGCTTGCCCCTTCTTAAGCTCGCCGGCCTCTTTCTTTGCCTCTTCAATGACAACCTTTAGAGATGTGTTATCCTCCAACTTGCCAACTGAGGCTCGCTTTGCCTCGGCGGCCTCGGCCTTCTCCCTAGCCGTCTTCTGCACCCCCATGAGTCCTTTATCCTTATCTCTGAGAGCCTGCTTCATGGTGTCTAAAGAAACAACATTCCTGAGTCGCGCTTGAAGTTGACGGTTCTCACTACGCACATCTGTTCAAGTGAAACTACTTGGCTTAAAGGAAGGAAAGAAAGGACGACAGTGCACACAGTCGACAAGACTTAACTCCCATGGTCTTCACCTCCGTCTGAGCACCAGGCAAGTTCCTTTTCTCCAGTTCCAGATCCAGTCGGAGCTGGACGGTCTCCTTCTCCAGGACAACATACTGGGTCCCGAGCTCGCAGGTTTCGTGAAATCAACAAAGAAACAATTCAGTCGACAACGAGAAAAGATTCTCAAATATTTCTCTACTTTCGAGTGGAGAGGTACAAATCTAGTTGACACTAAATAATTCTTTCAGACCCCCACCAAATCAAACATTCGACAGCGGTCTCGGGGATACCCAGTGGGTGCACTCAGCATTCCCCCACTGGATCAACTTCCACTCGGCACGGCCTGACCGGACGGAGCGAAGAACTACAAGCAAATGTGTTCTAAGACCCCCGCCGATTTAAACATTCGACGACGGTCTCCACTACAAAAAAATACACTTCCGTGATGATACATGTTTGTCATAGTAGGTCACGTTTTCTGTCATGCATGTACATCCATGACAATTTTATGACAGAATCAAGAGAGTCATACCTGTGCTGTCGTAGAAGTGTTCCATGACATTACCAAGATTATCATCACGGAAGTGTCCACTTCCATGACGATAAATCGCGTGTCACAGAAGTGCTTTCATCAAGGGTGACCGACATGTGGCATCCACCGTAACGGAACGCCGTTAAGCTATCGAGTCCGGTTTTGGATCCGATAACCCGTTAACAACCCTGACCAATGGGGATTTTCCATGTGTAAAATGATCAATGGCTGGAGGGAACACGTGTCGGCTCGCCCTTGGGACAGATGTCATCCATCATTGGACCCAAAGCACCTATGATACGTCAACATGTGGCACGGCCCAACAGAGGCCCATTCCTATGAAAAGCCTGGCCTGTTTGACTTGGTCAAAAGGTGGCGGGCCGGCCCATGGCAAGCCTGTTAACGGCATGTTCGCATATAGCCCATTTCACAGCCCGCTAACCCAGGGCCCGTTTACGGCCTATCCGAATTAGACCCAGTAGCGTCATCTGGGCCGTCCAATATAATTCCAGCCCGTTTTCACTTCCGGCCCATGTATGGCCCATGAAGTCTTTCGGCCCATATGAGGCCCTTAGTAATCCTCGACCAATTAACGGCTCGTGGTAAAACTGGCCCGTAATGAACAGTGTATCACTTTATACCCATTAACAGCCCATTATTCCGTTGCGCCGTTTCCAGCCCATGTTATCTTTCGGCCTTCTCAGGGCCCATTTATTCTTGGGCTCATTTCCAGCATTCGTTTACTTTTGGCCTGTTATTGTCATTTTCTGCTTGTGGGCCAAATTCACCCCATGGTTACAATCGGCCCGTTTGTTGCCCGTTAATACATTGGGCCGTTTTCATAGCGCCATCAAATATGGCTGATTAACGATGGCCCGTTATGGTCGGCCCATGAACGGACGATTTCAACTCTAGCCCATTTACGGCCATAATGTGGTCTGTTATTGGCCCATGTTTGGCCAACCGATCACACGGCCGGTAGAAGACCCATTGATGATACGGCCCGTAGAAGGCCCATTGTGTCAACGGCCCGTATAATGCCCATGGTTTCTACGCCCCGTATAAGGCCCATTGTTTCTACGGCCCGTACGAGGCCCATGTTAACTATAGTAAATATGTAGCCCATGGTTAATGTGGCCTAGTTTTAAAAAAATAGGTTATTGTGGCCACTAGCAAACCGCCAAAAAAGAACTGCACTGACTACAAGAAAACAAATAAACAAGACAATAAGGAAATAATCAAGCAAGCAACTTACGCTAGGCTATCACAGCTATTGCACATATTAAATCCATTGGGCATCAAAATTCGCCACCAATGCAAATATAGGGAACAAAGCAGCATATAAACGCCGCAGAAAAACAAGTCTAGAACTGAAACCACTTCAGAAGAGCTCAAGAAACAATATCCTGGGTACCCATAATGCTGGCAAGATGCTTAGCAAGCTTATTAACTTTCTCTTGTTTGGCGCTTAAATCCTCCAGCTCTTGCTGTTGCACCAGAAAGTATGCATCTGGATTCTGTAGGGACTTCCTCAGTCCTTCGGTCTCCTATCGCATAACATCTGATTGATGTCTTTCAACTTGAAGTTGAGACTCAAGAAGCCGAACTGATTTAGGCAGCGAGTTCGAAGAGCTGGTTCCAGCAGTAGTAGCCAGTAACTCGAACACTACATCATGACAAGAATTTGGGGTTGTCTCAGTGTCTTCAATATAGTTTTTATCAGCTTTCTTGGAGACCAACAGGGATGTCTCACTATCTTGAACCTTATCTGCATTACTTCTTGTACCATTGCATAACAGGGTACTCTTCTCCAATATTTTATCCGCATTCTAAAAGAGAAACAAACAATCACATCACAGGTTTACAATGTAGTATATGAAACTCATTTTGGTAAACCAGTTCAGTAGTAAGGTGGACAGGATAACAGCATGAAACAAACATATATCTATGTAGTATGGTCACTGTATAGTCTATATCATTCTAGTTTATGTTGCCAAATCAAGATAGATACCATTCGAATCATATCTATTTAAGACAAAGCAGCTTAGACAGAATATAAGTGTGGGAAACTACACAGCAATAATAACACTTGTGAGGTGCATGGCATGAGAATATAACTGTTTATTCAATTGAAACTGAAATCAACATAGAGCAAGTTACAACAGCAAACATGTTAAAGAAACAGGTTTAAAACATACCTGTTGCGCCATTGGAGTTTCAGTTGCATCCTTCAAATTTGAAATTAGTTGGTATGAGTAAATAAGTGATGCAAGAGAAAAGAAGTATGAACCATAGCTAGGAACCTGACCTGAGAACAATTCTTCTTCTGCTTTAAGCGTTGACTTGGGGTTTGGAGTGGTGGTCCTCGTGCTTTGGGCACTGTAGTTGCCTTACTAACTGCTCGTGTTTGGGTGCTCTATGGTGGAGACGGTGTTGTGTCAATGGGAACTAGGTTACTATCTGCTGGGGTTGGGGTTAGAAGGGGTGTAGATGGTTCTCTGTCCAACTGGGTAGGGGTACAATTTGCGTGAGTCTGGGTTATGTGTGGTGGGGCTGGTTCTTGGACAAGTACAACCGTGGTTCTATCTCCATCGACAGGTAGCACAATCTTATCTGAAGACCGTGTTTTTACTCCCACAGATACTACCATCACCCCCTCCAATTGAAATGGCTGATAAAAAAGAAAACTAATTGAATGTACAGACATTGTAAGATAGATAGGTGCAATGGATAGTAGGGAAGAAAATAGGCAATGAAATAATTCACATTTATGTTGTCTAACCAAACAGAATAGCAGGACATAATTTCACATATATGATGGCTAATTAAACAGGATAGCATGACACAATTTCACATGTATGATGGCTAACTAAACAGGGTAGAATGACATACATCAAAATATGATGACTATCTAAACAGGATGACATGATATAACTATACGATGTGTCTATTAAAGTGGTTGGCATGCCATAAATCACAAACATGTCGTCGATGGAAACATGATGGCATGATATAATTCATGGATAGAATGACATAATTCAAAATATGATGACTATGTGAAGTGTGAACAGGATGAGATGATATAACTATATTATGTCTTTAGAAACTGGGTTGGCATGCCATAATTCAGATACATGCTGCTTATGTAAACATCATGGCATGATATAATTCAAATATATGATTTATATACTCAGGAAGTGAGCAGAGAGCAATATCATATATGATGTGTCAACTAAGGAGATGGCATTCAATATCGTGTATATGATGTAAAAACTAAGTATTGCAATACAACATATGCATGATATGAGTAATATAACCATGCCAAGTTTGAGCATACACCTCAGGGGGATAATAGGACTGGTTATCTGCCTCTGAGTCCTCCTCTGAAGATCTATCTACAACCGGCAAGATATCTGCTTCACCGGGTAGCATTGTTTGCTCTAAAGACCTTGTTTTCACTTTAGATTTCTCCACCACCAATTCAAATGGCTGATGCACAGGAAGAGCAGTTGAATATACAAGCATTGTTGACAAAAGCAATGAGAAATACAAAAAAAGGATGGCATGATATAATTCACATATATGACGCTTGGCTAAATAGCATGACATTGCATAATTCACAAATATAATGCCTTGCAGCAAGATAGCATTGCATAATTCACATATATAATGTCTTGCAACAAGATGGCATTGCATAATTCACATATATGGTAATTAGACACTAAATAGGTAGCATTCACACAAAGCATGTCTAAACTAAGCAAATGACATAGCAATGCAAGATACCATACGCACGATATGAGCAACATAACCCTGCCAAGTTAGAGCATGCACCTCGGGGGGGAATAGGACTAGTCATCTGTCTCTGAATCCTCCTCTGACGAGCTATCTGTAACCAGCAAGACATGCGCTTCGTCAGATAGCATTGTCTGCTCTGAAGAGCTTTTTTCCACTCCAGATTTTCCATGACCGTGCCGAATGGCTGATGCACAGGAAGAGTAATTGAATGTACTAAAATTGTTGACAAATTTAACACGTAATAAAAATTGATGTCATGATATAATTCACATATAAGATGACTGGCTAACCAGGGTGGCGCTGCAAAATTCACATATATGATGCCTGGCTAAACAAGATGGCATTGCATGATTCACATATACGATAAAGAAACTAAACAGATGGCATTGACACAAAGCATGTCTAAACAAAGAAGATGACATCTTTGATGTATATAGTAAGCAATGCAAGGCACCATATGCATAATTTTACCAACATCAGCATGCCAAGTTAGAGCGAAGACCTCATGGGGTAAATAGGAGTGGTCTTCTACTTCTGAATCCCCCTCAGAATAGTTATCTTCCTATTGATTATGACCCGAAATGGGTGGAGGGGGCTGCCTTTGCACCCACCATGGAGCGACTTCTGCATGAAATTTTATTGCCACGCAAGGCTCATCTCTTTTGCTCTACATGTTCAGTTCCATTGTGTACAATAACTGACATGCATAGGAATAAAACATAGTGAGATTATGTAAGGAGTGCATGCACAAATCCAGAGTGATGGTAGCAAACTGTGGATAGACCCAAAACAAATGATAGCAGGCAGATAATAGCTTTAGTTAAAAAAATACAGATAATGGCTCCTTTAATGTCTGTTTGCATCCAACATGAAACTCATAGTAGACACCCGAGATTAACCAAATAGTAGACAGTTAGTACTGATTGTTGTCCCAATATGTACCCAACAACCATTTAAAAATTCAAGTTTCAGCATAAATTTGGACCTGAGTCGGAGTCTAATAGGTGAACATGACGATAAAGTAGCATGTCATCATATTAAGCAATGCATAACGTAATAAGACACGGAAGAGTGCGACCTCTCTTGCGGACCTGTGTAGTCCTCAAGGTCATCTACTCAGTTGATGATGGTAATGCAGTTGTCTTGGCTACCGGTGGCGGGGAAGAAGATCTGAGGTGGCGAAAGACGGTCTGGAGAGTGGATCCCTGCTGTGGTGAACCCTTCCGTCGTTGGAGCAGCTGAGTTGGGGTGGAACACAGCACCGCAGGAGCAGGACAAACCACACAAGGTTTTCTTTGACACATATCTGTAACAGAAGTAATTGTGTAAGGGCTTGTTTGAATTTGAGGATTCTAACAATGCAGGGATAGGAAATAGATAGGAATAGGATAGGAATGCACGTGCAAAACAGAGAATTTAAAAACACAGGATTTCTACCAATCTGGGTGTTTGGCTCGGAAGAATTGGAAGATCACATGATGCAAAGAAGTATGGTGAGATTAAGTCAAACCACAAGAAGTGTACAACCTCTTTGGCAAAGCCATGTCGATCTCAGCGTGATTGGGTTGGCCGGTGAGGATGCTCCGGCTGACTTGGCTGTCGGAGGAGGGGAAGAAGATCTTAGGCGTCTGGAGATGGAGCCCGAGGTACTACTCCACTGTGATGGAGGGTTTCATCGTTGGAGCAGCTCCGGTGAGTGGTACGACGCCGAGGCTGAAGCAGGACAATAGAGACAACGTTAACCAGAGTGGAATTCTAATAGCATCTCCAATAGATGACGTAAAATACATAACCACAAAGTGCTATATTTATACATCAGCCGCTCATATCTGAACTTAACTGTCTAAACTGAATTTACCTATCGAAACTGAACTTAACCGTCGAAACTGAATTTTGCTGTCGAAACTGAATTTTACTGTCGAAACTGAACGCACTAGAGGTGAGGCTACACGTCGGTCGGCTGACTTTTTCATCTCTGATCAGTCGATTTTGCAGCCGTTGGATACAAAATCAAGGGCCTGCAGTTCATCTTCAACCTCTACCCCCCTGAGCCGCCAGCCAGCACCGGCCAAATAGTCGCCCCCGCCGCCCGCAGCCGGCGGTGCGCCGCCCCACACGCCCCGAAAACACTCCCCACCGCCTGTCCGCCGCTGCACCGACCATCCTTGTAGGCCCCCCATGCCAAGCTTTTTCTTCGGCGATCCCCATGCCACCGCCCCGCCACCGCCGGCGACCATCGGCCCCACCCTGAACCCTCAGATAGATAGTGGAGTACCTCTCCGGCGAGCCTCCCTCCCCGCTACGGCTGGTTCTTCCTTAACTCCAGCGAGCCCCCCCCCTGAAAATCGACTAACCCAAATGTCGATTCAGTCGACTGAAGTGTAGCTAAATTGGAGCAGCATCGCAAGTAAGAGGAAGAGCGAGAGCAGCAGTGCGAGCAAGAGCAGACCAGGCAGGGGACCGAGAGCAAGAGCAGAGCAATAGCGCGAGCGAGAGCTAAAGCAGTTGCAGCTCCTACTGATGTGGACGTTGCTGCCAAGGGAGCGACGCCGTTTAGGAAGTGGCCGGCGACGCCGTCGTGGATGGAGCCGCACCGTGTCGGCTCGGGACCGAGCGCCGGCAGCACCGAGAGATCGAATCAAGAAGAAAATGCGGCGATTAGTGTACAACCACTTTGGTGGCGCCGATTAGGCCGCAGCTTCATGATACGTCTCCAACGTATCTATAATTTTTTATTGCTCCATGCTATATTATCTTCTGTTTTGGACATTATTGGGCTTTATTATTCATGTTTATATTATTTTTGGGCTTTATTAACCGAAGGCCCAGCCCATAATTGATGTTTTTTTGCCTATTTCAGATTTTCGCAGAAAAAGTATATCAAACGGAGTCCAAACGGAATGAAACCTTCGAGAACGTGATTTTCGGAATGAACATGATCCAGGAGACTTGGACCCTATGTCAAGCAACCAACAGGGAAGCCACAAGGTAGGGCTTCTACATTAACACCATAGCCTCTCCGATGAAGTGTGAGTAGTTTACCTCAGACCTTCGGGTCCACAGTTATTAGCTAGATGTCTTCTTCTCTGTTTTTGGATCTCAATACAAAGTTCTCCCCCTCTCTTGTGGAGATCTATTCGATGTAATCTTCTTTTGCGGTGTGTTTTTTGAGGCCAATGAATTGTGGGTTTATGATCAAGTTTATCTATGAACAATATTTGAATCTTCTCTAAATTCTTTTACGTATGATTGGTTATCTTTGCAAGTCTCTTCGAATTATCAGTTTGGTTTGGCCTACTAGATTGATCTTTCTTGCAATGGGAGAAGTGCTTAGCTTTGGGTTCAATCTTGCGGTGTCCTTTCCCAGTGACAGTAGGGGCAGCAAGGCACGTATTGTATTGTGGCCATCGAGGATAACAAGATGGGGTTTTTATCATATTGCATGAATTTATCCCTCTACATCATGTCATCTTGCTTAAAGCATTACTCTGTTCTTATGAACTAAATACTCTAGATGCATGCTGGATAGCGGTCGATGTGTGGAGTAATAGAAGTAGATGCAGGCAGGAGGCGGTCTACTAGTCTTGGACGTGATGCCTATATACATGATCATACCTAGATATTCTCATAACTATGCTCAATTCTATCATTTTCTCAATAGTAATTTGTTCACCCACCATAAAATACATATGCTCTTGAGAGAAGCCACTAGTGAAACCTATGGCCCCCGGGTCTATCTTCATCATATCAATCTTCCAACACTTAGTTATTTTCATTGCCTTTTATTTTACATTCCATCTTTATCATAAAAATACCAAAAATATTATCTTATCATATCTATCAGATCTCACTCTCGTAAGTGACCGTGTAGGGATTGACAACCCCTTATCATGTTGGTTGCGAGGATTTATTTGTTTTGTGTAGGTGCGAGGGACTCGCGCGTAGCCTCCTACTGGATTGATACCTTGGTTCTCTAAAACTGAGGGACATACTTACGCTACTTTGCTGCATCACCCTTTCCTCTTCAAGGGAAAACCAACGCAGTGCTCAAGATGTAGCAAGAAGGATTTCTGGTGCCGTTGTCGGGGAGGTCTACGCAAAAGTCAACATACCAAGTACCATCACAACCCTTATCTCCCGTATTACATTATTTGCCATTTGCCTCTCGTTTTCCTCTCCCCCACTTCACCCTTGCCGTTTTATTCGCCCTCTCTCTCTATCCTCCCTCTCTTTCTATATTTGCCTCTTTTTGCCCTTTGCAACTTCTGCCATTATGTCTGAAATTGGGGAAATTATTATTGATATGGACAATAATAATATCATGAAAAATTCTGATGCTCCTGCTGAAGAACCCCCTATCTTACATACAAAAAAATTCCGTATTGGTAGTGGTAATATTATTGTAAAAGGAGTGATCCAAGATTTCCTTACTTGTGCGGTGCTTTACCTTATATGGGTAGTTCTATCCTTCATAGAACTAGTAGTCTTGCAGACGGTATTGCCATGCTTGTAGTTGAACTTGAAAGACAATTCATGCACATGCACTCTTGCATACAAAGGATTTTCCTAGAATTTTCTAATATAGAGCATTCTTCTGTTAAGCATGCCGCTACTATCTTTTTGGCTCATGAGTTTAGATTCATAATAAAAGAGGCCAAAGAAATCTTTGCGCATTATAGGGTGGACGCTTGCCATCCTCCCATAGAGGCTATCCTTTTTGATCAAGAAGAAATAATGCGTTTTCAATCTCTAGACTACGTTATTTTCAATGAAAATCTTAGAAAAATGCTTCCTACCAATGTTTTAGTTGATAGAATTTCTGAACTTAATGATGATTTGGCCATTTGAAATAATGAACTAGGATATTCTCTAGAGTATAGGCTCACAAAGTTCTATCAAAAGAATGCTTACAATGATGAATTGGTTGTGCAATACGAAGGGCCAAAGGAGGAACCTATACCTCCCAAAGTTGATCTTGGGGACTTTTGTCCCATTAAAATTTAGCCCTTTTGATTATTTTTGCTTGCCTCAAAGAAAACTTGCTGCTGAACGTAGAGAATATGAAATGAGTTTTAATGATCTATCTTACTATTATGGCAACACCTAGATCTATCCTTGCATTTTATGCCTAGCTAGGGGCGTTAAACGATAGCGCTTGTTGGGAGGAAACCCAATTTTATTTTTTATTCCTTGATTTTTGCTCCTGTTTAGTAATAAATAATTTATCTAGCCTCTGTTTTGGTTGTGTTTTTTGTGTTTAATTAGTGTTTGTGCCAAGTAGAACCGTTGGGAAGACTTGGCGAAAGTCTTGTTAATCTTGCTGTAAAAAAACAGAAACTTTAGCGCTCACGAGAACTGCTGCCATTTTTATTTGGAAAGTGCTATTTAGTTAATTATTTTTGCAGATTATTAATAGATAAATTACTCACGTCCAGCAATTTATTTTAGAATTTTTGGGGTTCCAGATCTTGCGCTAGCTACAGATTACTACAGACTGTTCTGTTTTTGACAGATTTTGTTTTCCGTGTGTTGTTTGTTTATTTTGATGAATCTATGGCTAGTAAAATTGTTTATAAACCATAGAGAAGTTAGAATACAGTAGGTTTAACACCAATATAAATAAAGAATGAGTTCATTTCAGTACCTTGAAGTGGTGTTTTGTTTTCTTTCGCTAACGGAGCTCACAAGATTTTCTACTTTAAGTTTTGTGTTGTGAAGTTTTCATGTTTTGGGTAAAGATTTGATGGATTATGGAACAAGGAGTGTCAAGAGCCTAAGCTTGGGGATTCCCATGGCATACCCAAGATAATTTAAGGACCCCAAAAAGGCAAAGTTTGGGGATGCCCCGGAAGGCATCCCCTCTTTCGTCTACTTCCATCGGTAACTTTACTTGGAGCTATATTTTTATTGACCACATGATATGTGTTTTGCTTGGAGCATCTTGTATTATTTGAGTCTTTATTTTTTAGTTTACCGCAATCATCCTTGCTGCACACACCTTTTGAGAGAGAGACACATGATTCAGAAATTATTAGAATACTCTATGTGCTTCACTTATATCCTTTGAGTTATATAGTTTTGCTCTAGTGCTTCACTTATATCTTTTAGAGCACGGTGATGGATTTTTTTATAGAAACTATTGATCTCTCATGCTTCACTTATATTATGTTGAGAGTCTTAAATAGCATGGTAATTTGCTTAAATAATCCTAATACGATAGGTATTCAAGATTAACAAATAAAAATTTCTTATGAGTGTGTTGAATACTATGAGAAGTTTGAAACTTGATAATTGTTTTGAGATATGGAGATGGGGATATTAGAGTTGTGCTAATTGAGTAGTTGTGAATTTGAGAAATGCTTGTGTTGAAGTTTGTGAATCCCGTAGCATGCACGTATGGTGAACCGTTATGTGATGAAGTCGGAGCATGATTTACTTATTGATTGTCTTCCTTATGAGTGGCGGTCGGGGATGAGCGCTGGTCTTTTCCTACCAATCTATCCCCCTAGGAGCATGCGCGTAATACTTTGCTTTGATAACTAATAGATTTTTGCAATAATTATGTGAGTTCTTTATGACTAATGTTGAGTCCATGGATTATACGCACTTTTCTTCCTTCCACCATTGCTAGCCTCTCTAATACCGCGCACCTTTTGCCGGTATCATACACCCACAATATACCTTCCTCAAAACAGCCACCATACATACCTATTATGGCATTTCCATAGCCATTCCGAGATATATTACCATGCAACTTTCCACCATTCCATTTATTATGACACACTCCATCATTGTCATATTGCTTTGCATGATCATTTAGTTGACATCGTATTTGTGGCAAAGCCACCGTTCATAATTCTTTCATACATGTCACTCATGAGTCATTGTATATCCCAGTATACCGCCGGAGACATTCATATAGAGTCATATCTTGTTCTAAGTATCGAGTTGTAATTCTTGAGTTGTAAGAAAATAAAAGTGTGATGATCATCATTATTAGAGCATTGTCCCAGTGAGGAAAGGATGATGGGGACTATGATTCCCCCACAAGTCGGGATGAGACTCCGGACGAGAAAAAAGAGGCCATAAAAAAGGAGAACAGGCCCAAATAAAAAAATGAGAGAAAAACAGAGAAGGGGCAATGCTACTATCCTTTTACCACACTTGTGCTTCAAAGTAGCACCATGATCTCCATGATAGAGAGTTTCCTATGTAGTCACTTTCATATACTAGTGGGAATTTTACATTATAGAACTTGGCTTGTATATTCCAATGATGGGCTTCCTCAAATTGCCCTAGATGTTCATGAGCAAGCAAGTTGGATGCACGCCCACTTAGTTTCTTTGTTGAGCTGTCATACACTTATAGCTCTAGTGCATCCATTGCATGGCAATCCCTACTCACTCACATTGATATATCTATTGATGGGCATATCCATAGGCCGTTGATACGCCTAGTTGATGTGAGACTATCTTCTCCTTTTTGTCTTCTCCATAATCACCATTCTATTCCACCTATAGTGCTATGTCCATGGCAACCCTGCAACCAAATAACAAAGAGTCTCTTGTGTCCTGAAACACATCCAATACAATGGTAAATTGTATAGGTGCGCTAGTTCGTCGAAGAGATGGTGATACAAGTGCAATATGGATAGTTGATAATGGTTTTTGTAATCTGGAAATATAAAAACAGCAAGGTAACTAATGATAAAAGTGAGCACAAATGGTATTAAATGCGTTGAAACAAGGCCTAGGGTTCATACTTTCACTAGCGCAAATTCCCTGAACAATAATAACATAATTGGGTCATATAACTATCCCTCAACATGCAACAAAGAGTCACTCCAAAGTCACTAATAGCGGAGAACAAACGAAGAGATTATGGTAGCGTACGAAACCACCTCAAAGTTATCATTTCTTATCGATCTATTCAAGAGTCTGTAGTAAAATAACATGAAGCTATTCTTTCCGTTCAATGTATCATAGAGTTCGTACTAGAATAACACCTTAAGACACAAATCAATCAAAACCCTAATGTCACCTAGATACTCCAATGTCACCTCAAGTATCCGTGGGTATGATTATACGATACGCATCACACAATCTTAGATTCATCTATTCAACCAACACAAAGTACTTCAAAGAGTGCCCCAAAGATTCTACCGGAGAGTCAAGACGAAAACATGTGCCAACCCCTATGCATAGGTTCATGGGCGGAACCCGCAAGTTGATCACCAAAACATACATCAAGTGGATCAATAGATGTCACATCCCTGCTTTTAGTCATGCATTAGGGTTGGATGAACATGTGCATCATGTTTAAATTTCTTTTAAACTTGAAATGGGGCCTAATCAACCCCAACAACCCCCAGAAAATCCTAATTTCCAACAATTGGAATTTCAATGAACCCAAAATGCCCTTCATAAAAGCCCACCATTTTTGGTCTTGACTAAATCCTCTGCCAAAAATGGTCTTGCAATTTATGGAGCCATTCTGGATTTTTGAACAAGCCATAAGTATTTGAATTTGGGCATTTTAAATGCTATAAATATTTTAAAGTGCTCAAATAAGCTTGGAAGCATTTTTAGGCAGTTGAGAATATTCCCAAATGCGCCTCTGAATATTTCCAGAGTTTTTGGAAATGAAATAGTATTTATTCTATTTCAATACACATAGCAGGAAGTAAATAAAGCAAAATAGAAAAGAGAGAGAGAGAGAGAGTTAGAGCTTACCTGGAAGCCCACCAGCTGGCCCACCTAGCTGGCCCGGCCCAGCAGCCGCTCCACGCAGCTGCTTCGCCTAGCCAGCGAGGCGAGCAGGTGCTTGACAGCGAGCACAGGAGCTCGCCACGCCACCTCTTTGCCTACCTGTCGTCGCCCGTGCCAGCGTGATGCCTCGAAACGCCTCCACGTCGCGCACCGAACCCCTGGACACGCCCATTCCCCCTGCCTCTCTCCCTCGCTCCCCTCCGCCATGGCCGACGCAGCCGCCGCCGTTCCATCGCCGTAACCGTGCCCACCATCGTCAACGCGCTGCCCCACTGTGTCCTGAAGCTCCGCCACTCCCTCCTCGACCGTCCCACCGAGCCACGCCCCGCCAGAGGCCCCCGAGCGTCTTCACCGAGCTCATCTTCAACCTCCTGCCGGCCAGATCGCCTCCGTCGCCTCTCTTGCTCCGGCTCATCTCCGACCTCGCCGTCAACTCCGTCGCAACCACTGTGAGCTCAGCTACATTCCCATCCTCTCTGTTCTCACTGTCGTCCCCTGCATCGACTGCACGAACCTCACCCGCACGCGCCGCCGCCCCGTCGTCGCCGGTCATGCTCCGGTGACCATATGGTCCCGGGCTTGTGTCCAACACACTCCCCGCATCACGTAGGAGCCGTAGATGCTAGCGCCGCCCCGCCTAGGCCACTGCAGCAACGAGCCCGAGCTCACCCGAGCTCCGGCGACCGCCAAGGTCGTCGCCGGCGTCGTTCCCGGCCTCCCCGAGCTCCACTTCCACCACCAAACAACACGGCTCGCTTCCAGCTCCCCGTAGATGGTCTCGGCCGCGCGTTTGGTCGCCGGAGACGCAAACCCGAGCCCCTCCGCTGCGTCTGTCATCGCTGGCGTCAAGCCACCGGCGAGTTGACCATGTTTTGACCCGTGGACTGACGTGTGGGCCCAAGTTGACTTCCCCCCTGAGCCTATGACAGGTGGGGCCGGCCTGTTAATTAGTTTACAATTAGTGTTAACTAATTTTAGTTAGTTAGGTCACTGACATGTGGGCCCAGGCCCCACCGGCAGTTAATTAGTACTAACTTAATCCTGTTAGTTAGCTGAGTCACTGACAGACAGGGCCCACCAGTCAGGTTTGACTGGCCCTGGCGCCTTTGACTCGTTGACGTCACAGTGACGTAGTGCTGACGCAATTATTCTTTTCTGGATTTATTTTTATATAGGAAATTCCAGAAAATAGCCAAAACTTCTAAAAATCATAGAAAATCAACCATAGCTCCAAATCAAACAAATTATATATGGAAAATGATCAGAAAAATTCAATCTATCCATCTGTAATGGTTTCATGCATGACAAACCACTTTAACCTTGCTGTTTAGGTGAAACAAGCTAATACACTTTTTATGCATAAGAACTTTAACTTCCATTTGAATCTTTGGTTCAAATGGACCCATTTCAACTTGTTTCACATTGCATTAGGCAGGACACATCATTTTGCCATGTCATAGCATGCATCATATTGTTGCATATTGTCATGTGTTGATTATGTTCTGTGTGTCCTTCGTGGTAGGTTCTGCCTCCGAGGATATCTCCGAGTATCCAACTGAAGGGCAGTACCCTACTACCACTCCATCAGGCAAGCAACCCATTGATCATTCCGATACAAACCCATGTTCTCGCTTCTGCTCTTGTTTACTGCACTAAGACAACGTGATTCAAACTGCTATGTGTTGCGGTAGTTGAACCCACTTCCTTTGCATGACCTGTCATTGCAACAGTAAATAGATGAAACCCACTAGCATGTGTAGGAGTTGATTGAGCCATATTTGTGTTCCTACCATGCTATGCCTGCTATGCTTAGAGTTGTGTCAGGTCTGGTTCATCTGGGTGATGGGCTAGAGTGAAATGATTATGTCGGTAATGTGAGGGATGTGTTGAACATGTTTTGGTAAAGGTATCGATGAGAGGCCATGTAGGAGTACCTCATGGGTTGTTTCATTGAGGCCGTCCATAAGAACTGAGATCTGTATGCGTGATTTAAGATTCAGCTACTACCACACATTGGGCCCTGAAATATGACCCTGCTCGACTTACTGGCCCCTCTTGTCCTCTGTCCAGGAGTTGCAACTAGTTTCTGGTGTTTGTAGGTTATGTGTTGGCGGCCGTGCGTAGCACCGACCCTAGGGGTGGGCTATGATGCGGTAGATACACCGTGGCACGGTATACCGAGGCACTCGTTTGGTGTCTCGGGAACCCTGCACACATTGTTTGGAGCCGTTGAGGACACCCCGGTCGGATTTCCTTGCGGATGAAACCTGAATAGGCGATAAACCTGGACTAGAGACTTGTGCGGTTAGTCAGGTCGTGGTCTACATCCATGTTGGTTTTCGTTGAAGTCTGCCGAGCACATGTCGTGTGCAGATGCTAAGTGGTGGAAACATGTGTGATGAAGTACACCCCTGCAGGGTATAAAACTATTCGAATAGCCGTGTCCGCGGTAAAGGACTACTTGGTTGCCTATACAGTTCATAGACAAGTTAATGGATACTACTAACAGACTCAAGATAAGTGTGAGTACCGAGGATGGCCCTCTCGTAGGATGACGAGGGAGGATCCCCGGTGGAGTATTGTGTTGGTGATTAGTGGACTCGTCTGTGAAAACTATTTTACTAGTGGAGTCTCATAGGATAGCTTAGCCAAGAGTCAAAGCTGGCTTGCTGCAATAACTCCACCACCTTCTTGAGAATGAGCATGTATAGTAGGTTCTGATGTAAGACTTGTTGAGTACCTTTGTACTCATGTTTGTTTAATTACTATTTTCAGACGACAACACCGCCTCCTCCGATGGTTTTACATAGACCTTGATGTTGACGAGTGACTAGCCACCCAGGTGGTGGTCCAAGCCTTGGAAGGGCCCTCTATAGATAAATAGGCTTCTTCAAGCCTTTTTCCTTTCTAGTGTCTGTACTCAGACTAAGTTGCTTCCGCATGTGCTTGTATGATTGTATGACTTGAGTGTCGGGTCGTGTGACCCCTACCTGTATGAATATGTTATGTATGGCTCCTCGGAGCCTTTTTAAATAAAGTACTTGAGTTGTAGAGTTTTGTTGTGATGCCATGTTGTATGTACTCATATCGGGCATATTGTGTGTATGATTGAAATGCTTGGTATGAGTGGGATCCGACAATCTAGTTGGTTATCCTTGGCAGCCTCTCATATGGGGAAATGTAGTCTAGTGCTTCCTGAGAGATAGTAGTCCGCTACAGCCCGGTTCACCAGAGTCCTGCTAGCCCAGCACTACTGCTCTGGACACTTGACTGGTCGGCATGTGTTTCACTTCGTTCCTATGTCTGTCCCTTCGGGGAAATGTCATGCGGTGACATCCGGAGTCCTGCCTAGCCTGCTACAGCCCGGGTTCCCCGGAGTCCTATTAGCCCAGTGCTACAGCCCGGATTCACACGCTGATGACCGACATGCTCGATGTGATTCACGTATGCCTGTCTCCATAGGTCTGTGCCGCTTTGGGTTCACGACTAGCCATGTCGGCCCGGGTTCTCTATCATATGGATGCTAGCGACACTATCATATACGTGAGCCAAAGGGCGCAAACGGTCCCGGGCCATGGTAAGGCGACACCCGTGGGGATACCGTGCGTGAGGCCGCAATGTGATATGAAGTGTTACCGGCTAGATCGATGTGACTTGGAATCGGGGTCCTGACAGCGTTGGCATCAGAGCCGGACTGCCTGTAGGTTCATTGAGCCAAACTGGTCGATGTCAAGTCTAGAAATGCTTTAGTTATATGTAGGGGAATTGATTGTGGGAGGGAACGTAAGGCTCTTTTACTCCTTTACCTTATGCCCTCTGATTTGAGTCATTATCTTCTCATTCAACGTGGGTTAAGGACTAGGCTCTCTTCTTCTATCAGGTTGACGTGTTACTAATCAGTGGTAGCCTATAGGGTTGTTGTTACTAGCCTTAGTACAGTTTCTACTACTTTTAGTATGTTGCCAGTTGAAGCAGAACCTTGATATGATGTTGTTGAGTGGTATTGCAAACTGTTGTGGATGTCTCAAATCTTTTTCTAAGCATTTACAGCTGTTATGCTGTCCAATTTTCCCTAGAAATTCTAATGTCTTTGCATTGTGGTTGTGCTTTCAGATGGCCACTCATGCTCAAAACCAAGTGGTTCGCCTGACCCGGTGCCTCGATGTGCCCGGTCATACTGCTATGTTAGTCCGGGTAATGATCGAGACGGGTTACCATTGGTATCCCCAATACACTGTCGAAGAGCAATTCCGAGACTTCAACTAGAGCCAGTACCTCTGTACCATCAGGATATATCCCTCTTATCCTGGAGCCATTGAGCCCCTTCACTGTTCCTATGGACTCGGGGTTACTGTTGAGATGGCTGTGCAGGATGCTGCCTATTCCATGATGACCATCATGCGAGTCCGGACTGGCCTGCTTCGGAACACCGACTTCCGTTATATGCCAGCTTCACTCCCGGGAGCGCAAGGGTATCTCCAGGCTGTCTATGCTGACTCCACTCAGGAGGACTCACTAACTCGTACCACTACCAAGATGCTCGAGGATAAGGATCGAGAGAATCGGGCCTTGAGACTGGAGCTTTTCAACACTCGTGCTAATCATTGGGCCACTTTGACTCGGTTTGCACCGGCTGTGCAAGCTGGATGTACGGATACGAGGGATCTGTATCCTGTGAGATCTGGATTGCCAGATTGTATGGAGTGGCGCAATGTAGGAGGCATCACCCCTCCTCGTGGTCCCCGTTTGCCACCACCTGTGGGACCAAGGCCACATCCGAGTCCCTATGGTCCGCAGGCTCCGCAGGACCGTCTGTTTCTAGATGATCATGTTCCACTTCCAGGCTTTGGTGGCGACTTTTATGAGGATTACTACGGAGCCGTTTGAGCTAGTAGTAGTTTCAGTAGTATTGTAATAGTTGTATTCTCCACAGTCCTGCGTGAACCGTGGGATGCAACTTGGTGTGTATCACGCTTCGGAGGTGTAGAAAAATAATGTATAGGAGCTTGGAATGCCTCCGATGAGATGTAATGTCTTTCACCGTAGTTGTACTCTAGCCTAGGCTTGTACTAAACTATGTACGGTGTGTGTGACCAATGGTATATATATGGTAGTTTCTATATTACCATGTCGTGCAATGAACATCTTAGCATTCCATGTTATCCATTACATTCTGCACTTCCTTGCTAAGTTTGTGCCATACTTAGCTAAACCATTGTCTTGTTTTCTCCTAGGATGGTCAACACCCGCAGCAACCCTGCTGCCCCGGAGCAGGGGGAAGCTAGTGCAGTTAGGGGTGAAAATCTGCCTCACCCCCCTTCTCTGGCCGAAGTGATGCTGGAGGCGTAAAGAAACAAGCGTGAGACTAACCGCTTGCTGGAGTGGATTGAGCAGAACACTACACGCCATCAGCGAAATGACTTGGTGTCAATCAATGACTTCATCAAGTTGTACCCACCAAAGTTTAACCATTCCGTCGAGCCCCTCGACGTGGATGACTGGCTTCGCAGCATCACCCACAAGCTACGTTCTGCCAACGTAGCCGAAGCTGATAAGGTTACTTATGCTGCCTATCACCTCGAAGGCCCTGCTAGCCTTTGGTGGGAAAAATTTTAAGCTATGCGCCCGGTCGGCCAAATCACTACTTGGGCTGAATTCAGTGAGGCTTTCCGTGAGCATCACATCCCGGAAGGTCTCATAGATCGCAAGAGGGAAGAGTTCTGCAATTTCACCAAAGGAAGACTGACTGTGGATGCATATATTCGTGAATTTGGGAATCTGGCAGGATATGCTCCTGAAGAAGTATCTACCGATGCTAAGAAGCAGGCAAGGTTCCTCAAGGGACTTAGCCCTGAGCTTCACCGCGATCTTCGTCTGCACGAGTGCACCTCCTTTCAGAAGTTGGTCAATAAAGCCATCAGTGTTGAGACAGGCCAGTCTGAATATGACGCTTCACGCAAGCACTCCCGTGATTTTGGCTCTTCATCCGGCTCTGGATCTCAGAAGCGCCGGGTGTGGATTCCAAGCACGGCACTGCCACCCAGGTTCATTCTGAGGCCATCCTTTGAGGTGCCTCGTCCCAACCAGCAGTTTGCACCGTCCAAGCCCTATGGTGGCCCCGCTGCTAATGCTGCTCCATGCCCCAATGTTGTGACATGTTTCAAGTGTGGAGAGCCGGGTCACTATAGTCGAGAGTGTCCCCAGAACAACAACCCCAATCAGTATGGAAAGTCCGTTGGCCATGGTAAGCCAGCGGGAAAGACATTCTACGCCAAGCCGGTCACCACTGCACGTGGCCATGTCAACTATGTCTCAGCCGAGGAGGCTCATGAGGATCCTAACGTCATCCTTGGTACGCTCCTTGTTAATTGCCATCCGGCATCTGTTCTTTTCGATACTGGAGCATCTCATTCATTCATATCCGAGAACTATGCTCGATTGCATAACACGACATTCTGTGACATGCCCACTTCCATGGTAATTCAAACTCCGGGTTCCAAATGGCAAACTTCTAGAGTAAGCCATGGGAATGAAATTCTTGTCGATAGACTTGTCTTCCTTGCATCCTTAATAGCTCTCAAGTCCTCGGACATTAACATCATCTTGGGTATGGACTGGATGTCAGCTCATTACGCTAAGATTGATTGTGCCACTAGAACCGTTCAACTTACTCACCCATCGGGCAAGACAGTCAATGTCTTAACTCGAGTGGCCAAACGCCAGCTTTAGTCCCTAAATGCCAACCCCCTTCTAGACCTTGAAGATATTTCGGTACTCCGGGACTTTCCGGATGTCTTTCCAGAAGAACTGCCAGGTGTTCCACCTGACAGGGATGTCGAGTTTGTGATAGACCTTGTTCCAGGAACTGTTCCAATTTCTAGAAGACCCTATAAGATGGCACCCTTAGAACTAGCCGAGCTTAAGAACCAACTTGATGAGTCCTTGAAAAGGGGTTTCATCCGTCCTAGTTCCTCTCCTTGGGCTTGCCCCGTCCTCTTCGTCAAGAAGAAGGATGGAACGGATCGGATGGTTGTAGATTACCGACCTGTCAACTTGGTCACTATCAAGAATAAGTATCCGCTTCCCAGGATCAACGATCTGTATGACCAGCTCGCTGGATCCTTAGTCTTTTCCAAGATGGATTTGAGGTTGGGCTACCATCAAATCAAAATCACAAACTGGGACATTCCCAAAATGGCCTTTGTTACTCGTTATGGCCAATACGAGTACACCGTTGTGTCCTTCAGTTTAACCAATGCCCCAGCCACCTTCTCTCGGTTAATGAACTCGGTCTTCATGGAGTATTTGGATAAATTCGTCGTAGTATACCTCGATGACATACTCATCTACTCCAAGAATGAAGAGGAACATGCCAAACATCTAAGGCTGGTATTGACAAAACTTCGAGAGCATCGCCTTTATGCCAAATTCTCCAAGTGTGAATTTTGGTTGCCAGAAGTGACCTATCTAGGCCATGTAATCTCTGGTAAGGGTATTGCTGTCAATCCCGAGCGAGTTCAAGCCGTCCTTGATTGGACTCCACCTGAGACGGTCAAGCAAGTTCGGAGCTTCCTTGTCTTAGCGAGCTATTGCCGCCGCTTCGTCGAGAATTTCTCCAAGGTTGCTAAACCTCTAACTGAACTCCTCAAGAAAGATAAAAAGTTCGAGTGGACCCCATAGTGCGAGTTCAGCTTTCAGGAACTGAAAAAGATGCCTGACATCTGCTCCCGTACTGGTACCACCAGATTTCTCCAAGGACTTTATTATCTATTGTGACGCCTCGCGACAAGGACTAGGTTGCATACTCATGCAAGATCGTCAGGTAATTGCCTATGCCTCACGGCAATTACACCCACATGAGGAAAATTATCCCACACATGATCTAGAGCTTGCAGCTGTAGTCCATGCACTTAAAACTTGGCGACATTACCTCCTCGGTAACCATTGCGAGATCTTCACCGATCACCAAAGTTTGAAATATATCTTCACCCAACCGGATTTGAATCTTAGGCAACGACATTGGGTCGAGTTGATCTCGGATTACGACTTAGGAATAACTTACACCCCGGGCAAAGCCAATGTCATGGCTGATGCGCTAAGTCGTAAATCTTATTGTAACAACCTGATGTTACAACAAAGTCAACCACTTCTCCATGAGGAATTTCGTAAGCTTAATCTTCACATTCTTCCTCGAGGATTCCTATCCACCCTGGTGGCGAAGCCTAACCTTATAGATCAAATTATAACTGCCCAAAAACGTGATAAGGGCATATTCCGGATTAAGGAAAACATCGCTACCGGAGTTGCTAAATGTTTTTCCATGGAAGAGCGAGGTGTTGTCTTCTTCGAGAACCGCTTGGTGGTTCCCAAGAAACAACATTTACGCCAGTTGATTCTTAAGGAAGCTCATGAATCCCCTCTCACCATTCGTCCCGGTAGTACTAAAATGTATCAAGACCTATGCCAGAGGTTTTGGTGGACTAGGATGAAAAGAGAAATTGCTCAATACATTGCTAGTTGCGACGTCTGTCGTCGTGTTAAAGCAGAGCATCAACGGCCTGCTGGCACCCTTCAACCTTTGGCTATTCCTGAGTGGAAATGGGATAAAATCAGTATGGATTTCATTACTGGGTTTCCCAGGACCAAGAGAGGGAATAATGCCATCTTCGTCGTGATCGACCGTCTTTCCAAAGTAGCCCATTTCCTACCTGTTCGTGAGAGTATCACCGCTAGCCAGCTAGCTGATTTATACATCTCCCGAATAGTGTCTCTTCATGGTGTCCCATTGGAAATTAACTCAGACCGTGGGAGTCTCTTCACCTCTCGATTTTGGGAAAGTTTCCAAAATGCTATGGGAACTCGTCTCTCTTTTAGCACCGCCTTACATCCTCAATCAAGTGGTCAAGTAGAGCGACTCAATCAAATTTTAGAAGATATGCTTCGAGCTTCTGGCATCTCATTCGGAATGGGTTGGGAGAAATTCCTTCCATTCGCGGAGTTTGCTTATAACAATAGATATCAAGCTAGCTTGGGCAAAGCTCCTTTCCAACTTCTCTATGGACGAAAATGTCGAACGCCTCTTAACTGGTCAGAAACCGGGGAAGGAAAACTCTTTGGCCCGGATATGGTTCAGGAAGCAGAAGAGCAGGTTCGCGTTATTCGTGAGAAATTGAAAACAGCCCAATCTCATCAAAAGAGCCAATATGATCGTAAACATAAGCTCATGACTTATGAAGTCGGCGAGAAGGCTTACCTTCAGGTTACTCCGTTAAAGGGAACCCATCGTTTCGGTATCAAAGGCAAATTGGCTCCTCGTTACATTGGACCTTTTCGCATTCTTGCCAAACGAGGAGAAGTTGCCTACCAATTGGAACTACCTTCGCATCTTTCCAGAGTTCACGATGTCTTCCACGTTTCTCAACTCGGGTGTTGCTTCGCGGATCCTATCCGTGGAGTGGACCACCAAATGCTTGATGTACAAGATAACCTCTCATATCGGGAATATCCCGTTCGTATCCTTGATCAAGCCGAGCGTACCACTCGACGCCATAATATCAAGTTTCTCAAGGTTCAATGGTCACACCATTCTGAGAAAGAGGCCACTTGGGAAAGGGAGGATCGTCTTCGACTCGAGTACCCCACCTTCTTCCCGGAGGATCCTAAATCTCGGGACGACTTTTGAGTGGGGGTGAGTTGTCACATCCCTGCTTTTAGTCATGCATTAGGGTTGGATGAACATGTGCATCATGTTTAAATTTCTTTTAAACTTGAAATGGGGCCAAATCAACCCCAACACCCCCCCTGAAAATGCTAATTTCCAACAATTGGAATTTCAATGAACCCAAAATGCCCTTCATAAAAGCCCACCATTTTTGGTCTTGACTAAAACCTCTGCCAAAAATGGTCTTGCAATTTATGGAGCCATTCTGGATTTTTTAAAAGCCATAAGTATTTGAATTTCGGCATTTTAAATGCTATAAATATTTTAAAGTGCTCAAATAATCTTGGAAGCATTTTTAGGCAGTTGAGAATATTCCCAAATGTGCCTCTGAATATTTCCAGAGTTTTTGGAAATGAAATAGTATTTATTCTTTTTCAATACACATAGCAGGAAATAAATAAAGCACAACGGAAAAGAGAGAGAGAGTTAGAGCTTACCTGGAAGCCCAACAGCCGGCCCACCTAGCTGGCCCGGCCGAGCAGCCGCTCCACGCAGCTGCTTCGCCTAGCCAGCGAGGCGAGCAGGTGCTTGATGGCAGCACAGGAGCACGCCACTCCACCTCTCTGCCTGCCTGCCGTCGCCCGCGCTAGCGTGATGCCTCGAAACGCCTCCACGTCACACACTGAACCCCCTGGACACGCCCATTCCCCCCTGCCTCTCTCCCTCGCTCCCCTCCACCATGGCCGACGCAGCAGCCACCGTAACCATGCCCACTGTCGCAACCCGCCGCTCCACTGTGTCCTGAAGCTCTGCCACTCCCTCCTCGACCGTCCCACCAAGCCACGCCCCACCGGAGGCCCCCAAGCATCTTCACCGAGCTCGTCTTCAACCTCCTGCCGGCCATCGCCTCCGCCGCCCCGCTTGCTCCGGCTGGTCTCCGACGCCATCAACTCCGTCGCAACCGCTGTGAGCTCAGCTACATTCCCATCCTCTCTGTTCTCGCTGTCGTCCCCTGCATCGACTGCACGAAGCTCACCCGCACGTGCCGCCGCCCGTGTCGTCGCCGGTCATGCTCCGGTGACCATATGGTCCCGGGCTTGTGTCCAACGCACTCCCCGCATCGCGTAGGATCCGTAGATGCTAACGCTGCCCCGCCTAGGCCACTGCAGCAAAGAGCCCGAGCTCACCCGAGATCCGGCGATCGCCAAGGTCGTCGCCGGCGTCGTTCCCGGCCTCCCCGAGCTCCACTTCCACCACCAAACAACACGGCTCGCTTCCAGCTCCCCGTAGATGGTCTCGGCCGCGCGTTTGGTCGCCGGAGACGCAAACCCGAGCCCCTCCGCTGCGTCTGTCATCGCTGGCGTCAAGCCACCGGCGAGTTGACCATGTTTTGACCCGTGGACTGACGTGTGGGCCCAAGTTGACTTCCCCCCTGAGCCTATGAAAGGTGGGGCCGGCCTGTTAATTAGTTTACGATTAGTGTTAACTAATTTTAGTTAGTTAGGTCACTGACATGTGGGCCCAGGCCCCACCGGCAGTTAATTAGTACTAACTTAATCCTGTTAGTTAGCTGAGTCACTGACAGACAGGGCCCACCAGTCAGGTTTGACTGGCCCTGGCGCCTTTGACTCGCTGACGTCACAGTGACGTAGTGCTGACGCAATTATTCTTTTCTGGATTTATTTTTATATAGGAAATTCCAGAAAATAGCCAAAACTTCTAAAAATCATAGAAAATCAACCATAGCTCCAAATCAAACAAATTATATATGAAAAATGATCAGAAAAATTCAATCTATCCATCTGTAATGGTTTCATGCATGACAAACCACTTTAACCTTGCTGTTTAGGTGAAACAAGCTAATGCACTTTTTATGCATAAGAACTTTAACTTCCATTTGAATCTTTGGTTCAAATGGACCCATTTCAACTTGTTTCACATTGCATTAGGCAGGACACATCATTTTGCCATGTCATAGCATGCATCATATTGTTGCATATTGTCATGTGTTGATTATGTTCTGTGTGTCCTTCGTGGTAGGTTCTGCCTCCGAGGATATCTCCGAGTATCCAACTGAAGGGCAGTACCCTACTACCACTCCATCAGGCAAGCAACCCATTGATCATTCCAATACAAACCCATGTTCTCGCTTCTGCTCTTGTTTACTGCATTAAGACAACGCGATTCAAACTGTTGTGTGTTGCGGTAGTTGAACCCACTTCCTTTGCATGACCTGTCATTGCCACAGTAACTTGATGAAACCCACTAGCATGTGTAGGAGTTGATTGAGCCATATTTGTGTTCCTGCCATGCTATGCCTGCTATGCTTAGAGTTGTGTCAGGTCTGGTTCATCTGGGTGATGGGCTAGAGTGAAATGATTATGTCGGTAATGTGAGGGATGTGTTGAACATGTTTTGGTAAAGGTATCGATGAGAGGCCATGTAGGAGTACCTGGTGGGTTGTTTCATTGAGGCCGTCCATAAGAACTGAGATATGTATGCGTGATTTAAGATTCAGCTACTACCACACATTGGGCCCTGAAGTATGACCCCGCTCGACTTACTGACCCCTCTCGTCCTCTGTCCAGGAGTTGCAACTAGTTTCTGGTGTTTGTAGGTTATGTGTTGGCAGCCGTGCGTAGCGCTGACCCTAGGGGTGGGCTATGATGCGGTAGATACACCGTGGCACGGTGTACCGAGTCGCCCGTTTGGTGTCTCGGGAACCCTGCACACATCATTTCGGGCCGTTGAGGACACCCCAGACGGATTTCCTTGAGGATGGAACCTGAATAGGCAATAAACCTGGACTAGAAACTTGTGCGGTTAGTAAGGTCGTGGTCTACACCCACGTCAGTTTTGGCTTGAAGTCTGCTGAGCACATGTCGTGTGCCGACGCTAAGTGGTGGAAACATGTGTGATGAAGTACACCCCTGCAGGGTATAAAACTATTCGATTGGTCGCGTCCGCGGTAAAGGACTACTTGGTTGCCTATATAGTTCATAGGGATACTACTAAAAGACTCAAGATAAGTGTGAGTACCGACGATGGCCCTCTCATAGTATGACGAGGGAGGATCCCCGGTGGAGTATTGTGTTGGTGATTAGTGGACTCGTGTGCGAAAACTATTTTACTACTGGAGTCTTGTAGGATAGCTTAGCCAAGAGTCAAAGCTGGCTTGCTGCAATAACTCCACCACCTTCTTGAGAATGAGCATGTATAGTAGGTTCTGATGTAAGGCTTGCTGAGTACATTTGTACTCATGTTTGTTTAATTACTATTTTCAGACGACAACACCGCCCCCTCTGATGGGTTCTACGTAGACCTTGATGTCGACGAGTGACTAGCCACCCAGGTGGTGGTCCAAGCCTTGGAAGGGCCCTCTATAGATAAATAGGCTTCTTCAAGCCTTTTTCCTTTCTAGTGTCTGTACTCAGACTAAGTTGCTTCCGCATGTGCTTGTATGATTGTATGACTTGAGTGTCGGGTCGTGTGACCCCTACCTATATGAATATGTTATGTATGGCTCCTCGGAGCCTTTTTAAATAAAGTACTTGAGTTGTAGAGTTTTGTTGTGATGCCATGTTGTATGTACTCATATCGGGAATATTGTGTGTATGATTGAAATGCTTGGTATGAGTGGGATCCAACAATCTACTTGGTTATCCTTGGCAGCCTCTGATATGGAGAAATGTAGTCTAGTGCTTCCTGAGCGATAGTAGTCCGTTACAGCCCGGTTCACCGGAGTCCTGCTAGCCCAGCACTACTGCTCTAGACACTTGACTGGCCGGCATGTGTTTCACTTCGTTCCTATGTGTGTCCCTTCGGAGAAATGTCACGCGGTGACATCCGGAGTCCTGCCTAGCCTGCTACAGCTCGGGTTCCCCGGAGTCCTATTAGCCCAGTGCTACAGCCCGGATTCACACGCTGATGACCGACATGCTCGATGTGATTCATGTATGCCTGTCTCCATAGGTCTGTGCCGCTTTGGGTTCACGACTAGCCATGTCGGCCCGGGTTCTCTGTCATATGGATGCTAGCGACACTATCATATATGTGAGCCAAAAGGCGCAAACAGTCCCGGGCCATGGTAAGGCGACACCCGTGGGGATACCGTGCGTGAGGTCGCAATGTGATATGAAGTGTTACCGGCTAGATCGATGTGACTTGAATCGGGGTCCTAACAATAGAATACCCCATTGTCACCACGGGTATCCCACGGAAGACATACATCAAGTGTTCTCAAAGCCTTAAAGACTCAATCCAATAACATAACTTCAATGGGAAAACTCAATCCATTACAAGAGAGTAGAGGGGGAGAAACATCATAAGATCTAACTATAATAGCAAAGCTCGTGATACATCAAGATCGTACCACCTCAAGAACATGAGAGAGAGAGAGAGAGAGAGAGATCAAACACATAGCTACTGGTACATACCCTCAGCCCCGAGGGAGAACTACTCCCTCCTCGTCATGGAGAGCGTCGGGATAATGAAGATGGCTACCGAAGAGGGATTCCCACTCCGGCAGGGTGCCGGAACAGGGTCCAGATTGGTTTTCGGTGGCTATAGAGGCTTGCGGTGGCGGAACTCCCGATCTATTCTGTTTTCTGGAGGTTTCAGTATTTATAGAATTTTTTGGCATAGGTCTCACGTCAGGGGGGTCTCTGGGTTGTCCACGAGGCAGGGGCCCAAGCCCATGGGGGTGGGCGCGCCTCCCACCCTTGTGGGCAGCCTGGGACTCTCCTGGCCCAACTCTTTTACTCCGGGGTCTTCTTTTGGTCCATAAAAAATTGTCAAAAATTGGCACGTCAATTGGACTCCGTTTGGTATTCCTTTTCTGTAAAACTCAAAAACAAGGAAAAAAACAGAAACAGGCACTGGGCTCTAGGTTAATAAGTTAGTCCCAAAAATCATATAAAATAGCATATAAATGCATATAAAACATCCAAGGTTGATAATATAATAGCATGGAACAATCAAAAATTATAGATACGTTGGAGCCGTATTAAGCATCCCCAAGCTTAATTTCTGCTCGTCCTCGAGTAGGTAAATGATAAAAACAGAATATTTGATGTGGAATGCTACCTAGCATATTTCTCAATGTAATCTTCTTTATTGTGGCAAGAATATTCAGATCCATAAGATTCAAGACAAAAGTTTAATATTGACATAAAAACAATAATACTTCAAGCATACTAACAAAGTAATCACGTCTTCTCAAAATAACATGGCCAAAGAAAGATGTCCCTACAAAATCATATAGTCTGGCTATGCTCTATCTTCATCACACAAAATATTTAAATCATGCACAACCCTGATGACAAGCCAAGAAATTGTTTCATACTTTTGATGTTCTCAAACTTTTTCAATCTTCACGCAATACATGAGTTAGAGCCATGGACATAGCACTATAGGTGGAATAGAATGGTGATTGTGGAGAAGACAAAAAGGAGAAGATAGTCTCACATCAACTAGGTGTATCAACGGCCTATGGAGATGCCCATCAGTAGATATCAATGTGAGTGAGTAGGGATTGCCATGCAATGGATGCAATAGAGCTATAAGTGTATGAAAGCTCAACAAAGAAACTAAGTGGGTGTGCATCCAACTTGCTTGCTCACGAAGACCTAGGGCAATTTGAGGAAGCCCGTCATTGGAATATACAAGCCAAGTTCTATAATGTAAAATTCCCACTAGTATATGAAAGTGACTACATAGGAAACTCTCTGTCATGAAGATCATGGTGCTACTTTGAAGCACAAGTGTGGTAAAAGGATAGTAGCATTGCCCCTTCTCTCTTTTTCTCTCGTTTTTTTTATTTTTTTATTTGGGCCTTTTCTCTTTTTTATGGCCTCTTTTTTTAGTCCGGAGTCTCATCCCGACTTGTGGGGGAATCATAGTCTCCGTCATCCTTTCCTCACTGGGACAATGCTCTAATAATGATGATCATCACACTTTTATTTACTTACAACTCATGAATTACAACTCGATTCTTAGAACAAAATATGACTCTATATGAACGCCTCTGGCGGTGTACCGGGATGTGTAATGAATCAAGAGTGACATGTATGAAAGAACTATGAACAGTGGCTTTGCCACAAATACAATGTCAACTACATGATTATGCAAAGGAATATGACAATGATGAAGCGTGTCATAATAGGTATGTATAGTGGCTATTTTCAGGAAGGTATATGGTGGGTTTATGGTACCGGAGAAAGTTGCGCGATACTAGAGAGGCTAGCAATGGTGGAAGGGTGAGAGTGCATATAATCCATGGACTCAACATTAGTCATAAAGAACTCACATACTTATTGCAAAAATCTTTTAGTTATCGAAACAAAGTACTACACGCATGCTCCTAGGGGGATAGATTGGTAGGAAAAGACCATCGCTCGACCCCGACCGCCACTCATAAGGAAGACAATCAATAAATAAATCATGCTCCGACTTCATCACATAACGGTTCACCATACGTGCATGCTACGGGAATCACAAACTTTAACACAAGTATTTCTCAAATTCACAACTACTCACTAGCATAACTCTAATATTACCATCCTCATATCTCAAAACAATCATCAAGTATCAAACTTCTCATATTATTCAATGCACTTTATATGAAAGTTTTTATTATATCCCTCTTGGATGCCCATCATATTAGGACTAAATTCATAACCAAAGGAAATTACCATGCTATTCAGGACTCTCCAAATAATATAAGTGACGCATGAGAGTTCATGTATTTCTATAAAATAAAACCAACATTGTGCTCTAAAAAGATGTAAGTGAAGAACTAGAGCAAATGACAAACTACTCCAAAAGATATATGTGAAGATCAATGAGTAGTCGAATAATTATGCAACTATGTGAAGACTCTCTAACATTTAATAATTTAAGATCTTGGTATTGTACTCAAATAGGAATCAAAACTAAAGAAAAAGTAAAATGACGCTCCAAGCAAAACACATATCATGTGGCGAATAAAAATATAGCTCCAAGTAAAGTTACCGATGAACGAAGACAAAAGAGGGGATGCCTTCCTGGGCATCCCCAAGCTTAGGCTTTTGGTTTTCCTTGAATATTACCTTGGGGTGCCTTGGGCATCCCCAAGAAGGCTCTTTCCACTCCTTATTCCATAGTCCATCGAATCTTTACCTAAAACTTGAAAACTTCACAACACAAAACTTAACAGAAAACTCGTAAGTTCCGTTAGTATAAGAAAATAAATCACCACTTTTGGTACTTTTGTGAACTCATTCTAAATTCATATTGGTGTAATATCTACTTTATTCCAACTTCTCTAGGGTTCATACCCTCCGATACTACTCATAGATTCATCAAAATAAGCAAACAACACATAGAAAACAGAGTTTGTCAAAACCAGAACAGTCTGTAGTAATGTGTAGGATTCGAATACTTCTGTTACTACAAAAATCCTGAGAAATTAGGAAGTCCTAGGCAATTTGTTTATTAATCTACTTCAAGTGTAATTGGTATTTTATCGCTCTTTGGTAAAAAATTAAAATTATTCTCATGACACATACTTTCTGTTTTTTACAGCAAGATCAAATAACAATCAGCCAAGAAGATCCTAAAGGCTTTACTTGGCACAAACACTAATTAAAACATAAAAAACACAATCATAACAGAGGATAGATGATTATTTTATTACTAAACAGGAACAAAAACAACGAGCAAAAATAAAATTGGGTTTCCTCCCGACAAGCGCTATCGTTTAACGCCCCTAGCTAGGCATGATGATTTCAATGATGCTCACATAAAAGATAAGAATTGAAACATAAAGAGAGCATCATGAAGAATATAACTAGCACATTTATGCCTAACACACTTCCTATGCATAGGTATTTTGTGAGCAAACAATTTATGGGAACAATAATCAACTAGCATAGGAAAGCAAAACAAGCATAACTTCAAGATTTTAAGCGCATAGAGAGGAAACTTGATATTATTGCAATTCCTACAAGCATATGTTCCTCCCTCATAATAATTTTCAGTAGCATCATGAATGAATTCAACAATATAACTATCACATAAATCATTCTTTTCATGATCTACAATTGTAGAAATTTTATTACTCTCCACATAAGCAAAATTCTTCTCATTCAGAATAGTGAGAGAATCATAAAAACTCGAATACTATAAATTGTTTCCACATTAAAAGTGTAATGTTCAGAAAAAGGGTAATCATAATCATGACAATTTTTATAAATATAATCATCTCTACTCTTTATAGCATATGTATCATCACAATAATCATCATAAGTAGCAACTTTGTTCTCATCGTAATCAATTGAAACCTCTTCCAAGATAGTGGAATCATTACTAAATAAAGTCATGACCTCTCCAAATCCACTTTCATAGTTATCACAATAAGATTCAACATTCTCCAAAATAGTGGGACCATTACTTCCTAAAGTTGACACTCTTCCAAACCCACTTTCATCAATATAATCATCATAAGTAGGAGGCATGCTATCATCATAACAAATTTGCATATCAAAACTTGGGAGGCTAGAAATATCATCTTCATTAAACATAGCATCCCCAAGCTTGGGACAAACATTAATTGCAGCAAATATATTCGCAAACATTTCATTCTCATCAAACATAGCATCCCCAAGCTTGGTCCTTTTCATATCATAAGCATAATCACTCTCCTCATTTGGGAGGGATACCTTTTTACCTTTGCTTCTCTATCTTTTCTTTTTCTTCTTCACATCATGTGTGGGTTCAACCCTCTTTTTGGAGCTCCTTATTAATGAGATTGGTTGAATAGAAGGCTCCTCCTCGTTACCTGATTCATCATAAGAAATAATAGGAGGATATTGGAAAGTCTCTTCCCTTTCATTAGTATTCTCTTCATCTTCTATTTGTTTTCTTTTCTTTATGTAATTGGCAATATAAGGATTTTCAATACAATTCACCGCACAATACATATAAATTTCCTCTAGATCAAAATCAAGAAGTTTATCACGGGCAAATACTAGAAGATAGTTAGTTATAGGTTTCATTTCTTCATAACCCATAAGCAAACTGAGTTCATTATGATGTGCAAGGAAAATCAAGTCATCACAATTTTTGGAAACGATTAGATCATGAAACAATTTGCATCGGATGGTTAAATGACCACGTTCATTGCAAAATTAACAAGTACGGTTATGAAAATTTAAATTTTCAGCACAAACATCTAGCCTTTCTTGCAACCATTTAGTTTCTAAGTACTTATGCCTCTTGCAAAATCTATCTTCCCTAATTGGTGTGTACTTGCAAACTCTATGCACTCCACAAAAATCGACATGCTTATAAGAGACATTCTCATCATGACTAGTGCAATCATCATTAGTACTATGGATATTCAAAGAGTTCATACTAATAACATTGCAATCATGCTCATCATTCAAAGATTTAGTGCCAAACATTTAAATGCATTCTTCTTCTAAAACTTTGGCACAATTTTCCTTTCCAGCATACTCACGAAAGATATTAAAAAGATGAAGCGTATGAGGCAAACTCAATTCCATATTTATTTTTTGTAGTTTTCTTTTATAAACTAAACTAGTGCTAAAACAAGAAACAAAAAGATTTGATTGCAAGATCTAAAGATATACCTACAAGCACTAACATCCCCAGCAACGGCGCCAGAAAAGAGCTTAGTTGACGGGGTTTTAGTGCCGCTTTCCTCGCCTCCCCGGCAACGGCGCCAGAAAAGAGCTTGATGTCTACTACACAACCTTCTTCTTGTAGACGTTGTTCGGCCTCCAAGTGCAAAGGTTTGTAGGACAGTACCAAATTTCCCTCAAGTGGATGACCTAAGGTTTATCAGTTTGTGGGAGGCGTAGGATGAAGATGGTCTCTCTCAAGCAACCCTGCAACCAAATAACAAAGAGTCTCTTGTGTCCCCAACACACCCAATACAATGGTAAATTGTATAGGTGCACTAGTTCGGCGAAGAGATGGTGATACAAGTGCAATATGGATAGTAGATAATGGTTTTTGTAATCTAAAAATATAAAAACAGCAAGGTAACTAATGATAAAAGTGAGCACAAACGGTATTGCAATGCATTGAAACAAGGCCTAGGGTTCATACTTTCACTAGTGCAAGTTCCCTCAACAATAATAACATAATTGGATCATATAACTATCCCTCAACATGCAACAAAGAGTCACTCCAAAGTCACTAATAGCGGAGAACAAACTAAGAGATTATGGTAGGGTACGAAACCACCTCAAAGTTATCCTTTCTTATCGATCTAGTCAAGAGTCCGTAGTAAAATAACATGAAGCTATTCTTTCAATTCAATCTATCATAGAGTTCGTACTAGAATAACACCTTAAGACACAAATCAATCAAAACCCTAATGTCACCTAGATACTCCAATGTCACCTCAAGTGTCCATGGGTATGATTATACGATATGCATCACACAATCTCAGATTCATCTATTCAACCAACACAAAGTACTTCAAAGAGTTCCCCAAAGATTCTACCGGAGAGTCAAGACGAAAATGTGTGCCAACCCCTATGCATAGGTTCATGGGCGGAACCCGCAAGTTGATCACCAAAACATACATCAAGTGGATCAATAGAATACCCCATTGTCACCACGGGTATCCCACGCAAGACATACATCAAGTATTCTAAAGGCCTTAAAGAATCAATCCGATAAGATAACTTCAAAGGTAAAAATCAATCCATTACAAGAGAGTAGAGGGGGAGAAACATCATAAGATCCAACGATAATAGCAAAGTTCGCGATACATCAAGATCGTACCACCTCAAGAACACGAGAGAGAGAGAGAGAGATATAGATCAAACACATAGCTACTGGTACATACCCTCAGCCCCGAGGGAGAACTACTCCCTCCTTGTCATGGAGAGCGTCGGGATGATGAAGACGGCCACCGGAGGGGGATTCCCCCCCCCCCCCCAGCAGGGTGCTGGAATAGGGTCCCGATTGGTTTTCGATGGCTACAGAGGCTTGCGACGGCGGAACTCCCGATGTATTCTGTTTTCTAGAGGTTTCAGTATTTATAGGATTTTTTGGCGTAGGTCTCACGTCAGGGGGGGTCTCCGGGTTGTCCATGAGGCAGGGGCCCACGCCCAGGGGTGGGCGCACCCCCACCCTCGTGGGCAGCCTGGGACTTTCCTAGCCCAACTCTTTTACTCCGGGGTCTTCTTTTGCTCCATAAAAAATTGTCAAAAATTGGCATGTTGATGGGACTCCGTTTGGTATTCCTTTTCTGTAAAACTCAAAAACACGAAAAAACAGAAACTGGCACCGGGCTCTAGGTTAATAGGTTAGTCCCATAAATCATATAAAATAGCATATAAATGCATATAAAACATCCAAGGTTGATAATATAAAAGCATGGAACAATCAAAAATTATAGATATGTTGGAGACGTATCAATGGGTTTCAAACATCATGATCTCTTATTCAAATATTTGTATTCAACTTTACATTGATTATGACCTCACCTAGTCTTTTACACCCACACATTGGTCTTCTCTTTTTAATTGTACCACTAACTTTCTCTCGTGCATGCATGCACACACACTACCAGTCAGCATTATCCATCGCACACATGCAATCTTTTTCTTCAGGTCGGTCTCCCATGAAGGCACACACACACATCCCCCTCTCCATCATATCGGGCATTCTTTATCTCTCACGTGCATACGCAACGATCGATGTTCCTCTATGTGTGTGTGTGCGTATAACTAGGTCTTTCATAGTTTTCCACATAAACCGATCAATCTATATATCTAGTGAGGTCTCACCCTCTTTCCCACGTCCACATAGATCAATCTATACCTCTCTATATAGGATTACATATATAGCTAATACACCCACATTAATTATATATCCAACGCCCCCCTCTCATCATCCATGCCTTCTGTTTCATCTCTCAGATGCGCGCACAATGGCGAAGATAGGGGGCAGCAAGGGCCCTACCCCCCTAACATCACTATATATCGAGGCTAATATCAATGTGATCATTAGAAAATTGCTGGTAAAATTGGTTTAAGTTGATGAATTGGCCCTCCTCATAAAGGATTAGCAATGCTTGGCCCCCTAGCTCATGGGACATTTTTCATGGCTCTGCCACTGCGCAACAGTGCACATTCTCGCCCCCTCTCTCTAAATATCGATATCGCGGTTGTGCACTCCTTCATAGTCTCCCTCCACTCGGCCCCTCGCACCATCTTCTAGGCCCCCACAGGATTTTGCCACATGTACAATCTAGTAGACTCCATGGTTGAACTTAAGCATAATGCACAAATCTCAAAACAATAGTGGTTCTCCTTTGTTCTAGAATCTTTCGTATCATAACTGCCCAAACTTTTTTTTCTAGTTGAATTGCCATTATTTGTTTTTACTTTATGCTTTACAAGGCACAAATTCCATGAATCATAAAATAGATTAAGGGCTTCTTTGATTCAAAGGATTCTCGAAGGAATTTTGGAGGATTCTAATCCTTAGGAATTTTTCCTATCTTGGATGTTTGATTCGTAGGATTGTAAACCATAGAAATTTTTCCATATGATTCATTTGCACTAGATTTCATAGGAAACATCCCAACCACTCAAACCTCTTTGAAAGAATTCTGCTAATTTCTATGCACAATCAAACACTTGTACCATCCTGTAGGATTCAAGACGACATTCCACTCTAATCCCATGTTCTTCCTATTCCCGTGTTTTGGAAATCCTACGAATCAAAGAGGCCCTAGGTTTTTTATAAAAACTAATTGATTTTGAATGAGATGAACTATAAGAATTAAACAAAGGTCTACATCAGGCATATATGACTCAGAGCTTACATGCTACAGTGTGGTATTTATTCATAATTTGGTTGCAAAATCTGACGCGTGCAATGCACGTGTACCTTACTAGTACTTCGAGTATGTGCAAAACACAGTGGCACGCTACACAGTGTCTCTCTTACAGTTCATGAAGCCACGTGGCACATGTGGAGGCGTTGTCGCGACATCCTTGTGTGGATTGATCATAGTGACATGCTGCTGGTTCCAGAAGAATGCACTCGTCCTTCCTGAGCCGCACTGGCGGTACATGCATGAAGCGAAGATGTGCACGCACGCCACGCACGCACTCATTCGCTCGCACGCACACGCGGGTACATGGGCGGATGCAATTTTGTACCAAGATCCACCCCATGTGATAATTTGATGTGTGTAAAGTCCTTCACTTCATTGATGGTCAATTAATACAGCGCATGCAAATTGAGTGGATGTGAGGGCGGAAGAAAGACATGCGCATAGTACTACGCACATGCGAGTAGTTAAATCCTGGGTTGCTAGTAGTACTTCCATTGGTCTCCTTCATATTTTGTGCCAATTTTTGACAGTAACATAATATTTACGCATCTAAGCAGTGTAGTCTACTTGAAATTTATGTTCCACTAAACTCATCGGGAGCCGTTTCGGGCCTCGAAACCAAAAACCATCAATTAATCTTTACCTTTTTCCCATCACATTTGAATGTACTAGTGCTACAATTAAGTGCAAGCCTTCTCACACCTACCAGTACGTACCAAACCTAAACATGTTCCCACTATGCAGGTTTTAGTACTAGTGCTAGTATTAGGTTATAAAAAGGGGAACTACCTAACCGAAAATTACTCTACCTTCCTCCTCATAAGTCCTCCTTCTTCGTCCGACCTTGCCATGGCTCGTGTGCAGAGCTCTAGGTCGAGAACTACTCATAACAAGGGAGCGGCAACCAAGGCTGCGGAAAAAAATAGGGCTCGCCGCCACGCACAGACCTCGAAAGATTTCTCATGGGCAGGCGATGGCTCCCAGGAGCGCCCTAGACGCGGAGGCGAACATGCAGCACCGGAGTCGTTATCCCTCGACTGCATACCCGGTCAGCTCAATAAGCACCTCAATAAGCAGAAGGAGTTCATCCATGGCTTGGTGGAGCTGCTGAAGGAGAGCCTCGACGACATGCCCGCTGAGCTCAATGAGCAGGGGGAGTTGACCGCCGGCTTGGTGATGCTGTTGAAGAAGAGCATTGCCTCAGAGAAGAAGGCGACCGTCGAAATCCTGCAACTTCAGGAGGACAAGGTGAAGCTCTGCCATGATCTCGACCTGCTGAAGGAGGAGAACACCGGCTGGAAGAAGCTGCATGAGAATAGTAGTTCCTCGATGAAGATGTTGCAGTCCCTCGTCATGGAACATAAGGAGGAGTTGGCGAAGCTCCGCATCGAGCACCCGGCTGCTGTCAAGGTACGTAATGCGGCCGTGGAACAGATGATGAAGGCTCGTGTTGAGAAATCATGCGTCATGGACACAATGATGAAGATGGTGGAGGAGACGCGCAAGGAGATGGAGGTCGTGGAGGCGATGAAGAAGCAGTTACGACTCCGCGGCCAGCAACCCTTCATGTAGTGAGAGCAGCGCCCCAGACTTGTGTGTGCGTCCTCCTTATTTTTGGGGGGTGATAATCCTCCTTCTTCTTTTGCTCATGTGTTTCTTATTTTACTTCGGGTGTTTGGCCGCATGTGTCACCTTCTCTGCGAGGCATGAATAGAACAATGCTAAAAATGAGATGACTAGCAAATTAGATCATTCTTTATCGCCAATTGAACAATGCCTCTAGCTAGTAATATATAATAAGAGTAGGGAGTAGAGGATATGGCACTGGGCTGCCGTGTTTCGTGCTCCTCCATCATACTCCAGTGGAAAACTTGAGTATAGTGCATGGTTCTTTGCTCCTCCTTAGGTCGTCGGCACATTTATAGGAGCAATCAAATCACAAGGCCCCGCCTTCCAGCAGTAATGAGTCATCAAATCACAAAGGCCCTCGCCTCTCGTGAAAAGGACCAAGCTAGACTGCCCCGCCCTCTATCCTTTTAAAAGATGTATATATTTGTACAGTAGTAGTATCGATGGATTGCGCCATGGAGCAAAAGTAACAAGATGTAATTAAAGAAAAAGGTGGTACATATAGAGAGCGCTCGTCGCCAAATTATACATATACTATATGACACTACCCACTATGAAGGTACTAGTAACATAGACTAGTAACTAGTCTATGCTACTCTCCACTATGACCAGCCAAAGTCGAGGCACGGATACCAATGAGGGCTTGGTTGTGTCTATACTTGGACAACTCACCCGACTGCATGCGCACCAGGCAGACGAAGCTCATGTCGTATTGGTGCCGTGTGCGGCCCGCACATTCATCAGTCTTGCTATAAGTCGCAGTAGATGCTATATAGGTCCGTCGGATCTTACATCAAGATCCGTGCAAAATTTTCATTTCAGGTTTTCTTTTTTCTCTCTTAAATCTCAGTCGAGAGTGAGGCATTGCCACGCAGTTAAATAGAGGCTCGGGTGCCATTAATGGAGACCTTGGGAGAGAGGTGGACGGCAGATGGAGGTCAAAGGGCTCGCACGCCTCGCGTACTCAAATAGCTACCCTGCACGGCGCCTCCTAGCTAATAAAAAAAGGGGATGCGTGGTGGCACGTAAATGGTAAATAGAACACTCGCGGTTTCAATAATACTTGTGTTTCCGATTGTAACATCACAGCACTTGTTCCAAAATGACTTTGTTGATTGTTAATGTGTGCGCCTTCGCAAATTGGACAACAAAATTACCACAGCATGTTGGTGCCATGTCATGACACCAAGCCAAGTTTCATGATTTTCATGTGTGTTTCGGATTTACAGGAATTAAAAAAGCAAGTTTCTCAATGTTTCCAGCGGAGCCATGACGCCCAGATGTTTGAATTCCATTCCCATTTCTGGCATGGGACCTAGAAATTTACCCGAGGACACACATATGATTTTTCAACCAGCCTTGGTGCACTGGAGCATGTGCTTGTATTTAAAATTTGAATTATGCACACAAAGGTGACACGTTCCCTCTCAGAACCACGAGCCTTCTTGAGAGAAGCTCCGGTTTGCAAGAAACTTATACCAAAACTTGTTCCTATTCTGCAAATTTTTTACCACAGCATGGTAGTACCATGACATGACACCATGCCAAGTTTCATGGTTTTTAGGAGTGTTTTGGATTTACAAGAATTTTAAAACCAAGCTTCTCAATGTTCTCGGCCGAACCACGATGCCCAGATGTTTGAATTTCATTCCCATTTCTTGCATGTGACCTAGAAATTCACCCGAGGACACACATGTGATTTTTCAATCAACTTTGGTTCACGGGAGCATGTGCTTGTAGTTCAAATTTGAATTATGCACATTAAATGACCAGAAACTCAATTAATGTATAAAAAGGCCAAACGAACCCGAAATAATTCCAAAATTTAACAGGGCACTCATATAGTTCTATGTTGTCTCTGTAAAGAAAATCTGGGGGGAGGCAGCGTATATTAGAAATGCCATTAGACATTGTTATTTTCACGTCAAACCCGTTGACCATGTTACATGACAAAAATAAGCCGATTCTCACATTGATAAGTTAATGGTCTCCAGCACAACACACCCCTCAAATAAAACTAAGCACCCTGGAATCCTTTGACAAAACTAAGCACCCTGAAATTCTTTGACAACTAAACTGCTGGCGATATGATGTTCGCCATATATATTGTACATATATAATGTGAAGAAACAAGTGGTAGTACTATACCAACTAAAAGATGAAATGTACGGAATATAACGAGAAGAAACATAACATAGTTCTGCTGGGGGCTCAGCACAACACACCCCTCAAATAAAATTAAGCACACCTGAAATTAAACTAAGAAACGAATCTGGTAGACACTGCATTAGAACCACCTTGAGCAACGACACTGCCACCTTAATCGGACTCCTCATCCATGTCCTCGACTTCGTCCTTGTCCCTCTTCCTCTTGGCCGATACTTCTTTACTTGAACCGCACACTTGGCTCTTGCTCTTCGTCCAACCCTTGTAGATATTGAAACAAAGGTAGCCATCAATTGCAACGTAGTGGGTGTGGTCTATATCTAGTACATTCCACTCCCATGCATGATGAAACCTAATTGTAGGTTTCTTCAGTGTACCGTACGAAGGATGAACCACGGCTCCTGCTAGGGTCAGCATTGAAGGCTGATCACGGGAGGGCACCAACCCTTTCTTCTGGAGGTCGAAGGGGTCGCCTACAACGAGGCCTATCCGACCCAGGATTTCCTTGTAGTTACTAAAGTCTACAGTAACAAATTTGACTTGGTCGTCCTTGAGCGAATTCTTAAAGTCCTGGCACTCAACGTCAGCATGGCATATGTGGTAGACCAAGCATAAGTCATGCAAACAAACCTGGATCACGGCGGGCTTCTTCTTCTCTACCTCCTTTAGATTCTTCACGCTTCCCGGGACTGTGGTGTACTCAACATCTAGCCCAGCGACCCACTCATCATTTGAGTTTTTGAACATGCGTTTGAAGAGAGCAAGGCATTCTTTCAATGTTGCGGAAGAATGGGTGTAGATGATGTCGAACTCATCGCCGGTGATGGTTCTAACATTGTACTCACCGCCGATCATGGAGATTTGGGATGCCATGGATTTGGGAGGAGGGTTAGGATTAGTGGAACTGCCGTAATGTGAAAGGACGGGACGACTAGGAGCGGTTTATCGATTGTAAAAATGTCGAGTGGGGGTGCACGTGCGAATGGCGGGGTAGTGGCTTGCCTGGTGGATGAATGGATTCATGCACAGTACTATGGGGGCCCAATTAGATGTCATGTCTACTCGACGCCCAATTAAATGGCTTTTGATGTCATGTCAAGCATCGGGAAAATTACAGGTGATACGAAGCTTTCCATTCTCCCATGATACGAGCTTCCGAGAGCCCTAGGATCTGAGATCGAACGGTTGCATGGCGTTATTCTATACCTATGGGTGAATATCCTATCCTGGAGGGTTAATCTGTAAATTTTCAGCAACTTAGCATGCAATCGTTCGATATCAGATCCAAGGGCTGCCAGCGGCCCATATCATGGTCGCGCCTACCACGACTGTCGCCTCGCTCGCGCGGCCGCGCCCTTGGAGATTTAACATGGTGCGTTAGGCTATCTGATGTTGGAATGTCATACATAGTCATTACTTAGTCACTCATACAACAAGGTTAGCTATAAGGTTGGCTACAAGAGTATTTTTGTTGTTTACTTCTCTCTATCTCTTTCTTCGTCGTATTTATTGCATTTGCCAAGGAGTGAGCTCTTCCAATGAAATGGTGCTTAGATGAGGTGGTATGGGCATTAAATGGCTTAGCAACTCAAGTCCCGAGTGCATAGGTTCTTAGTTTTTTGTTGCTAAGTTTGCTTCATCTAGGTACACGCGCTTATCACCGTTTCTTCCAAGGGTCACCAAACTAGTATGTCTCTTCTTAATTAACTTGCCACATCAGACTTTATGCCTAGGTGGCAGGCTTAGCACCTATAGGATCAAGTACACACTACTAGGGAAAACCTTATACACAGAATATTACCAGTAGCGCTCTTCAAAATACGACGCTACTACTATTTAGCAACAACGTGTGCCAAAAAAACGCGCTGCTAAAAGAAAAATAGCAATAGCGTGTCATCTCTAAACCGCGCTACTGCTCTAATTGCCATGACCTCGCCGTCCAGCTAGTTATAGCAGTAGCGCCTTACACTGTACCGCGCTACCGCTATTCTCCTTACCTGTAGCACTTTTTCGTACCCGCGCTACTACTAACCCTACCTTATCACCACGCGGCCGACCCTCTCTCTCACTCTCCCTCTCAGTCACTCTCGCCCGCGCCGATAACCATTGTCGTTCATCGCCGCCGCCGCCGTCGTCCGTCCGCCACCGAGGTACTCGCTCCTTCTGTCCCTCCTCCTCCCACCACGCCCTCCACCCTCCTCCTCCCACCGCGCCCTCCTCCGTCCGCCTACGGCTGCCCCCTCCTCCCTCCTCTGCCGGCAGCCCTCCTCCCACCGCCCCTCCCTCTCCTCCTCCGGCCGG
>NC_041390.1:180257913-180290241 GCF_002162155.2 Triticum dicoccoides
CCCTCCCTTGTCTCTGTTTTTGCAAATCGTAGGTAACTAGTTTATTTAGCAAGTGATTAATATAACTAGCTTATTTATATTAAGTGCTTAAATGACCTAGTTTATTTAGTAAGTGCTTAATAGAACTAGTTTATTTAGTAAGTAGTTAATAAAACTAGTTTATTTACTAAGTAGTTAATAAAACTAGTTTAATTAGTATTAGGATTATATATAAGATATTTTTGAATATTTTTTTTCATATTTTGAACCATTGAAATGCAATGACCATCGATAAGTGGCATATGTTTTGCCGGAGTGTTGATTAATTTCCGTTCCGGCAAATTTGAGGCGCTTGATGTGTCCTTTTTTAGCAAAGGTCATGCCGGATTTTTTGGGTTTTGCTGTCGAGTTATAATCTCTGAATTTTGAACACAAGAGATGTCTGATGACGATGGGATCCCGGAGTGCGTGTACTGCTATGATGACCATGGTGTGTGCGACAGGTTTCCTCACCTGCAAAATGATAGGTTTTTCACCGTGAAGCTGGAAGAGACCTTCGATGTTTGTACGGTATGCAACGACAAGCATTTCATCGTAATTAATATCATCACTTGTGCTTCTTTTGTTCAACCTGTAATTTATGGATTTTTTTCAATTCGATTAGTACATCTCGTGCCATGTTAGACCATATGTATTGGAGAAGCTTGGTTTTGGTTTAGATGACTTTGAGAATGTGGAGACGAGGAGGGCTCACTTAAGAACTAAACATGGTTACGAGTTTCTGGTTAAGTTCTACAATGCGGTCGATTGCTCCCATTTCGGTTGCTCTAATTGGGAAGCTCTCTGCAATGCATATGGATTTGAGGAGGGAATGCGAATAAGATTTGATATTCATCCTGAAGATTATGATGATGATGATAATGTCGACATCTGGGTGGATGTGGATATGCCTCCAGTTTTGCCTAGATGTGAGTTTGTCAAACTAATTTGTTAAGTTTAGTAATTTATGTTGTTAATTTAAAAATATCTGGTGTTTGTCCATACTAAACTTATTTATTTATAATTTTCAGCTTATTTCTTATCTTCAAGAAATACTCGGAAGGTAGTAGACAACACATACTACAGCTATGACTCCAAGCTTAATTGTGAGGAGAAAGGTTATCTTGTCTCATTCATAGAAGATGTTGAGGCCCTCAAAACCAGTCACTCTATCAGCCAAAATTATACTAGATACGTGCCACTAGTCCATACATTGCTTGACGATAACTTCATTGCTAAAAACTTGGTAAGATTTTGTTAATGATGGTAACTTCATTGCATACATTATTCTTAAGTAAACCATTTCTAACTATATATGTTACTATTTCGTTTTTGAACAGAGGCTCCCAAAGCAGGTTGTGCCTGACATGCTATTTACCGAAGGTGATATGCATATGGTTAGCTTACGACCAACTCCTTCGGAGGCTTACCATACTGCATACTCGATTTCTTCAAACGATGGAAGGCTCAAAATCAAAGAATGGAGCAAAGTGATGAATGCGCACACGCAAATAATTGGAGACAAAATGAATGTGGGAAAGCCACAAGTTGGAGATAGGTTTATGTCCATTCTTCATTATGGTGAAGGACCGGTTTATCTGTTTTATGGTATTTTAGCTAGGAGAGAGGAGTAGGTCCTAAGTATTAAGAACAATTAGTTAGTGTTGATTATATATGACTACAATGTCTTAGACTTGATGGTGATGATGAGTATGATGATGATGAGGACGAGTTGTTATTATAACTAGTGACGAAGTTGTTATATGATGTCCCATCATGGACGAAAATGATGATTATAAGGAGTTATATGACAATGATATATTATGATGATAAGTTGTTAATGATATTATGATGATGATGAGAAGTTATTATGTCATTGGGTGAAAGAACCGCCGATTAGTTTCAAATGGATGGATCCAAAGTGACCATTGGTTACTTTGGATCCATGCACTTGAAACTAATCCAAGGTTTTTTCACCTAGTGATTTAATAACTCATTACGATGTAAAAACAATCTCTAAATTGCTACTGTATGAAAAATTGTATACAGGTATATGAATACGACCTAAAATTCAAAAGAAATGGAATAGGGAATAATAGTAGTAGCGGTTGTTTTCGAAAGTGCTACTAATAATTAGCAGTACCGGTTGACTTGGAAAGCGCTACTACTAAGTAGATATAGCAGTAGCGAGTGCCAGTAGGCGCTACTGCTAAGCATTAGCTGTAGCGCCTTATCAGTAGCGTGCTTACCCGCGCTACTGATAGGCCAAAAACCAGCGCTACTGCTAGGCTTTTCCCTAGTAGTGACAATAGTGGGCTATAAGCCCGCTTTACATGGCATTTTTGCATATCTGGGGGAAAGAGGCAAGGAAAAAGTGGAGGAGTGGGCTCTCAAGTAAGAGCCAGCCTCTACATGGTGGAGCATCGGGAGAGGCACCTCAATTGAGGTGGTCAGGAATCGGGAGACTCAAGCCGGTCGTAGCACCGCAGTTAAAATTATAATGGCAAGTCAAACCACCGGGCCCCACCTATCCAACAGTAACTCACTATCAAATCACACAGCCCTACGTTTGCATCAGCCTACTCACTCATATTCTCGCGTCTCTGTCGAATCGACTAGGCAGAACTGCCCCGCCTACCGCGCGGGAAAAGCCCCGCCCTCGACTTTCAAATAGTACAATATACTAATTTTGTATCCATGGATTGCGCCATGGAGCAAAGCCTCAAGAAAACGGCGGTACACATGTAGGGAGTATACAACACACCCGTCGCGTTCGCGTCACACCCCAGACGGTCGGTCGGTCTCGCACGCCGCTCTCCGAATGGAACACGCGTCATATTGCGTTTGCACACACATGTGGGACCGCAATTGAGAACCGACCAAAGGCACACTCCCCGGCCCCGCAAGTAGGGTGAGTTAATAGAAGTAGTACATACGTTGGTACATGGACGATCCCTGCAAGACACGAAACATCAGTTCATCCATGCATGTGACCAGTGTAACACCCCGGATGTAACTTGCCATATTTGTAACTCCGACTCTTGCCATTTTCGGCTTTAAGTTATGAGATTTCCCTTCATGGTTGGGTTTTGTCTTCGTTTTGCATTTTGTTCATGTCATGCATTTCATATCATGTCATCATTGCATCACATTTGCGTTCGTGTTCGTCTCATGCATCCGAGCATTTTCCCCGTTGTCCGTTTCGCAATCCGACACGACTACTGGCACCGGCGCACCCCTCTTGTCTCCTTTCGTGAGTGGGTGTTAAACGTTCTTGGAATGGACCGAGATTTGTCAAGTGGCCTTGGTACACCACCGGAAGACCGCCTGTCAAATTTCGTTCCATTTGGTGTCCGTTTGATACTCCAACGGTCAACCGGGTAACCACGCAGGCCTCTTGTGTGTTGCAGCCCAACACCCCTCCAAAATGGCCCAATAATCCATCTAAACCATCTCCATCTCCTCCGTCGTCGGATCACGATCGTGTGGGGGAAAACAACACCTCATTTGGACACTCCAAACTCTCTCTACCTATATGTTCATGTTCATATTGATGCCATTTTCATTGATGCAAGAGTGATATAAAATGTTAACTGATGTTACTTATCATATCATGGTGATTTGTCATTTTTGTCACATTTGATGTGTGCTTCGTAAGAGTTTGAGGTATACATGTGTTTTGAACTACATCATGCCATCTTTTCACAGGTGCTTGTCTTGTATTTTTGTGATCTATGTGGTGACTAGCACAAGCATGCAAAGTAGACTCTGTAATGTTGCTGTTTTCAGGGACTTGCGATTTTGCTAAGTCCTTTTCCTGCTGTTATTTTGATGCCATGTAAACATGATGCTACAGTGAGATCCATGCTTATTTTGGGATACTTCACTAAGGGTGTTTTGAACATGTAGTTATGATCTATCTATCCATGCCCCTGTTTGCAATTATGGATTGCCCTAGAATGTCTTGTTCTTGCTCTACTTTTGCTATAAAATGTTCCTGGCAGAATGTTAACATGTTAATCAATTTTGCCATGGTTGTTATTAGTGATCCATGCATGCTATGAACTTGATCTTGCCATGGTTAGCTTCATGAACATGTCATCTTGTTGTTGCCATACTTGTTTTGTCATGCAAGGCTTTGTGGTGAGTGTTTTAAGCTCGCAAAGTTGCCGTCATAATTCTGTTTATGTCATGCTCTGTTTTCTGTCAAGTCTGAAACTGTTAATAAAACTTGCTATGTTTACATGGGTACCATCATATCTTCTGTGCCTTTTTGGCTCATGATCAGTAAGTGACTTTTTATCTATGTATTTAGTAGATTCATGCCATGCCTTTGTTTGCTATGATATGTTCCTATAGCATGTTGTTTGCTTGCTCTATACATGGCTTCCTGATGTTATTTCTGGCATGTTAGTATTTTCACTAAGTATGTGAAGCTGATATCTTTTGCACTTTTGCCGTGCTTGTTTGAACCTGCTCTTGTATGATTTAGCCGTATCTCAGTGTTCATATTTTATCCAGCATCTCTTGTAAATCACTTCCATATGCTTTCTTCCTATGTTGGAGTGCAGTAGCTTAGTTTCTTGTTGCATTCTATATGGCATCGTTTGTTAATCGTAGAATTGTGACATTCTTGTTTTGCTTGCCATTTGCAAACCGTGCATCCATTTCCGGTGATCTTTATATCGATTTCAACCGAAATCGTCTCATATTTCCATCGACACACTTGGTTTGCCAAGTTGATGCCTTAATCATTCTTTCCCTTCTAGAGCATGCATATGCATTGCATATCATATCTTGCATATCATGCCATGCATTGCATCATGTTGTTTGTGCATTGCACTGTGATTGATTGTTGGTCCTTTGCTTGTGTTCTTGCTTTGGGTAGAGCCGGGAGATGAGTACGTGACCGAGGAACCTGTTGAGTACGCTAACGAGGATCAAGCTTTCGACAACTCTGAGAACTTTGCAGGCAAGATGACCATACCTCGAAATCACTTCTATCTTTGCTTGCTAGTTGTTCGCTCTATTGCTATGTCGGGCTACCTACCACTTGATATATCATGCCTCCCATATTGCCATGTCAAGCCTCTAACACACCTTTCCAAGCAAACCATTGTTTGGCTATATTACCGCTTTGCTCAACCCCTCTTATATCGTTGCTAGTTGCAGGGAAGATGAAGTTTGTTCCATGTTGGAACATGGATATTGTTGGGATATCATTATTATCTCTCATTTACTTTAATGCATCTATATACTTGGTAAAGGGTGGAAGGCTCGACCTTATGCCTGGTGTTTTGTTCCACTCTTGTCGCCCTAGTTTCCATCATACTGGTGTTATGTTCCTTGATTTTGTGTTCCTTACGCGGTTGGGTGTTATGGGAACCCCTTGACAGTTCGCCTTTATCTTTGAAATGTCTGCTTTGAAATTCCTTCGGGTATGATAGAAAAACTGCTAGCTAATCCTTTTGCAGGAGATGGAACATTACATCCTGATGATCACCTAATATATGTGGATGAAGTTTGTGGATTATTTAAGCTTGCAGGTATGCCCGATGATGTTATCAAGAATAAGGTCTTCCCTTTATCTTTGGAGGGAGATGCATTGACATGGTATAGGCTATGTGATGATATGGGATCATGGAACTACAAACGATTGAAATTGGAATTTCATCAGAAGTTTTATCCTATGCATCTTGTTCATCATGATCATAATTATATATATAATTTTTGGCCTTGCGAAGGAGAAAGCATCGCTCAAGCTTGGGGGAGGCTTAAGTCAATGTTATATTCATGCCCCAATCATGAGCTCTCAAGAGAAATGATTATTCAAAATTTTTATGCTCGGCTTTCTGATAACAACCGCACCATGCTTGATACTTCTTGTGCTGACTCTTTTATGATGAAGACTATTGAATTCAAACGGGATTTATTGGAAAGAATTAAATGCAACTCTGAAGACTGGGATCTCGACGAAGGTAAGGAGTCAGGTATGACACCTAAGTTTGATTGTGTTAAATATTTTATGGATACCGATGTTTTCCGTAAATTTAGCACTAAATATGGACTTGACTCTGAGATAGTAGCTTCTTTCTGTGAATCTTTTGATACTCATGTTGATCTCCCTAAGGAGAAGTGTTTTAAACATTGTCAGTGTCAAAACCGGCGGATCTCGGGTAGGGGGTCCCGAACTGTGCGTCTAAGGCGGATGGTAACAGGAGGCATCGGACACGATGTTTACCCAGGTTCGGGCCCTCATGAAGGAGGTAATACCCTACGTCCTGCTTGATTGTTCTTGGTGATATGAGTATTACAAGAGTTGATCTACCACGAGATCGTAGAGGCTTAACCCTAGAAGCTAGCCTATGGTATGATTGTATGTTGTCCTACGGACTAAAACCCTCCGGTTTATATAGACATCGGAGGGGGCTAGGATTACACAGAGTCGGTTACAAGGGTGGAGAGCTACATATCCGTATTGCCTAGCTTGCCTTCCACGCCAGGGAGAGTCCCATCCGGACACGGTACGAAATCTTCAATCTTGTATCTTCATAGTCCAATAGTCCGGCCAAAGGATATAGTCCGGCTGTCCGGACACCCCCTAATCCAAGACTCCCTCAGTAGCCCCTGAACTAGGCTTCAGTGACGATGAGTCTGGCGCGCAGTATTGTCTTCGGCATTGCAAGGCGGGTTCTTCTCCAAATCCTGAATATCTGCTAAGTAGTGTCCGGCTCCCATAAATGTTAGACTTCTTGGATTCTGCGCCCAATAAGGGCTATCTTCCACGCGTCGAGCGAATGCGAGGAGCCATGGCGTTTTTACATTCGCCCCCCTAGCCAGGTAAATAAATCGTCTATTAAAGGGATGGGGATTCTTAGATCCAATCCACACCATCCTCCCACAGCGAGAATCCATCGGAGCGCGCTCGAAAAAATCCATTCCATCATGGCCGGCCATCGCAGCTCCTCCTCTCGCTCCCGTAGCCCTAAGCCCGGTGATTGGGAGAAGTGTTCCGTCCCGCACAGCCGATTAGTAGAGTTGTAGACCCAGGGATTTCTCCCTCCAGTGTATATGGTCCCTGTCCGAGCCGGGCTCGCCACCTATAACGGCAGGGAGCAAGCGGAGAGCTTCCCTAGTCCCTCTAAGGGGAGCGGGTACTGCCTTGTCCCTTACTTACTAAGGGGACTCGTATTTCCAATTCATCCATTCCTCCGCGGGATCCTGGGGTTTTATGGCCTCCAGCTGCATAATTTCACCCCTGCTTCCATATTACACATCGCCGGTTATGTTGCCCTTTGTGAGCTGTTTCTGGGCTGCGAGGCTCATTTCGAGCTGTGGAAAAGGCTATTCTGCCTTGTGCCCCGCACATAGAAGGGGTCACTTTATCAAGTGGGTGGAGCCGAAATATGGCGCATCGCCGAGACCGGATACCTGTCCGGTACTCCGAAGAAGACGTCGGAAGACTGGCCTTCAGAGTGGTTTTACATGGAGGACGTCCCCCTTCCTGACCCTGTTCGGCGGGGTCTTCCTGAGTTCAACAATTCTCCTCTGAAGAAATGCCGAAGCTGGCACCCACGGAGCCCCCAGGAGGAAGATGACGGAGAAGTCCTTTACCTGATGAACCGGATTAAAGCACTGGCTCAATCAGGATTGACAATAATCGAGGTTATGTCAATATGCATAATGCGGGGGGTGCAGCCACTTCAATATCAAGGGCACCCCCTGTGGTGCTTTAACGGGGAAGATGATGCCACCTGTTGCGGGCGCAAGGGACCGGACTCTGCTGCTGGTTTAGCAAAAATTATGTCCGAGTTGTTCAAGGGAGAGGAAGAGGAGTTCATCCATATTAAGCCACGGGATGGATTCTCCATGTATAACCCTCCAAGCTGGGTGAGTTGTACCTCTTTACTCCCAACCTTCCCGCATTCTTTGTCGTAGGTACTCACCTAGCCATTTCACGCCAGGAACTGCGAAAAGCTGTACGGGAGGTCAACAACACACCTCCACAACTGGAGGACCCTGACCGGGCCCTCGATCCCAGACTCGAAGAGGATCCGGACATATTCGTGGAGCTGATAGACAGGCAATTCTATCAACTGAGCTGCGATGATGCCATGGTGGCCATAACGACCGACTATCCTGGACTACTCCCTGCGTCGCACGTAAGAAAAACCAAAGTCCCAACTCCCAAAAAGGATCCCCTTTTATGCACTTCACCTACCACACACATATGGTGTTTTACAGGGAAGGCCTTCAGGACACCGTGTCGAACCTGCAGCAACTCGCCAACAAGAGGCACCGAAGCCGGGTGGGCCAAATAGGAAGGCGGTCAGGACGGAGATGCCGGCACAGAGGTATGACACAAAACCTCACTCCGTGGTTGTCGTCTTTCTTAAAATATAATGACGTCCGTGTTTCCTAGCAGAAAAAATGCTCGCCAGACTATATCCGGAGAGGTTGCCGATCACGCCTCGACCAGTCGGGCTCCAGAGCCGGACATAGAGGCGGAAGCTAACGCGGGGCAGACGCCGGGTGTTCCTTCTACAGAGGATGCAGACAGACTATCCGCTACAAATTCTGAAGTGGAGAGCGTCATGAATCACAGGCGTCGCCGGGCCGTACTCCGTGATGCTTGTTTCTCGCCAGAGGCATTTGATGCCTTCAATTCCGGAGACGCGTACATCCATGCCGCTCAAAATGGTCTAGCCTTAGCCACGGACCAGTATGTAAGGGGTATACGGGTAAGCAAATCTGACGATTATATGTATCAGTAGCCCCTGAGACTTGAAATAGTTGACGCAACTGATTTAAGGATCATTATTTGTGCAGGTTCTTACAGAGAAGAATTCCCAATTGTCTCAAGAGCTGGACGAGTGCAAGGCCCAGCTAGGGGCCGCTGTTGCCGCGTTGAAGGAGTCCGAGAAGGGTCCCTCTGGTAACACTTGTTTCCATTGCAACGAATACGGGTACCAGGTAGTATGCGGCATGTATGCAAATCTAATAATAGATGTTGCAGGTGGCCCAGAGTGAATCCGGAGGCCGTGGTGGTGGATGCAACACGTGATGATCGACAGTGAAATGCTGGCGAGCGCGTGCTTACGCGAGTCAGGCAGGAGAAAAATGATCTCCAAGACGCCAATATCTGGCTGGGCGTGGAACTGAAAGATGTCCGAGCCCAGCTTGCAGACTCCGTGAAGGAGAACAAACGGCTTCGGCGCGGAATTTTTAGTAAGTGCTTGAACGAACTTTTAAAGGAGTTCGGCGAAGAAGCCGGCTAACAGAGTTATGTCTGCAGGTATGCTGACGGGTCGTCCCGCGGAGGAGATGCCCGGGTCTTCGGGTGATCTTCTACCAGAGCTCTCACAACTGCACGAACAAGTTCGGCAGGTGATGCAGGGTACTGCCCAAGCCTTGTGGCCATCCATGTCCCCGCCCGGAGGCGTAGGGGAGCTTATAGAGAAGCTCAAGGGATCGCGGCGGCGCTTCCGATTATGGAAGATATCCGCCTGCCGACAAGGTGCAAGGGAAGCCTGGGCTATGGTGAAGACGCGCTATACCAAAGCGGACCCGAACCACATGGCCGAGGGCGGACCCATGGGGCCTGATGGGAAAGAGATCCCCGTCAGTTTAGTGTATGATCAAGTAGAATTAGCCGCAAAGTATTCCCAATAGGATTGTAGGCTAGACAGCTTGTTGGATGGTATAGAAGAAGAATTGAATCAGTCTTAGCAACTGTGTAATTCAAGTGACATATGTAATGTCCCTAGCCGGATTGTAAATCATTTGTCATGGCGGACCTTTTCGGTTTGACCTCTTGACCCGATAGTCCGGAGTGTATCTGAATACCCGCTCGGTTATGTAAAAACCGGGGTATGCATGGAGACCAGGCGTAGGGGTCATAAGTGCTTGAACAGACAAGTACCCAACTAGTTATGTTATATTACATGGGTAGTGAGAAACATCTTATAGGGAGAATAATTCCGTTAAGGGTTCCTTTCCCTGGGTACACATGCCCTAATGTGCATGTCCGAACTGCGAAAAGAGACACGGGATATAAACATCTGGGGGCATGTTTCAAATTAGATAAAAGTCATCTTTTATTCACCGACCGAATATTCCCTTAAGAACGCTAGCTTTCGGCTTCACCCAGTCTGAGGTACACATCCGGCAGACCCGGCAGTAACAATCGCAGAGGTGCTCCCCTTATGCCCTAGCCGAATTAACGGGAACGTAGGGCATAAATACAAGAGCCAGGCAACCCAGCTTGTCCAAAACTTAAGTCATATCAATGCATATAATGGCGAAAAAAGGTGCAGGCGGAAGAATAACACATGTATGGGACGTAAAGCCCAGGAAAATAGTTAGATTAAGCTTCTGTATAAGAAGCCCCCAGCTATAATGAGCACGGTTAGTGCGTCAAGATTGTGTAACCAGGACACAAGTATAGCCATTAAGGGCCTTGAAGAGAGTAAAAAGGGAGAAAGAGAGAAAAGACAGATATGCAAAAAATTGACAAAGGTGAGGAGACGAACATAGAGTCCGGCGCTAGGCATAGAATCTTCGGAGTCTGGCTGAATTCCATGGGTTTAGCTCGAGTCGATTATCCGATGCATCCCATAGATGGTACGCTCCACCGGTCAGAACCTGGTCAATAATGAAGGGGACCGCCCGTTTGGGCTTGAGCTTGTTCTTTTTCTTCTCCGGCAGGCATAGACCTAGTTCGCCAACATTATAGGTTTTGGCCCGTACTTCTCTGCTTTGATACCTTCGAGCCTGTTGCTGATAGAATGTGGAACGGGCCTTTGCCACGTCACGCTCCTCCTCCAGGGCGTCCAAACTGTCCTGCCGATCGAGCTCGGCCTCTTTTTCTTCGTACATGCACACTCGAGGCGAGTCATGAATTATGTCACAAGGCAGAACCGCCTCTGCGCCGTACACCATAAAGAACGGTGTGTATCCGGTAGTGCGATTCGGCATAGTCTGCAGCCCCCATAGTACGGAGTCGATCTCCTCTACCCAGTGCATGTTTGACTCCTTTAAGGACCGCACTAATCTGGGTTTAATGCCGCTCATGATAAGACCATTCACTCGCTTGACTTGACTGTTAGTTTGCGGGTGATAGGCGGAAGCATAATCGAGCTTAATGCCCATGTTGCTGCACCAAAGTTTCACCTCATCAGCTGTAAAGTCCGTGCTGTTGTCAGTGATGATGCTGTGGGGGATGCCATAACGGTGTACGACCCCGGATATGAAGTCTATCACCGGTCCGGATTCAGCCGTATTTACAGGTTTGGCTTCTATCCATTTGGTGAATTTATCCACCATGACCAGTAAGTATTTTTTCTTAAGGGTTCCCCCTTTAAGGGGTCCGACTATATCAAGCCCCCAGACCGCAAAGGGCCAAGTAATGGGGATTGTTTGGAGAGCGGTAGGCGGCATATGGCTTTGGTTTGCAAATACCTGGCAACCGACGCAATGCTGGACCAGATGCTGCGCATCTGCCCGGGCCATCGGCCAATAGAAACCTGTACAGAAGGCCTTGCTTACAAGGGCCCGGGCTGCGGCGTGATGGCCGCCGAGTCCGGCATGGATTTCTGCCAAAAGCTTCCTCCCTTCCTCTTTAGAGATGCACCTTTGAAGGACTCCGGTAGTGCTTTTCTTATAAAGCTCTCCCTCGTGGACCTTGTAGGCTTTAGATCGCTGCACTATGCAGCATGCCTCATTTTGGTCCTCGGGTAGTTCCTGCCTGGTTAGGTAGGCCAGGAATGGTTCTGTCCACGGGGCGATGACGGCCATTATTACGTGGGCTGAAGGTGTTATTTCGATGGCAGAGCCTCCGATTGTGTCAGAGTGTTCGGTATCTGGGGTTATGGCCGGGTCCGGACTATTGTTGCCGGTGTCCCCTTCCCATACCACGGATGGTTTAAACAGTTTTTCCAGGAAGATGTTCGGTGGGACAAGGTCGCGTTTAGCGCCGATACGGGCGAGGATGTCCGCCGCCTGGTTGTTTTCCCGAGCCACATGGTGGAATTCAAGCCCCTCGAACCGAGCTGACATTTTGAGGACGGCGTTGCGATATACCGCCATTTTCGGATCCTTGGAATCGAAGTCTCCATTTATTTGGGATATTGCGAGGTTCGAGTCCCCACGCACCTCCAGGCATTGAATGCCTATGGAGATTGCCATTCGGAGACCGTGTAATAGGGCCTCGTATTCGGCTGCGTTATTGGAGTCTGTATATAGTATTTGGAGTACGTATTGCACTGTATCTACGATGGGGGACGTCAGGACGACGCCAGCCCCCAGACCAGCCAGCATTTTAGAGCCGTCGAAGTGCATGATCCAATTGGAGTATGCACCATACTCTTTAGGGAGTTAGGCTTCTGTCCATTCGGCTACGAAATCGGCCAGTACTTGCGACTTAATGGCTCGCCGTGGTTTATATGTTATGTCGAACGGGAGGAGCTCAATAGCCCATTTGGCAATCCGGCCCGTGGCATCGCGGTTGTTTATTATGTCGTTGAGTGGTACTTCGGAGGCCACCATAATTGAATACTCTTGAAAGTAGTGTCATAATTTCCGGGATGCCATGAATACCGCGTATGCTATCTTTTGATAATGTGGGTACCGTGATTTGCATGGAGTGAGGACGGTGGATACATAATATATCGGCTTTTGAAGTGGGAATTTATGTCCTTCCATCTCTCGTTCGACGACGAGCACTGCGCTTACAACTTGGTGAGTTGCCACTATATATAATAGCATCGGTTCGGCAACATTTGGCGTGGCGAAGATTGGGTTGGTCGCCAGGATGGCTTTTATTTCTTCTAGTCTGGCCGTGGTTGCGTCCGTCCACTCGAAGTGTTCGGTGCGCCGAAGAAGGCGATAAAGGAGGAGTGCCTTTTCTCCTAGTCAGGAGATAAAGCGACTTAAAGCCGCCACACATCCAATTAACTTCTGGATTTGATTGAGGTCAGTTGGGATAGCCAACTGTGAAAAGGCCCGGATTTTGGCCGGATTTGCTTCAATTCCTCTGCTGGAGACTATAAAGCCCAGGAGCTTTCCGGCGGGTACGCCGAAAATGCATTTTTCCGGATTGAGCTTAGTGTCGTATTTTCGGAGATTGTCGAACGTGAGCCTCAAGTTGTCTATTAAGGAGTCGGCGTGTCTGGTTTTAACGACCACATCGTCGATGTATGCCTCCACTGTTTTGTTGATCTGTTTTTCCAGACATGTCTGAATTATGCGCTGATACATTGCGCCGGCGTTTTTGAGCCCGAAGGGCATTGTGTTAAAACAGAAGGGGCCGTATGGAGTGATGAATGCCGTTGCGGCTTGGTCGGACTCCACCATCTTAATTTGGTGGTAACCGGAGTATGCGTCGAGGAAGCACAATGAGTCGTGTCCTGCGGTAGCGTTGATAATTTGATCGATGCGAGGGAAGGGGAAGGGATCCTTTGGGCAAGCCTTATTAAGGTCCTTGAAGTCGACGCATAGGCGCCAGGATTTGTCCTTCTTTGGCACCATCACCAGGTTTACTGGCCAGTCCGGATACTTTATTTCTCTAATGAATCCGGCCTCCAGTAATTTGGCTAGCTCCTCTCCCATGGCTTGTCTCTTAGGTTCGGAGAAACGCCAAAGAGTCTGCTTGACCGGCCTGGATCCTTTTAGAATGTTAAGGCTATGCTTGGCCAGCCTGCATGGGATTCCTAGCATGTATGAAGGATGCCAGGCGAATATGTCCCAATTCGCGCGCAGGAACAACCGTAGTGCGGCGTCTACGGCGGGGTTTAGTTGTGCCCCAATGGATGCTGTTTTTGTGGGGTCCGTTGGATGGACTTGGAATTTGACTATTTCATCCGCTGGTTGAAAGGAGGTGGACTTGGATCTTTTGTCTAGTATCACGTCGTCCCTATCCACTGTGGAGCGCAGCGCGGTTTATTCCTCCGCTAGAAGGGCTTCAGATAATGCCTCGAGGGCCAGTGCGGCTGTTTTGTTCTCGGCGCAGACTGCTATGTCTGGATCACTAGAAAGAGTGATGATTCCATTGGGTCCGGGCATTTTGAGCTTCATGTACCCGTAATGGGGTATGGCTTGAAAAATCGTGAATGCCTCCCTCCCTAGAAGGGCGTGGTATCCGCTGCTAAATGGGGCCACTTGGAATGTGATTTCTTCGGACCTGTGATTCTCCGGAGTGCCGAATACCACATCTAGTGTGATTTTCCCAGCGCAACGTGCCTCCCGATTGGGGATGATTCCTCAGAAGGTCGTGGTGCTTTTCTCAATACGGTTGTTGTCTATTTCCATTTTTTGAAGAGTCTCCTCATAAATGAGGTTTAATCCCCTGCCGCCATCCATAAGCACTTTGGTGAGCCGAAATCCGTCCACAGTTGGACTGAGGACCAAAGCGGCTAGTGCTCGGGCTGTTCGGAATTTAGGTTCGTCACTGGCATTGAAAGTGATGGCCGTGTCGCTCCATGGATTTATTGCTGCTACGTGGCAGACTTCGACAAGGCTGCGGAGTGCTCGCTTACGCCTATTGTTTGAGGCGAAGGTCTCGAAGACTGTTAATACTGTATTGTTATCCACGGGAGGGTGTTCTGGGGTATTTTGGATGAGGAGATCCTCACCGCTCTTGGCCACCTGCCGGAGTACCCAACATGCTCTAAGGCTATGTGTTGATATGGTATCCGCTGTACTATGAATTTTGCAGGGCCCATTAAGCCATCCCTCTAATGCGGTTCCATGCCCTATAGTGGGTTTTTGCTTCTTTGTAATTGAGTCGGGCGACTTATGAGAGTGGACCCTTTTAGTTCTGACTGGGAGTTTTGTCAGAGCCGGATTATCCCAAAATTATGTTTGGGTTTTCCAGGCGCTTTCAATCGCACAGTACTTCCGTACTATGGCCACCAAGTCAGGGAAGTGTGCTACGTCACAGCGACTTATGGCGTTGAGGATCCCCTTGTCCGTGCAATTGTTGCAAAAGAACAAAATTGCGTCTTCCTCGCGACAGTCCTTAACCTTGTTCATTACAAGGAGGAATCTGGCCCAATAGTGATGTACTGTCTCTTGGGGCGCTTGCCTAATGTGGAAAAGATCATTTGTATCTGGGTGGGTGGGTGGATTTAAGTCTGGACCTTGACCCAATCTGAGATCCCGGGGCAGGGGAGTTTCCAATCTTGGAAGTTCGGGCTCCGGGATGTTGCTCCGCGAGTTCGGTATGCGACCTGATTCTAGGTTCAAGGTTAGGGCGATGTCCTCCCGTGAGCGGGTATCCGGCTCGGAGAGCTCGGGAATCCGGACATAGTTCGTCCTCAGGATAGAGGGAGAACCGCCGCGTTTCTCCTCCACCACTGCTATTTGATGGGTGACCGGCGGAGAGTCAATCTCCCTTTGGTCGGGTTTAATCCCGATCCGATCATAGTCCGTAGCGACTCCTAGAGCGGCGATGCGATCCAAGAGCTCGTTCAAAGAGGAGAGCTCCATTGGATCCAAGTGCTCGGCGAATTTTGAGCCGATGTGGAGGATATTTCCGATGACCCGAGAAGTCATCGTCGGCGCAACGGTCGAGCGGGCGGTCATGACAAAGCCGCCTAGTCGGAGAGTTTGGCCTACAGCCAGGGCTCCCCTAGAAGTGATCTTGTCCTTGACAACGAGACGAGCCATCCCCACTTATGATGACGGCACAGTGGAACTCCCAATGAAAGGACCAATGTCGGTGTCAAAACCGGCGGATCTCGGGTAGGGGGTCCCGAACTGTGCGTCTAAGGCGGACGGTAACAGGAGGCAGGGGACACGATGTTTACCCAGGTTCGGGCCCTCTTGAAGGAGGTAATACCCTACGTCCTGCTTGATTGTTCTTGATGATATGAGTATTACAAGAGTTGATCTACCACGAGATCGTAGAGGCTCAACCCTAGAAGCTAGGCTATGGTATGATTGTATGTTATCCTACGGACTAAAACCCTCCAGTTTATATAGACACCGGAGGGGGCTAGGGTTACACAGAGTCGGTTACAAGGGAGGAGATATACATATCCACATTGCCTAGCTTGCCTTCCACGCCAAGGAGAGTCCCATCCGGACACGGGACGAAGTCTTCAATCTTGTATCTTCATAGTCCAACAGTCTGGCCAAAGGATATAGTTCGGCTGTCCGGAGACCCCCTAATCCAGGACTCCCTCAAATATCATCCTCCCATTGAAGTAAAAGTAGCTGCACCTGTTAAAGTTGAAGAAAAGACTATCACTTATTCCTACTGCTTATGTTGAGAAACCGCCTTTTCCTGTTAGGATAAAAGATCATGCTAAAGCTTCAACTATGGTTCATAAAAGCAATATTAGAACCTATACACCTCCTGAGCAAGTTAAAGTTGAACCTAATATTGCTATTGTTAAGGATATCTTGGCTGATAATATTGATGGGCATGTTATTTATTCCTATGATGAAACTGCTAGAATTGCTAAACCTTCTGCTAAAGATAAATATAGACTTGTGGTAGGCATGCCTGTTATTTATATTAAAATAGGATATCATTGTTATCATGGCTTGTGTGATATGGGTGCTAGTGCTAGTGCAATACCTATTGACTTGTACAATGAGATTATGCATGATATTGCACCTGCTGAGTTAGAAGATATTGATGTCACAATTAAACTTGCCAATAGAGATACTATTTCACCAATTGGGATTATTAGAGATACTGAAGTCTTGTGTGGGAAAATTAAATATCCTGCTGATTTTCTTGTTCTTGGTTCCCCACAAGATAGCTTTTGTCCCATTATATTTGGTAGACCCTTCTTAAACACTGTTAATGCTAGGATAGGCTGGAAAAAGGATGTTATTACTATTGGTTTAGGTGATATGTCTCATGAGTTCAACTTTTCTAAATTTCGTAAACAACACCGTGAAGAGGAATTGCCTAGTAAATATGAAATTATTAGTCTTGCTTCTATTGTCGTACCTCCTAGTGATCCTTTAGAACAATATTTGCTAGACCATGAAAATGGTATGTATATGAATGAAAGAAGGGAAATAGATGAAGTGTTCTTTAAACAGGGACCTATTTTGAAACACAACTTGCCTGTTGAAATCTTAGGGGATCCTCCTCCACCCAAGGGTGATCCGGTGTTTGAGCTTAAACCATTGCCTGATACTCTTAAATATGCTTATCTTGATGAAAAGAAGATATATCATGTTATTATTAGTGCTAACCTTTCAGAGAAGGAGGAAGAAAAATTATTGAAAACTCTGAAGAAGCACCGTGCTGCTATTGGATATACTCTTGATGATCTTAAGGGCATTAGTCCCACTCTATGTCAACACAAAATAAATTTGGAGAAAGATGCCAAACCAGTTATTGATCACCAACGATGACTGAATCCTAAGATGAAAGAAGTGGTAGGAAAAGAAATACTAAAGCTCCTTGAGGCAGGTATAATTTATCCCGTTGTTGATAGTCAGTGGGTAAGTCTTGTCCATTGTGTTCCTAAGAAGGCAGGTATTACTGTCGTTCCTAATGATAAAGATGAATTGATTCCACAAACAATTATTACAGGTTATAGGATGGTAATTGATTTCCTAAAATTAAATAAGGCTACTAAAAATATCATTACCCCTTACCTTTTATTGATCAAATGCTAGAAAGATTATCCAAACATACACATTTTTGCTTTCTAGATGGTTATTCTGGTTTCTCCCAAATACATGCGTCAGCTGATGATCAATCTAAGAGCACTTTTACTTTCCCTTTAGGTACTTTTGATTATAGACGTATGCCTTTTGGTTTATGTAATGCACCTTCTACCTTTCAAAGATGCATGATGGCTATATTTTATGATTTTTGTGAAAAGATATGTGAGGTATTCATGGATGATTTCTCCGTTTATGGATCCTCTTTTGATGATTGCTTAAGCAACCTTGATCGAGTTTTGCAGAGATGTGAAGAAACTAACCTTGTCTTGAATTGGGAGAAATGCCACTTTATTGTTAATGAAGGTATTGTCTTGGGGCACAAAATTTCTGAAAGGGGCATTGAAGTTGATAAAGCTAAAGTTGATGCTATTGAAAAGATGTCGTGTCCCAAGGACATCAAAGGTATTAGAAGTTTCCTTGGTCATGCCAGTTTTTATAGGAGGTTCAGTACGGACTTCTCAAAAATTTCTCGGCCTCTGACTAATTTATTACAAAAAGATATACCATTTGTCTTTGATGATGATTGTGTAGAAGCATTTGAAATACTTAAGAAAGCATTAATCTCTGCACCTACTGTTCAGCCACCTTATTGGAATTTACCTTTTGAAATTATGTGTGATGCTAGTGATTATGTTGTAGGTGTTGTTCTAGGTCAAAGAGTTGATAAGAAATTAAATGTTATTTAATATGCTAGTAAAACTCTAGCCAATGCCCAGAGAAATTATGCTACAACTGAAAAATAATTCTTAGCAGTTGTATTTGCTTGTGATAAGTTCAGACCTTATATTGTTGATTCTAAAGTAACTATTCACATGGATCATGCTGCTATTAAATATCTTATGGAAAAGAAAGATGCTAAACCTAGACTTATTAGATGGGTTCTCTTGCTACAAGAATTTGATTTGCATATTATTGATAGAAAGGGAGCTGAGAACCCCATTGCAGACAACTTGTCTAGGTTAGAAAATGTTCTTGATGACCCACTACCTATTGATGATAGCTTTCCTGATGGACAATTAAATGTCATAAATAATTCTCACACTGCTCCATGGTATGCTGATTATGCTAATTACATTGTTGCTAAGTTTATACCACCTCTTTTCACATACCAGCAAAAGAAAAAGTTCTTCTATGATTTAAGACATTACTTCTGGGATGACCCACATCTCTATAAAGAAGGAGTAGATGGTGTTATTAGACGTTGTGTACCTGAGCATGAACAGGAATAGATCCTACTCAAGTGTCACTCCGAGGCTTATGGAGGACACCATGCTGGAGATAGAACTGCACACAAGGTATTGCAATCCGGTTTTTATTGGCCTACTCTCTTCAAGGATGCCTGTAAGTTTGTCTTGTCTTGTGATGAATGTCAAAGAATTGGTAATGTTAGTAGATGTCAAGAAATGCCTATGAATTATTTACTTGTTATTGAACCATTTGATTTTTTAGGGCTTTCATTATATTGGGCCGTTTCCTTCCTCTAATGGATATACACATATTTTAGTTGTTGTTGATTACGTTACTAAGTGGGTAGAAGCTATTCCAACTAGTAGTGCTGATCATAACACCTCTATTAAGATGCTTAAAGAAGTTATTTTTCCGAGGTTTGGAGTCCCTGGATATCTAATGACTGATGGTGGTTCACATTTTATTCATCGTGCTTTCCGTAAAATGCTTGCTAAGTATGATGTTAATCATAGAATTGCATCTCCTTATCACCCAAAGTCTAGTGGTCAAGTAGAATTGAGTAACTGAGAGCTCAAATTAATTTTGCAAAATACTGTTAATAGATCTAGAAAGAATTGGTCCAAGAAACTTGATGATGCATTATGGGCCTATAGAACTACATATAAAAAATCCTATGGGTATGTCTCCGTATAGAATGGTTTATCGTAAAGCATGTCATTTACCTCTTGAGCAAGAACATAAGGCATACTGGGCTATTAAAGAGCTCAATTATGATTTCAAACTTGCTAGTGAGAAGAGGTTATTTGACATTAGCTCACTTGATGAATGGCAAACCCAAGCCCATGAGAATGCCAAATTGTTTAAACAAAAAGTTAAAAGATGGCACGACAAAAGGATATAAAAGCATGAGTTTAATGTAGGTGATTATGTATTGTTATACAACTCTCGCTTAAGATTTTTTGTAGGAAAACTTCTCTCTAAATGGGAAGGTCCTTACGTTATCGATGAGGTCTATCGTTCCGGTGCCATGAAAATCAACAACTTCGAAGGCACAAATCTGAAGGTGGTGAACGGTCAAAGAATCAAACATTATATCTTAGGTAATCCTATAAATGTTGAAACCAATGTTATTGAAACCGTAACCCCGAAGGAATACATAAGGGACACTTTCCAGAACGTTTTAGACTCCAAAAAGGAAGAGGTATGTGGTACAGTAAGTAAACCGACTCCAAAACAGTTCTAATGGCAATTTCTCTCCGTTTTGGAATATTTAGAAGACATCCTTCAACTTGATCACAATCTTCTTACCCCAACTGAGATTGAGGCTTTCAAGATGATTGAGTTAGCCCGTATACAAAACAAGTATCTCACACGTGAAAATATTTTGTTGAAGGAGCATATCATCTCACTCAATGGCATTATTCGCAAGTTGGAGGACCTCCTATGCTCGATGTGCGACTATCCATCAACAACTCCACCTTCTTCACCAACAAAGAAGAACTGGGTATCTGGTATGGGCACTCCCCTTGGCAATTTCCAAGCTTGCGGGAGTGCCCCGGTATCGTATCACCATCACTTCTATCTTTACCATTTTTCTTAGTTCGATTATTTTGGTAATATCTTGATCTAGTAGCATAAAGTTTTAGTATGATCTAGTTGTGATTTTTGCTTAATGATCCTTCTATGTAATCGAGTCCGTGAGCTATATATAATAAACATTAGTGTTGAGTCAAGGGATTGATTATGCCATGATCTTGAGTGAATAAAAGAAAAGAGAAAGAAACAAAAAGAAACAAAGAGATCATATGGATCTTATGGAGAGTAATGAGCTCACATAGAAAGAGTATGATGAATAAAAGTTGTTGAGAGTTAACAAACATAGTTTTGGTCATCGTTGCAATTAATAGGAAGTAATAAAGAAAGAGAGGCCTTCACATATAAATACACTATCTTGGACATCCTTTATGATATTGAGCACTCATTAAAATATGACATGCTAAAGAGTTGACGTTGGACAAGGAAGACAACGTAATGGGTTATGTTTTCTTACATCTGAGATAAATCATATTGTCATGGATCATCCAACATGATTGAGCTTGCCTTTCTCCCTCATGCTAGCCAAATTCTTTGCACCAAGTAGAGATACTACTTGTGCTTCTAAACACCTTTAAACCAGTTTTTCCATGAGAGTCCACCATACCTACCTATGGATTGAGTAAGATCCATCAAGTAAGTTGTCATCGATGCAAGCAATAAAAATTGCCCTCTAAATATGTATGACTTATTAGTGTGGGAGAAAATAAGCTTTATACGATCGTGTGATATGGAAGAAATAAAAGCGACGGACGGCATATTAAAGGTCCATATCACAAGTGGCAATATAAAGTGACGTTCTTTCGCATTAAGATTTTGTGCATCCGACCATAAAATCGCATGACAACCTCTGCTTCCCTCCGCGAAGGGCCTATCTTTTACTTTTATCTCCTACCTTACATAAGAGTCATGGTGATCTTCACCCTTCCTTTTTACATTTTATCTTTTGTCAAGCACAACATGTTGCAAAGATCCTGGTATATATGGCTAATTGGATGTGAGTTTTCATGAACTATTATTGTTGACATTACCCTTGAGGTAAAACATTGGGAGGCGAACCTATAAGCCCCTATCTTTCTTTGTGTCCGATTAAAACTCCATACCCATAAATATTGCGTGAGTGTTAGCAATTGTGAAAGACTATATGATAGTTGAGTATGTGGACTTGCTAAAAAGCTCTTATATTGACTCTTTCCTGTGTTATGATAAATTGCAATTGCTCCAATGACTGAGATTATAGTTTGTTAGTTTTCAATGAAGTTTATGATTCATACTTGAAATTGTGATTGAATTCTTACTCTAGCATAAGAGGTCATATGACAAGAACTATATAAGTTGTTGTTCTAAGAATGACCATGATGCCCTCATGTCCGTATTTTATTTTTATCAACACCTCTATGTCTAAACATGTGGACATATTTTTCGATTTTGGCTTTCGCTTGAGGACAAGCGAGGTCTAAGCTTGGGGGAGTTTATACGTCCATTTTGCATCATGCTTTTATATCGATATTTATTGCATTATGGGTTGTTATTACACATTATGTCACAATACTTATGCCTATTCTCTCTTATTTTACAAGGTTTACATAAAGAGGGAGAATGCCGGCAGTTGGGATTCTGGGCTGGAAAAGGAGCAAATATTAGAGACCTATTCTGCACAGCTCCAAAAGTCCTGAAACTTCACGGAAGTCATTTTCAGAATATATAAAAAATACTGAGCATAAGAAGTTCCAAAGGGGGGGCACACCCTGGCCATGAGGTTGGGGGCACGCCCTACCCCCTGGGCGCGCCACCCTGCCTCGTGGGCCCCCTGGTGGCCCTCTGATGCCCATCTTCTGCTATATGGAGTCTTTCGATGAGAAAAAATCATAAGCAAGCTTTCGGGACGAGACTCCGCCGCCACGAGGCGGAACCTTGGCGGAACCAATCTAGGGCTCTGGCGGAGCTTTTCTGCCGGGGAAACTTCCCTCCCACAAGGGGAAATCATCGCCATCGTCATCACCAATGACCCTCTCATTGGGAGGGGGTCAATCTCCATCTACATCTTCACCAGCACCATCTCCTCTCAAACCTTAGTTCATCTCTTGTATCTGATTCTTGTCTTTAAGTCTGGGATTGGTACTTGTGGGTTGCTAGTAGTGTTAATTACTCCTTGTAGTTGATGCTAGTTGGTTTATTTGGTGGAAGATCATATGTTCAGATCCTATATCCATATTAATACCCTTCTGATTATGAACATGAATATGCTTTGTGAGTAGTTACGTTTGTTCCTGGGGACATGGGAGAAGTCTTGCTATTAGTAGTCCTGTGAATTTGGTATTCGTTCGATATTTTGATGAGATGTATGTTTTCTCTCCTCTAGTGGTGTTATGTGAACGTCGACTACATGACACTTCACCATTATTTGGGCCTAGAGGAAGGCATTGGGAAGTAATAAGTAGATGATGGGTTGCTTAAGTGACAGAAGCTTAAACCCTAGTTTATGCGTTTCTTCGTAAGGGGCTGATTTGGATCCATATGTTTCATGCTATGGTTAGGTTTACCTTAATACTTTTGTTGTAGTTGCGGATGCTTGCAATAGAGGTGAATCATAAGTGGGATGCTTGTCCAAGTAAGGACAGCACCCAAGCACCGGTCCACCCACATATCAGATTATCAAAGTACCAAACGTGAATCATATGATCATGATGAAACCTAGCTTGACGATAATTCCCAAGTGTCCTCGGGAGCGCTTTTCTCTATATAAGAGTTTGTCCAGGCTTGTCCTTTGCTACAAAAAGGATTGGGCCACCTTGCTGCACTTTATTTACTTTTGTTACTTGTTGCTCGTTACAAATTATCTTATCACAAAACTATCTGTTACCTGTAATTTTAGTGCTTGTAGAGAATACCTTGCTGAAAATCGCTTATCATTTCCTTTTGCTCCTCGTTGGGTTCGACACTCTTACTTATCGAAAGGACTACGATAGATCCCCTATACTTGTGGGCCATCAGATCCTCATCTAGTTTGTCCGTCAGGATACATCTTGTCTCCTTTGGGCAGTGAGGTTATGATTTCTTGTCATGTGGCATTTTTTCGTGTTATATGTTATAATCCGGTGCTTCAGATCAAAATGACGACAACTGCGCCTCCGGGGCACGTGCATGAAGACTTATGAGCATTCATTGCCGAGGTCAGGCCGGGTCCGGACGGTAGACCAAAGAAAACTAGTACTCCACTATACAGGCAGGAGCCTCGGCGCTTGCTTGCTAGTGTTGCTCTCTTCACACTGTCTTGTCCTCTCCAGATCTAAACACGACAGCGGTGGCCGCACTCTCTCTCTACTCACCGCTGGTCACACATCCAGCCAAATCCCCTCCGCCGAGGAAGGTGAGAAGGTGCAACATTCACGCGGTTGTCCTCGGCAACGGCTCTTACCCACTGCCGGCGCGTCCCGATCAGCGTGCCTTGTCGTTCTCTCCCAAGCATCACTGGCGAGGGAGGGCCTCCCACCCCTTCTTCCTCGCTGTCATAGTGTGGGCAGATCCGGCCTCCCGCCGCCCACCTAGCGACATCCCGGCGACCCTCGGGTATAACTTCCTTTGAAACCGGCCTTGCTCTACTTCCCGAGCTCCTGACGTCGCTGCATTTGTATCTTTTACTATTTCTCAGCCCCCTCGTAGAGATAGGATCGATCGGCTGTTCGAAAACCACCTATTTTTTTACTGTTAAGAGGTAAAACTAGTTCATGCACTCGAAACTAGTATTACTTGGTTCAAACAAGGAATAAAGGGGGTGGGGTGGGGGAAGATTTGTTACCTAAATCTAGGACTTGGTCGAAAGAGGAAATAATGGGGGCGAAAAGTAGCAAAGACTAGCTATCCGACTGGTCTCTAGGTCTAATAGGGAAATAAAGGGAATGCAGTACAAACTCAATATAAACCCGATCTATTGGTTGAAAAAGGAAAGAAAGTGGGGACTGGGGGACAAGTCAACAGAGTAAGTCCAGCACTAGATTTCCTAGCCTCACACAGTATAAATGGGACCAACCCAGATATACCGAACAAAAATGGGACCAACCCAGATATCCTCTTCTGATGTCTGCTGCCCCAAGATGCTCTTATGTAATGCCACTGGTAAAATGTAGCAGTCGCACTATTAAAAGTAAGGACATATTAAACCAATGTTGTTTTCAATGTAATGCCTCCAGTAATATGAATCAATGGCACTTTTTTTCATGTCCTGCTAAATTTCCCATTAAGATAAGTTGCTCCTTTTTGTTAGAGAGGCGACTGTTCTGGTCCGCCTACTCTCCAGGAGCTTCACGACCAACCTTGATGTTGCTCAATTTTATTGCAACTAATGAAGAAGAAGCTCTGTGGGTTTCGTTTTCTGGTGGAAATGGAACCAGAGCTGGAGCCCTTTTCTTAAAAAAAGAAGAAGAAGAAGTTGCTAGCTCATGGGACATTGCTTCATTTTAGGTGAACTGCACCAAAAGGTCCCATGAATTGAATCATCCATGTTGGTGACTGGTGTCATCCCTTCTACGATGGTGTTGACTGCAGATATGGTTCCCATCACGAGGTATGTTCCTTTTTTGTCTGACCGTTTGCCAAAGATCCTGCATGTTGATCCTGCTCTTGTCCTACTGTTTTGGCACTGCCATGATAAAGCAGTAATGTTATAATTTTGCACTTTAATCTAGTGGCACTATTAATTTGAGGCAATTTTTTGGCACCGCTAGTGCCACTGTTTTTTTTATATATCGAAAGAGGGGGTTCCCTCTGATTTCATTAAAGAAACCCAACCATGGAGAACCATTATCCGGCAACATCTCAGTGTAAATGGGCAGTTATGCAACTACTACTAGAACAGACTAAGTACTAGCAGGAGACAAGTTCGCCACATAAGCTAGGCAGGTAGGGGGATGCAGCACCAGCTCGACCAAGTTTGGATTACAACCCAAATGCTACCACTGAAACATCAGGGGGAAGATAGGGACTAAAAGAGCCAGCTTTAGCATCCCAGTCTAAGCACCCCCAGGCTTCATCCTTGCGACGCACGGTACACCTCATTTGCGACCTGCTCAACCCTAGTGTCACTGATAAAATGAAGTAATAATACAGTTAAAATAGAGCGAGTGTCCTCTCTATCATTTCATTTCCAATGTAGATAATGAAAGTGCTTGTCTTTGTTAATGTATGTTTCATCAACTAGTCCCATTGTTAATGTTTAAGCGTTTCTGCAAACTGGGGTGCTTAAATTTAGTTGATCTGCACAAAAATAGAGATTTTAATGTCTTAAGGCCCCTCCTTGTAGTACCATTGTACACTGATGTTCATCACTGGCAGAAGGTGTATCGGGGAGACTTGGGTCGATTTCCAGTATGATGTAATATTTTCTTCTGTTTATTAGTGTATGTTTCATCAACTAGTGCCACTATAATGTAATCACGCCTTTTCATTATCTATGCAAACACGGTTATTCAGCTGCATTTTGGTGGAACTGCACAAATGTACGGATGGAACCGGCATATATGCAGAGTGCAAGGTGCCAAGTAAAAATTACCAACACCAACCCTGCTCCATCTAAGCATTGGCATCCACCACCATCAGTGGGATGTGTGGCACTCACTATGGACGGATCTTTCTCGGTAGCAAATCCTCTAACCAAATACTAGTAGCTTAGACTTAAAAAAATACTAGTAGCTTATATTGGCAGTTTTCTAGGGGTGTACTCTTTTCTGAAAGAAGCACCAATCTATTTTTCTTTATTTGTACACAGTGTCACAACTTTGACCCAAAGGCTATTTTAGGGTCATTGGCGTAGTACTCGGAGACTGATTGTAAGCATGATTTTTATTAGTTGTCACACTGATTGTAAGCATGAGCAGATGGAAGATTAGGTTATTGTGTAGCTTACCTTAAACCCTACCGACACCGTTGAAATGAGGCGAGCGTCAAGGGAACCGTGGAGAACGGCGAGGAAGCGATGTCGCGCCATCCGACCTCCTCTTGCAGTGGGAGAACGAATACTCCTGTGGCTCCGGCTGGCTCTGCACCCTCACGAACGGCACACCATACTCGATCGACTCGTTATCCTCTGGGTGCTCGACCTTCGACCTGTACGCCCACCACCTCCGCCTGACTTTCGCCTTGGGCGAGTCTGTCTGCTCCATCGCCCAGAGGAGATACTCGATGAACTCGAAGGACTGCAACGTGACTGCCACCGAGGAGTAATCGCCGCCCTCATCGCCGTCGTCTCGCTCTTTCGCATACATTACCACATGGCCCTAACCGTCCTCGAAATCTCCCACTCATTGTCAAACCAAGTAAGGATCTCCTTCAACCTGGCTAACTTTGCCTGGTCGCCGCCGGTGATCTACCTGATTCGCTGTTGCATCCCCTCCATAGATGTCCTTCTGAGTGATCCGGTGCTAGCTTTGGAAGATGGGAGGAGAGACGGTGGTCTTGCAATAGAGAAGAGGGAGAGGCGAGACAGTGGTTTTGGAATGGAGATGACGGAGCGGAGAGGGGGTGGTTTTGAAATGGAGAAGAGGGAGAGGTGAGACGGTGGTTTTGGAATGGAGATGATGGAGAGGAGAGGTTCCCCTGCCTTACGGTCGCTAACAGGTGATTCTCAGAGAAGAAACTGCAAGATTTAGTTTCAGATAAGAAACTCCAAGTTCAGTTTCAGATAAGAAACTGCAACTTTCCGAGGCAGAGCATTTATATTAACATGGCCTTTTCAAACAGTGTTAACATCATGCTGGAAGTTTTATTCATGGTCGAAACTGGAACTACCAGCCAGTTAACATCATGCTGATCAACATTCATGCCTAGCACATCTTCATATGATGCACAGTCAAAAAGATATGCTATTTTCAAGATGCCCACACAATGTCGAGTGTGCGAAAAACAGAGAAAACAAGGGACGAAGTTTTGGCAAGTGTTGGACGTGGTGTGCGTAGATGACAATTGGGACCCACATGTCAATAAAGGCAGAGGCAAAAAAATTGGAGATCTTTTCTCTGCACAGGTGGAATCGAACCCCAACGGAACAGCTGTCGGGTAGTGTCACTGGTCACTAGGCTAGTTCGGTTGTTTCGTTACTAATAAGGCACTTCCTCAGGTGGTCAGATCTTCTCCTGTGCCTTTGTGCGCTCGTCGCGACGCCGCTGTCTGCCGTTGTGAACATGCTGAACAAATGAGAGGAATATGGAGAGGACTGTACATGGAGAGGCGAACAGTCGGGACCCACCAGGTCTATGGCCATACGCAAGCAAGTGCCTCATTGAAAAAATACTTCCTCCTAATGCTATACAGACGTCGGGGCCCACGGGTTTGTCAACATAGTTACATTTTTAGGTGCTTCAACGTAGTTACTATAGGATATAAATTCACAACGAAGCCGGGGAGCTGGCAGGTATCATTTATTATCACTGGGGCAGCAAGTATCAGCTGGGTTTTGGGCTGCCCCGTCTAGGCTTTCTTTTTTAACATCCGCAGCCCACGACCTCGGATGGGAGGTCCCCAGGCATGTTTGTATTTTCTTGAGGACCGTCATGTATCGACCAGCCTATGGACCTTCCATCCGAGGTTTTATTTTTCCCGAAACATCGGCATCACAATTTATGTATTTTTTTCAAGAAAATGCAGAGGTCTGTTCTATTTTTCTATATAAGAATAGGAATGCCTGGTCCAACTTATGTTTCCCTTCTAACTATATTACATATATTTAAATTATTTTATATGTTACTATAGATTATTGTTATTGTCATCATATATTTACCAGACACTTACATATGTAGGAAAACAATATCCCACATCTTATTAACTTATAAAAATAATTTCTTAACAATAAAATCTTGGATTTTTTGGCAACGAAAATCATGGTGATTGTGTACAAAAGCTTGGTATGATTTAAGGACCAATGTAATAATAAATCACTTACTATTTAAATATATATATATATATATATATATATATACATAACAAAATGCTCAGCCCATGTTTATTTTTTGATAACATTGTTGCGCCCATCCCAACATTATAATTATAATAAGCCCAGCAAAATCATGTATTTCGAGAAAGTGCAAATGGCTTGTAATTTTTGAGGAAAAACATAAATGGGTCCCATGGACGCTACATTATTTGTTCACCCAGCCCAGCTAATGGACTGTAATTCAAAAAAAACATCAAATGGACTATAAATTCTACCTCATAAAAAAAAGACTGTAAATTCTAGAAAAATGGGTTGAATACATGCCACATTTCTGGAGGCTGAAATGTGGGCCAATAGGTCGAACCAATGCAAGTCGTTGTCAACTTAGTCAACAAATTATTCTGACATCGTTAGCTGTTGGGTTTACATCCAACGACCGGCATCCATCTTAAATCTCTCGTCTTCTTCCTTCAGCACCGTAGGTGTAACACCCACGATGCGGATATATCTCCCACGTGTCGGAGCACGACTTAGAGGCATAACCGCATTGTAGGCATGTCGCAAGAGGGGTAATCTTTACACATCCCATGTACTGAATAAGAAAGAGGTACAGAGTTGGCTTACAATCACCACTTCACATAATACATAAATATAGCATTACATCATCCAGATACAATCAAGGTCCGACTACGAAACCAAAATAAAGACAACCCCAAATGCATAAGATCCCCAATCGCCCCAAATAGGCTCCACTACTGATCGTCTGGAAAGGAAACGTAGTAATGTCCTGAGTCCTCATCGAACTCCCACTTGAGTTCAGTCGCATCCCTTGGAATGGCATCATCGGCACCTGCATCTGGTTTTGGAAGTAATCTATGAGTCACGGGGACTCAGCAATCTCACACCCTCGCGATCAAGACTATTTAAGCTTATGAGTAGGGAAAGGTTCTGAGGTGGAGCTGCAGCCAGCACTAGCATATATGGTGGCTAACATACGCAAATGAGAGCGAGAAGAGAAGGCAAAGCACGGTCGAGAAGCTACAAAGATCAAGAAGTGATCCTAGAACTACTTACGTTCAAGCATAACACGAGACCGTGTTCTCTTCCCGGACTCCGCCGAAAAGAGACCATCACGGCTACACACGTTGTTGATTCATTTTAATTAAGTTAAGTGTCAGGTTTTCTACAACCGGATATTAACAAATTCCCATCTGCCCATAACCGCGCGCATGGCTTTTGAAAGTTCAAAACCCTGCAGGGGTGTCCCAACTTAGCCCATCACAAGCTCTCATGGTCAACGAAGGATATTCCTTCTCCCAGGACGACCCGATCAGACTCGGAATCTCGGTTACAAGACATTTCGACAATGGTAAAACAAGACCAGCAAAGCCGCCCGATGTGCCGACAAATCCCGATAGGAGTCGCACGTATCTCATTCTCAGGGCACACCGGATGAGCCAGACGTCGGGTTGGCATAGACCCTGGTTGCCCAGGGGGCGCCAGACATCGTTCAGGTTGGACCAACACTTAGAGAAGCACTGGCCCGGGGGGGTTAAAATAAAGATGACCCTTGAGTCCGCGAAACCCAAGGGAAAAAGGCTAGGTGGAAAATGGTAAAACCAAGGTTGGGCCTTGCTGGAGGAGTTTTATTCAAGGCAAACTGTCAAGGGGTTCCCATTATAACCCAACCGCGTAAGCAACGCAAAATCAAGGAACATAACACTGGTATGACGGAAACTAGGGCGGCAAGAGTGGAACAAAACACCAGGCATAAGGCCGAGCCTTCCACCCTTTATCGAGTATATAGGTGCATTAAAGTAAACAAGATATAATAATGATATCCCAACAATAAACATGTTCCAACAAGGAACAAACTCCAATCTTCACCTACAACTGACAACGCTATAAGAGGGGCAGAGCAAAGCGGTAACATAGCCAAACAACGGTTTGCTAGGACAAGGTGGGTTAGAGGTTTGACATGGCAATATGGGAGGCATGGTAAAGCATGTGGTAGGTACCGAGGCATAGGCATAGCAATAGAGCGAGGATCTAGCAAGCAAAGATAGAAGTGATTTCGAGGGTATGGTCATCTTGCTTGCAAAGTTCTCTGAGTTGACGTAAGCTTGATCCTCGTAACCATACTCAACGGGTTCCTCGATCACGTACTCGTTCCCGAATCTACCCAAGGCAGGAACACAAGCAGGGGTAACACAATCAACCACGGTGCAATGCACAAGCAACATGATGCAAAACTTGGCATGATATGCGGGATGATATATCCAATGCATATGCGTTCTCTGGAAGGAAAAGATTGAACCAGGCCTCAACTTGGAAAACCAAGTGCGCCGCTAGAAAGATGACTTGATTTCAGTTGAAATCGATATAAAGATCACCGGAATCGGATGCACGGTTTGCAAATGGCAAGCAAAACAATAATGGCACTATTTTGCGGTTAACAGCACGATGCCATCTAAAATGCAACGAGAAAATAGGCTACTGCACTCTAACATAGACACAAAGCACATGGCAGAGATCCACTCAAGATGCTTGAGAAAATATGAACACTGAGCTACGGCTAAATCACACAATAGCAGGTTCAAACAAACATGGCAAAAGTGCAAAAGATATCAGCTTCACAGACTTAGTGAAAATAACATGTCAGGATTTAACATCAGGAAGCAATGTTTAGAGCAAGATAACAACATGCTACAAGACCAGATCATAGCAAAGCAAGGCATGGCATGAATCTACTCAAAGCATATTACAAAAGTCCCGTACTGACCATAAGCCAAAAAGGATCAGAAAATATGATGGCACCCATGTAAACAAAGCAATTTTCGTTACAAGATTCAGACTTAGCAGAAAACTGGACATGGCATAAGCAGATTTACGTAGGCATGTTTGCGAGCTCGATGCACTCACCACAAGGCATTGCATGACAAACTAAGCATACAACCAGCAAGAAGACATGTTCAAGAATCTAACCATGGCAAGAACAATCTCATAGCATCCAAGGATCAACTACAACAACCTTGGCAAAATTGAATAACATGTAAACAATCTGCCAAGAACATTTTATAGCAAACATAGAGCAAGATTGAGTCATGCTAGGTTACTCCATAATTGCAAACAAAGACATGGATGGATAGAGCATAACAATATCTCAAAATCATCCTTACTGAACATGCTCAAAGGAGGCATGGATCACTCTGTAGCAACATGAATACATGGCATAAAAATAACATCAGGGAAATGACGGAAGAATTCTAAGTCCCTGAAATCAGCAACATCATGAGAGCTACTTTGCATGGTTGTGCTAGTCACCACATTGATCAAAAAAATACATGGCATGGCATAGCCCAAAACACATGTAGGGCTCAAGTTCATAGGAGGCATACAATAATCATGGCGAAAATGAAAAATGCTCATAATCTGATAAGAATCAGGAACTAACATTTCATAGCACTCTTGCAACAGCATTTTAGGCATCAAGATGGACTCAAACAAGCATGGCACAATGGAACAAAATGAAGAGCATATCCTGATGAACATTTTGACATATTATATGCATGAAACGGAGCTACGGTCATGGAGATATGGCATAGCAAAGGAAGCAACAAAATGTAACAGATCTGGGACTTAGTGGATATATCACCTCCGCGAAAAGTTAATGCGGGACGGAGCGGATCAGGATGCGGGGAGGCCGTTTGGTTCGCCGTGCGGGTGGATCTGATCCACCCCGCGGTGGATCCGGCCGGAGTGGAACTCTGCGAGCTCCGGCGACGATCGGAAAGGCGGGGAGCGGGGCGGAGCGGCAGCCGGGCGGCGTTTGCGTGGCAGGGCCGCGGCGAGGCGACACGGTGGGCAGCTGGAGTGAGCGCTCGTGCGGAGCCGCGGGGACGGGCGCAGGC